>NW_011494680.1:7896308-7901225 GCF_000754665.1 Bison bison bison
TTTGGCTCTAGGTGAGTGATCACACCATCATGATTATCTGGGTCATGAAGCTCTTTTTTGTACAGTTCTTCTGTGTATTCTTGCCACCTCTTCTTAATATCTTCTGCTTCTGTTAGGTCCATACTATTTCTGTCCTTTATTGAGCCCATCTTGGCATAAAATGTTCCCTTGGTATCTCTAATTTTCTTGAAGAGATCTCTAGTCTTTCCCGGTAATCCAAGCCTATGTCCTAACCAGTAACGCTGAAGAGGCTGAAGTTGAACAGTTCTATGAAGACCTACAAGACCTTTTTAGAACTAACACCCAAAAAAGATATCCTTTTCATTATAGGGGACTGGAATGCAAAAGTAGGAAGTCAAGAAACACCTGGAGTAACAGGCAAATTTGGCCCTGGAGTACGGAATGAAGCAGGGCAAAGACTAATAGAGTTTTGCCCAGAGAACGCACTGGTCATAGCAAACACCCTCTTCCAACAACACAAGAGAAGACTCTACAATGGACATCACCAGATGATCAACACCGAAATCATACTGATTATATTCTTTGCAGCCAAAGCAGAGAAGCTCTATACAGTCAGCAAAAACAAGACCGGGAGCTGACTGTGGCTCAGATCATGAACTCCTTATTGCCAAATTCAGACTTAAATTGAAGAAAATGGGGAAAACCACTCAGACCATTCAGGTATGACCTAAATCAAAGCCCTTATGATTATACAGTGGAAGTGAGAAATAGATTTAAGGGACTAGATCTGATAGAGTGCCTGATGAACTATGGATGGAGGTTCGTGACATTGTACAGGAGACAGAATCAAGACCATCCCCATGGAAAATAAATGCAAAAAAAAACAAAATTTCTGTCTGAGGAGGCCTTACAAATAGCTGTGAAAAGAAGAGAAGCGAAAAGCAAAGGAGAAAAGGAAAGATATCTGAATGCAGAATTCCAAAGAATACCAAGGAGAGATAAGAAAGCCTTCCTCAGTGATCAATGCAAAGAAATAGAGGAAAACAACAGAATGGGAAAGCAAGTGAATAGGATTTACTAAAGAGGAGGAAAAGTACAAGGCTCTCAGCATAGACATGTGAGGGGATAGAGTCCCCCCAAGGCAGGACTTACAACAGTTTTTGTATCCTTCCTTAAATCATGTTATTTCTAACCAATCAATTTAAAGGTCAAGATACTTAATGTCTTTATGGCTTCTCTTGGTCCTTGGATTAAGTTACCACCCTTTTTCATGCCCCCTGGCCATTTTAACACCAGATGTATGGTCTTAAGATTAAGGATCACCAGTTTTTCCCTCAGGCATATGGAAGGAACTTAATTACTGACCTTCCCTGGATCTGAGTGGCTTCCCTCATAGCTCAGTTGGTAAAGAATCTGCCTGAAATGCAGGAGACCCCAAACAAGGCTAGCAGAGGTGATGGAATACCAGTTGAGCTATTTCAAATCCTAAAAGATGATGCTGTTAAAGTGCTGCACTCAATATGCAGCAAATTTGGAAATCTCAGCAATGGCCACAGGACCAGAAAAGGTCAGTTTTCATTCCAATTCCAAAGAAGGACAATGCCAAAGAATGTTCAGACTACTGCACAATTGTACTCATCTCACATTCTAGCAAATTAATGCTGAAAATTCTCCAAGCCAGGCTTCAACAGTACATGACCCATGAACTTCCAGATGTTCAAGCTGGATTTAGAAAAGGCAGAGGAACCAGAGATCAAATTGCCAACATCTGTTGGATCACAGAAGAAGTTAGCTCTAGAAAAACATCTACTTCTGCTTTATTGATTAGACCAAAGCCTTTGACTGTGTGGATCACAACAATTTGTGGAAAGTTCTGAAGAGATGGGAACACCAGACTACCTTACCTGCCTCCTGATAAATCTGTATGCAGGTCAAGAAACAACAGTTAGAACTGGACATGGAACAACAGACTGGTTACATATCGAGAAACGAGTACGTCAAGGCTGTATATTGTCTTCCTGTTTGTTTAACTTCTATGCAGAGTACATTATGAGAAATGCTGGGCTGGAAGAAGCACAAGCTGGAATCAAGATTGCCAGGAGAAATATCAATAACCTCAGATAGGCAGATGATATGACCTTTATGGCAGAAAATAAAGAGGAAGTAAAGAGCCTCCTGATGAAAGTGAAAGAGGAGAGTGAAAAAGTTGGCTTAAAACTGAACATTCAGAAAAGTAAAATCATGGCATCTGGTCCCATCACTTCATGGCAAATAGGGAAACAATGGAAACAGTGAGAGATTTTATTTTCTTGGGTTCCAAAATCACTGCAAGTGGTGACTGTAGCCATGAAATTAAAAGACGCTTGCTCCTTGGAAAAAAAGCTATGACCAACCTAGACAGCATATTAAAAAGCAGAGACATTACTTTGCAAACACAGGTCCTTCTAGTCAAAGCTATGGTTTTTCCAACAGTCATGTGTGGATGTGAGAGTTGGACTATAAAGAAAGCTGAGTGCTAAAGTGTTGATGCTTTTGAACTGTGGTGTTGGAGAAGACTCTTGAGAGTCCCTTGGACTGAAAGGAGATCCAACCAGTCCATCCTACAGGAAATCAGTCCTGAATATTCATTGGAAGAACTGGTACTGAAGCTGAAACTCCAATACTTTGGCCACCTGATGCAAAGAACTGACTCCTTGGAAAAGACACTGATGCTGGGAAAAATGGAAGGTGGGAGGAGAAGGGGACAAAAGAGGATGAGATGGTTGCATGGCATCATTGACTCAATGGACATGAGTTTGAGTAAGATCCAGGAGTTGGTGATGGACAGGGAGGCCTGGTGTGCTGTCGTCCTTGTGGTCACAAAGAGTCGGACATGACTGAGGGAGTGAACTGAACTGAACTGGATCTGAGTGCTGATAATTTATCAGACTAAACACATATTCCAGGAATTCAGGACAATGGAGTGGGATGTTTACTGAAAATAAGACTGAGGTCTCAGAGTTCTACACTTATTGCCTAGTAATTTCTACCTCAGTTCGAATTACTTTTATGGAACATTTCTTCCAGGTTTCCTTTGGCCAATGATTTTGATTTGCTTGATTCACAGCCCATATTTGTCTGTGATCTCAGGATCTCAGGATCCCATATTTGATCCTGATCTCAGAATCCTCCCACATGTGCACACACAAAGTCATCTGGGTAGCCTGGCATTAGTTAACATCACTTCCCCTTTGAGCTTCAAGGAGCCTTTCTGTGCTTGTGTGGTTGGGGAGGTGTCCTGACTTCCACAATGAGAAATATGTGGTCTGGGCAGGGCCCAGCATCCTCTCTCAATTATCTTGCTATTCTCCTCTTGGAGTGTTGGTCCACAAGGAATGAATCTCTAATCGCTTTGGCAGGGGTTCGTGAGGTTTGGGGTAGAGGGCGATGGACATCTACCTCCCACCTCAGTTGGCTGGGGAAATAGGACCTGCCTCAAGGCTGCTCTTGACTGGTTATCCCAGGTCTCCTATCACCTTGCTTCCCTAATTAACAACTACTTGAATCTGCCCACTGGAACTCAGGGAAGGTCATGGAGGTTGAATGAGGGCTGTTTCCTGTAATCAAAGAAATGGGCGACACAAAGGCCTTGTGCCCAGGAGCAGCCCTACAGGGCCCTGCACAGTATCACGAACACCCGCGGTGTCAATGTCGGCTTCAACGGCAGTGATTAAATCCACTGAGGTTTTCTACAAAGCAAGTCTCAGTGAACTATAAATGCTCCCATTGTGTGCCTGCTAATAATAGCCTCTGCTTTTCTTTCTCCTTGGCAGCTGCTTCTATACATCTCAGTTTTGCTGGTCTGGGTGACAGGTGGGGGTGAAGCCAAAGCTGGGTGTTTGCACGGTGCCCCTAGAGGTGGGAGGAGCAGGCCACTTACCCAGCTCTTCCTCTCCTGGCAAGGGAGCTCTTTCTAGCTGGGAAGTTCCTTCTTGGCGTCGAGCAATGCTGGCTTCAGGGATGGGATGATGCAGGCAGAAGAAAGCTGCTTTTCTTCCCTTCTTGGGCAATTATTCTCAGGATTTTCTTCTACCATCTTGCTAAAACTTCCTAAGTGGACTCCAAACATCTCCCATCTGTTTTGTGGATGGCTGTTGTAGGCGAGCAGAATTTGCTAACCTAAAACATATCTCTCTGGCACAATACTTGTTTTAATTATTTTCTGAGCAACAGCCAATGTGGAAAGGACTCTGAAAACCATGTAAGAAACACCTCTTTTGTAAGGATATCTTTCTCTCTGTGGGCTTCCCTAGTGGCTCAGTAGTAAATAATCCACCTTCCAAGCAGGGGACGCCGCTTCGATCCCTGGGTTTGGAAGATCCCCTGGAGGGGGAAATGGCAACCCACTCTAGTATTCTTGCCTGGGAAATCCCATGGATAGAGGAGCCTGGCAGGCTATAGTCCATGGGGTTCCAAAGAGTTGGACATAACTGAGCGACTGAATAACAACTCCCTCTCTGTACCAGGAAGAAGAGGATAACTAAATCTCCAGAAATTCTTATCAGTTGAGAAGACCAGGACTTAAATCTGCATCAACATCACCCTTGATTCCTGTGCTTTTCCTGGTAACCTCCCCACCCTCAACTTCCTGTTTTGTTTTTAGCAGAAGGTTGTGTTGAAGGTGAGATCTTTGTCCATTTTGGCAGGTTACTCAGTTTTCCTGGGTCTCTTACATGTGTTCAGTTCAGTTCAGTTCAGTCACTCAGTTGTGTCCGACTCTTTGCGACCCCATGAACCACAGCACGCCAGGCCTCCCTGTCCATCACCAACTCCCGGAGTTTACCCAAACTCATGTCCATTGAGTCAGTGATGCCATCCAGCCATCTCATCCTCTGTCATCCCCTTCTCCTCCTGCCCCCAATCCCTCCCAGCATCAGGGTCTTTTCCAATGAGTCAGCTCTTCACATGAGGTGGCCA
>NW_011494680.1:7901325-7907928 GCF_000754665.1 Bison bison bison
ACATGAGGTGGCCAAAGTATTGGAGTTTCAGCCTCAGCATCAGTCCTTCCAATGAACACCCAGGACTGATCTCCCTTAGGATGGACTGGTTGGATCTCCTTGCAGTCCAAGGGACTCTCAAGAGTCTTCTCCAACACCACAGTTCAAAAGCATCAATTTTTCGGTGCTCAGCTTTCTTCGCAGTCCAACTCTCACATCCATACATGACCACTAAAACCATAGCCTTGAGAAGATGGACCTTTGTTGGCAAAGTAATATCTCTGCTTTTGAACATACTTTCTAGGTTGGTCATAACTTTCCTTCCAAGGAGTAAGCGTCTTTTAATTTCATGGTTGCAATCACCATCTGCCGTGATTTTGGAGCCCCCCAAAATAAAATCTAACACTGTTTCCCCATCTATCTGCCATGAAGTAATGGGACCAGATGCCATGATCTTCGTTTTCTGAATGTTGAGCTTTAAGCCAACTTTTTCACTCTCTTCTTTCACTTTCATCAAGAGGCTTTTTAGTTCCTCTTCACTTTCTGCCATAAGGGTGGTGTCATCTGCGTATCTGAGGTTATTGATATTTCTCCCACATGTACCTATTATAAAACTTTTGGTGCATTTTCTCCTGTTAATCTGTCTCCTATCAATTTAATTCTTAACCCACCCAGAAGATGCCTGAGGTTAGAAAAATATATCTTTCTCCACAACTCTGTCCATTTGTTGATCTTTGTGGCAGGGGTGGGGTGTGGGGATGGGATGATGGGGTTTTGCTATATAGCCATTTTTCTAATAACTCTAAAATCTTTCATTGTCGTTTTGTTTAAATGGATAACTAAGCATTGTTTCCCAGGTGATGCTAGTGATAGAAAACGCAGCTGCCAGTGCAGGAGCAGTAAAGAGACTGCTCCTGTTCAATCCCTGGGTCAGGGGGAAGGCATGGCAACCCATTCTGTATTCTTGTCTGGAGAATCCCATGGTCAGGGGGCCCTGGCTGGCTACAGTCCCTGGGGTCGCAAAGAGTCAGAACCGACCGAAGCAACAAAGCACACGGGCAAGCGTTGTTTCACAGTGACCTTTGGCCTTATTTCATCAAGTGTTCAAATCCTTTGACATTTTTGACAGCTTCCCCAAATCAAATTCTAAATGAAATATCCTTGACCTCTAACTGACTTTGAGATTTCCCAGAAGGCTCTTGGAAAATCTCAAAGGATTTGTTTTCTCATCTTATCAAGAGATGTGTTAAACTAATTTGGTTTGATACATTAAATTACATAAGAAGCATGCTTAAACCTCCCTTGGGTTATATTTGCATGATGTATGCTATTAAGATAAGTATTTCAGAAACTGTATAAACCTCCTAAAAATTTGTCAGTGTTGTTGCTGTCCATGAATGTCCCAGAATAATATCTGCCATAATTCCAGTTTAAAGCTGTACGTCACAGAAAAAAAAAAGATTTTCTTGTCAGTCACATTATAATGAACTCTCATCAGATCTTTAACCATGGCCATTTTAAGTCTTTCATTTTTCACAGACACTTATTGTTTCACTCTGGTGATTTCTTGAAAGCTTTTGCAATCAAATACAGGCCAAAGTGCTTCATCTTCAACAAAAAAGGAAGGAATTTCCAGGACTCTAGTGGAGAAGCTGTTGTGTTCACGAAACATCCACCCCAGGATGAAACAAAGCAAGAAATGATGATGTGGGATTGAATTAACTGAGAAGTATGACTATAATTGTATGGACTTTTATTTAAAACTTTGCAGATTCTTTAATGTTCTATATTCTGGATATTTAAAAAAAAAACAAACCAAAAAAAACCCTTTTCTCTTTTTTCCTAAGAGAGATGACTTCTTGTGAGAGGTGGCACTGAAACTAATCTTACTAAAATAACCCTTTCAATATCTTTCACTATCTTTCAATAGTTTTTCCTATGGAGTTTCCATTCCACAATTTACTGCTCCCAGAGCCCAAACCCCTTTTTTCCTTTGTCTACTCACTTCTGCACAACTGTGTCTCCCTTTGTTAAAACTGTATATAAATGTACTTTCTAACCATCTCTTTGGGTTTTCACTTCTGTTCTGTGAAACCCTATTTATGCAGACAAACTGAACTTTTCTTCTGTGAATCTGTCTTTTGTTGTTATTGTTTAATTTGCATGCCTCAGTTACTGAACTTAAGAGGATGGAGGAAAAGTTTTCTTCTCTCCTATAGTCAGACTTGCTGTAAGCAAACTGTTATTTCTAGTGATAATACAGGAAGTTAAATAATAACTGTCAAAGTGTGATGTTAGCAAAATGGTAACATAGAAATTTCTGCTGCTCATCCTCACCCCAGAAACAATTTGAATAACCTACACATGAGAATACCTTTGCAATGACACAGCTAGAGAAAGACCATTTCCAGGAGGGCATACCTACAAAAAGAGCAGGGACTCAACTCAGATATCAACAGAGAACCAATGTTAGCTGTTTTCATAGGAGGAAACATGACAAAGTGAGGTTTGGAATTGGGTTACGGAATAGGAAACACAAGGACTGATAGGTGGACATTCTTCATCCTGGCAATGGGACCCCTGTGTAGATTTTTAATAAGCTCTTGTTTATTTTAGAAGCTTATTGCACTTGTAAAAAAATGTAGTAATATTCTCCTCTAACACATTGAGATGATTTATATATAAACCTTGCATTTTGATCAGAGAACATTGGCAGCATGCAAAAGTTCACAATGACAAGATCGTTAGTCACTTTTTTAAAAAATTTAAATGTAGAGAACAACAACAGTGGAAACAGTGGCAGACTATTTTTTGGGGCTCCAAAATCACTGCAGATGGTGACTGCAGCCATGAAATTAAAAGATGCTTACCCCTTGGAAGAAAAGTTATGACCAACCCAGATAGCATATTCAAAAGCACAGATATTACTTTGCTAACAAAGGTCCATCTAGTCAAGGCTATGGTTTTTCCAGTGGTCATGTATGGATGTGAGATTTAGACAATAAAGAAAACTGAGTGCTGAAGAACTGATGCTTTTGAACTATGGTGTTGGAGAAGACTCTTGAGAGTCCCTTGGACTGCAAGGAGATCCAACCAGTCCATCCCAAAGGAAATCAGTCCTGGGTATTCATTGGAAGGACTGATGTTGAAGCTGAAACTCCAATACTTTGGCCACCTGATGCGAAGAGCTGACTCATTGGATAAGGCCCTGATGCTGGGAAAGATTGAAGGCAGAAAGAGAAGGGGATGGCAGAGGATGAGATGGTTGGATGACATCACTGACTCAATGGACATGAATGTGAGCAAGATCCAGGAGTTGGTGATGGACAGGGAGGCCTGGCGTGCTGCAGTCCATGGGGTCGCAAAGAGTCAGACACGACTGAGTGACTAAACTAAACTGAACTGTAGAGAACAAGTATTCTTTCTTTTGGTATTATTGGTTTCTTATTGTAACTGAAGAAAAGCAAGACCTACTAGGTCTCTTCCATATCTTTTCCTACCTTCAATATTTTTAATTATTTTCAACACCGAGTCTTTAAAATTCATGAAAAAGATGGGAGAAAACTACCTTAATGCATTACAGGGTTCAGGAGCTTAATACTCCATTTAATCACTTAACCAATTTTCTTACCTTGTCTCTCCACCCTTAAAATTGTCTTTTGAATAACAATTTATTCAGGCGTAATTCATGTATAATACAATTCGATAAATTTTGAAACTTCATACTCTTTAGTCATCAGCCCAGTTCCCTCATCTCCACCAGCCCTAGGTGACATCCAGTCTGCATTCTGGCTCAAATGATTTGCATGTTCTGAGCATTTCATATAAATGGAATCATACGATTTTTGGTGTTTGTGACTAGCTCTTTCTTTCAGTTTATAGTTTCAGGATTTATCCATGCTTCAGTATCAGTACTTTTCTTTTTATTGTTGAGTAATAGTTCTCATCAAATGAACAAAGAACCAGCAGGAGCGGACAAGAGGTGGGGGACCCTTAAAGTCTCCTGGCTTCCTCCAGTTACTTGCCCATCTTCCGGCATCACATAGTCGAATATTCCACCACTGTTTGCATTTGTTTTAGGAAGAACTTACTGCTTCACATTTGCCATCAGTAACTTCCCTCTCCTGGGCTCAGGGAGCATTTGCCATGGGGGACATGATTGTTTGCTCATGTTTGTTCCCCCCAGAAAGGCTGCCAAATCTTCAGGGACTGTGTCTTCTGTTCCTAAGCTTTCTCTCTAACCAGGGAGACAAGGAAATAAGAAAGTGAGACCAACCTGCATCCCTGATGACTGATGTTTGTCCAGTGATGCCCACCAGCCAACAAGCTCAGCTGCACATGATTCCCTGAAGACAGAGCTGCTCCTTTGCAGACTTCAATATATTTGCAAGGCTCTGGGGATAGATAAAATTTTAATGATTTTCCTACCCATAGTTATTCAAAGAATATTTGATATCATCAAATTCACTGATGATAAACGAGATTTTGCTTGGGGCTCTAGAGACGCCACAGTGAACAATTTAAAGTTACTGCCAACGAATTTCAACTCCAGAGTTGAGCCAAGGTTGTTCAACAAAGGTGTTTTCTTGGGTAGTATGTAATTTGACTGTAAATCTGAAAGAATTTTATTCACCAGTTTTCTATGAAAATGTAATGAACTCTTTTTTAGCATTGTATATCAGAAATGCTGGAAATGAAAAAAAGTATGCATCACCTCTTATGTTACCCTGCTAGTTTCATCCATTCTTCACATTGTATTGTGAGTCCTGCTGCTAAGTCACTTCAGTCGTGTCCGACTCTGTGCGACCCCATAGACCGCAGCCCACCAGGCTCCCCCGTCCCTGGGATTCTCCAGGCAAGAACACTGGAGTGGGTTGCCATTGCCTTCTCCATTGTGAGTCCTAACTAACTCTAAATTAAAAGATGCTTGCTCCTTGGAAGAAAAGCTATAACCAACCTAGACAGCATATTAAAAAGGCTGATTCATATCAAAGTATGGCAAAAACCACTACAATATTGTAAAGTAATTAGCCTCCAACTAAAATAAATAAATTAAAAAAAAATAAAAAGCAGAGACATTACTTAACCAACAAAGGTCTGAGTCTAGTCAAAGCTATGATTTTTCTATTAGTCATGTGTGGATGTGAGAGTTGGACTATAAAGAAAGCTGAGTGCTGAAGAATTGATGATTTTAACTGTGGCATTGAAGAAGACTCTTGAGAGTCCCTTGGACTGCAAGGAGATCCAACCAGTCCATCCTAAAGGAAATCAGTCCTGAATATTCACTGGAAGGACTGATGTTGAAGCTGAAGCTTCAATACTTTGGCAACCTGATGAGAATCACTGACTTATTGAAAAAGACCCTGATCCTGGGAAAGATGGAAGACAGGAAGAGAAGGGGATGACAGAGGATGAGATGGTTGGATGGCATCACTGACTCGATGGACATCAGTTTGAGCAAGATCTGGGAGTTGGTGATGGACAGGGAAGCCTGGGGTGCTGCAGTCCATGGGGTCGCAAGGAGTCTGACATGGCTGAGTGACTGAACTGACTGAACTAATTCTAATCCACATTTGGCAAGTGGAGAAGCACAAATCACAAGCTTATTAGACATTTCAAATTGCACATAACTTTTCTCAGTCTAGCAGAGAATGTAAGCAGAAATAGTAAAAAGGATTAAAAATAGAGACACACAGCACATTCCTCTGAGAGTCAGTGACCATGAATTATAGATTGTCCCATTCCTACTTCAGAGAAATATTTCGGGAATCAGCAGGTTAGTGATTGGAAATATTTGAGTTGTTCCAAATAAACATGTAAATAATAACTACATGAATCTGGGTCCACACATGCCCTATCCCCTCACAGCCCTTTCCATCCATCCATGTAAATTACAGTACTCTTTTAGTTGAAAAATGTATTCGCCTATAGCTATAGTACCAGTATAATGCTTTTTTCAGGTAATGAGAACTGGGACAGTTTTTTTCATTTCCAAATCAGTCCATTTAAATTGCACTAATTAATCATCTTTTACTTTATTTCACTCTTATTTTTGGCTGTGCCTCTGGGCCTCTGGGGTCTTAGTTCCAGGACCAGGGATTGAACCCAGGGCTATAGCTGTGAAAGCGCAGAGTCCCAACCACTGGGCTGCCGGGGAACTCCCATTAATCACTTATTTTAGAACAATGAGAGGTTTTAGTTTTCACTTCTTTTTTGATACAGTTTATTCACGGATCCTTCCAAAGAGACTAGCACTTGTAGTATTTACTAATGAGATTTACTGCATGAATAGACTGCACTTTATCAGTTAGGAAAAAAGCCTATTTGATACAGATTTGAATGGTTTCCTACTACTTAAAGTTACAATCATTACTTAAAGTTGACTAAACATTCATAAATTGGCCTGTGCCTGATACTCAGCTTGTCTAACAAGTCTGCACTCCTGCGGAAGGAAACAACAGCACAGCATAAATGAATACTCCTGGGGCCAGTTTATTATTATTATTATTTTAGTTTTCTGTTTTTTTTTTTAAATTTTATTTTATTTTTAAACTTTACAATATTGTATTAGTTTTGCCAAATATCAAAATGAATCCGCCACAGGTATACATGTGTTCCCCATCC
>NW_011494680.1:7908028-7923654 GCF_000754665.1 Bison bison bison
TCCGCCACAGGTATACATGTGTTCCCCATCCTGAACCCTCCTCCCTCCTCCCTCCCCATACCATCCTTCTGGGTTGTCCCAGTGCACCAGCCCCAAGCATCCAGTATTGTGCATCGAACCTGGACTGGCAACTCGTTTCATACATGATATTATACATGCTTTGGCACCAAAGCACAGTTTGAGCAGCAATCTAAACCACTCGTGTCCTGGTCTCAGGTTTTTCCATGCAGTAGGGAAGATAAAAGAATGAGCCCCATTTGTGAAAGAAGCATCTCCGAGCATCAGGTCTCATGTCAGGCTGAGAGGCTCCCAGCTAAGGTCTCTCCTGGCATTGTTGTCTCTCCAGGAGCATTGTTGTCTGATGATGAGAGTGACAGGCAAACAGGCACTTATCATTCAAACTGAAACACACCTGAAAAATAATGCAGCTGATGACCTACACTTCGGGGAGAAAAAATTTCAAATAAGCCTTTCAGAAATAAATAATGTTATTCTTATATTTTACTGAGTTTATTTTTAAAAAACACACGACTTTCTTTATTTCTTCCACTAGAAAACATTTCACAGTCAGGACTCTCCACCCTTTTCCTTCAACCCAGACTCTGCCCCATCTATTAGAAAGCTCTGTGGAAAAAAAAGAAAAGAAATAATGCCACTTGCAGCAACATGTACAAACCTGGAGATGATTGTACTAAGTGAAGTAAGCCAGACAAAGACAATTTTATATGACATCACTCATATGTGGAATCTAATTTTTAAAAAATGACATAAATGAGCTTATTTACAAAACAGACTTGCAGATTTCAAAAACAAACTTACAGTTACCAAAGGCAAAATGGGGGGTGGGGGTGGGGAGGGATAAATTAGAAGCTTGGGATTGACATATACACACTAGTATATATAAAATGGATAACTAATAAGGACCTACTATATAGCACAGGGAACTCTACTCAGTGCTCTGTAGTAATTTATACAGGAAAAGAACCTGCAAAGGAATGAACATATGTATATGTATAATCGATTCACTTTGCTATACAGCAGAAACTTATAGCATTGTAAATCAATTATACTCCAATAAAACTTTTCAAAAAAGAAAAAAAGAAAACTCTATGATGATTAAAGAATATTCTAGCGAGTCTGAAACATACTTGTACAGAAATCAGAAGATAATGTATGGTATTAATATCAAACATTTTTTCAGTTCCCTTTCATTGCCTGAAGCTACTCTGTACTTCTGGTCTACCTAATAGTCATGGTGGCTCATGGCAGGATAAAAATGGAAACTGAAATTTGAGTGACTCCATCAGCATTCTTTAGGTCTGTAACAAAACCCCAGAGGCAAAATTCTCTAGTTTCCAAGAAATTCATCTTTGAGTTTATTCCTTATTGTGGCTTTTGTTTTTGTGTTGATGCTTCAGCAAGTCAGATCGATATGAACTTGAATCTTGAAGTCTTTCTGTACCTTTCATTTTCTCTCTACCTCATGGGCTTGCTGGTCTGGAAGAAAAAAACTCAAAACCCCAGTTTTTTAAAGTCTTCCAGTTGTTAGATAATTCCTTACTGAATATGTCTATGCAGGAGGGGAAGTGGGCAGGTGAGGCCCTCACCCAGGTGGTTTGAATCATCACCTCGCCTCTTTAGGCAGAGAAGGTGTCTTATTTATTGTTTTGAACTTGATTGGCTCTGATGAATTTTCTACACTGAGACATTCATACAGGTCATTTATCAGCCCTCTCTTTATTTAATTTTGGTTTTCATTAAAGTCACTATGTCCCACAGTAGGCATTTTAGACAAACAGTAGGTGAAAGCTCTCCCACTTCATCATCTCAACATCCCCATCAGGACAACTGTGGACATGCTATTGAGGGTCCTGGCCAGCTTTCATGCTCTCTAAGGGGCTTGGGGTGGGGATGGGGTTGGCATTCTCAGTTCTCTAGAATCGTGCAGACCTGGGAAGGTGCTAAAAAGACCATCTGTGGTTTCAAATTGGAGTTACTGGGTGTATCTTATTCATCTTGTATTCCCCGCACCTAACAAAGGTCCTTGTCCAAAGTAGATGATTATAAATATTAAATAAAAGAGAGAGGGACTTGTCTGATGGTCCAGTGGTTAAGACACTGAGCTTCCAATGCAGGGGGTATGGGTTTGATCTCTGGTCAGGAAAGTAACATCCTACATGTCACTTGGCCAAATTTTTATATATATATATATATATATTTTTTTTTTTTTAATTTAGAAAAAGAGAGGAGAGAGAGGGATAGAGAGACATAGACAGAGAGAGAGGTGTTTGAGCTACATGTGTGATATGAAGCCATTCAGACTCTTCAACAATAATTTACTAAATCTATTTAAAGCAACAAGAAATCTGGATGGTGCTATTAGGGTTCCTCTCAAGGTGGCCTGTTGGGAGGACCAGCCTGATTTTGGCAAGAGACAATGTAGACCTTCCCAGGCATCAATGTGGGGGTGCAGTTATTAAACAAATCTGTCAATAGTTAACATATTCATTTTTAAATGATGATTATTTGTCTACTGGCAAGAACTGAACATGAAACAATCACACGTCTTCCCACCAGTGGGAAAGATTTAAATATTTAAACTGCATGGGTTGTGAGAAAGTGCATATAGGTTTCATTTGTAGCTCCCAGAGCAACATTTATCCCTAGAGATGGAGTGTTGGGGACATCCCATCGCCTCCATGACACACGCCCAAAGCTTCTGATGACTCTGAATGCACCAGTCCCAGGACGGAATCTTGCCTGGGGCCCCAGGGTTTGCCTCTGAGGAACTCCGGGAGGGGGACAGTGGACACAGAGGCTCCTTTGGTCCTAGGGACCTGAGGCTGCCAGGACCATTGTCTCCCTTCTTCACCCCGGCTGGGTCTAGAGCACAGGGCGATGGGGGAGCATAATAAGGCATGTGGGGGACTCAGACTCACCCCCTACATCCTTCTCCTGCCACCTGGAGGGGCTGGACCAGGAGACTGGTAGGCACAGAATCCTGCCTCCATCCTTCCCTTCTGGTTCCCTGGGAAACTCTCCTGGCTCCATGTACCACACTCTCCAATGTAAAATGAATTAAATACATGCTCTGTGGTGGGCGCTTCACATAAACAGTGCTCATCTTCATCCAATTATAGCAATGTTATAATTATCTCAACTTTGTAAATGAGTAAGATGGGACCAAAGATCACAGAGTTAATAAACGGTAACCTTGGTCTCTAAGTGCAACATGTGACCTTCTTCTCTACTAATTGACGGATATTTTCTGTCCCATCTTAATTACAAATGAGATTTTGTTTAAAATGCACCAGGTTTTCAAATGCAACAAATTACAGAGAGGAGAGACTATTTTTAAAACATTTTCTGGAAGCTAACCCTAAGGATTGTGTAGCTGGACAAAAAATAACTCAAGAGAATAAATCTGAGGAACAGCCAAACATATTGGAAATAAAGAGATAAATGCATACGTTAATAAAGAGTCACTGCCTATTTTTCAATTTTGGCTTTGCATCTCCTTTATTACTTTCAGTCCATATCAATCCCTTTCCAGCAAGTGTGAATATGCTTGGAAATGGGTTTTGGATTGTTCTCAGTTTGAATCCTATTATTACACGTCTGTCCCAGTCCAGGAAACCAATGTCTTGGAGCTTTGGTTGAGTTCTTGCCTGTAATGTTTTCGATTTAGAAAGGTCATTTCAAAAATGGGAGTCAGTGAGGAATTTAGCACCTTTTTGGTCCAGTGGTTCTGTCAAGAGGAGTCATATGAAAGGCCCTCAGACCATGTTCTTACTCTAAGTGTACAGAGGACGTGGGTAAGAGGATCCGAGAATCCCCCACAGGTGTGGGCAGTGGGGAGAGGTCCTGATGCTGGGGGAGACCCTGGGATGGTCTAGGAGCCACCCTCAGCCTTTGTACAGCAAAGAACCACCTTATCTGCACAATAGCCGTCGGCACGTGGTGACGCTGACCCCAGTGTGAGCCTGGACCGTGTGCCCTGCTCGCCGGCACTGTGGTAAAGAGAAAAAATTCCAGCCCTTTGCTGTACCACCCGTGGCTGCAGAAAGTAGCCTTCGTGTCCATCAGCGGTCTCCTGTTCTAAATCACCTGCTAGTTTACATTCTGAGTGGAACCTGTTGTTGGCAAATCATAATGATGTGATATGAAAAGTACGAAGTAGAAATGACACTGAGAAACGTTGCAAAATTGAAATATCCAGTATTTGCACTCTTTGGATAAAATAAAAGAAAGATTAAACAAATTCTCCAACTTTTATAATGTTTCTGCTGTTAAAATTTTTTCTGGTCACTTGATAATAAGACACAGCCTCTCGTCCTCCTTGTCCGTCACCTCATAGGCAATGTCGGGTAAGTCGCATTCCTGGCAGAAATGAGGGGATGAAATCAGGATATTCCTAAGGCCCTTCCTGTCTTAACCTTTGATGATTTCATGACAATCACAATCTATGTGTTGACCCATTTGTGTATTTAACAGACAACTAAGAGATTCTAAATGTATCAGTTAAGGTCTGATCTTGAAACTCAGATTGATTTTCCTGCTAATCAGTAGCAAATTCAGAGAGAGCTAAAATTTCCAATTCAGATTATCTGCCCAGCCATAAGATAATTAACCACTTAATTATCTGTGACTCACATCCAGTGTTGCCTGATAAAACATCTCTATTGTACTACTGCACAAGTCAAGAGCATGGACATTTAAAGGTATCTTAGGCCAGAACTGTCTTTGGTTCTAAAAGTGAAAGTTGCTCCATTGTGTCTGACTCTTTGTGACCCCATAGACTATACAGTCCATGGAATTCTTCAGGCCAGAATGCTGGAGTGGGTAGCCTTTCCCTTCTCCAGGGGATCTTCCCAACCCAGGGATCGAACCCAGGTCTCCCACATTGCAGGCAGATTCTTTTCCAATTGAGCCACAGGGAAGTCTTCAGTTCTAAGTGGTGACATGTCATCATTTGTGCAGCAGGAGATCATATCAGTACACACCCTACTCAAGTGCTTCTCATGGTGTTTGCTCCATGGAATTTATGGTGAGCATGAGCCATTAGTCTGAGTTTTTGTTATTTCTCTCCTCCATGAAATTTATCAACATTTTGTATCTGTATTCCAGTTTTCAGCAAGGAAGACTATATTAAATTGAGGATTTCCACAGGCTGCTGAATGAGAAATAAAAGATGATCTTCTTTTTGTATACAAATACATCAGATTCATGCAAATACAGAAGTCTTATGACAGCCATTTAAAAATAATGAAAGAGCTTTTATTTCTGTGAAAGTTAGACGAAAATTCCAAGATCCATGGTAAAAGACAATCAATAATTTATCAGTTCAATTTGGGGACATGAGCAATTTTTGTTACATCCTATCCATTTCATATTATAATAAGAAATTGTCAGAATTGTAGCATTTTATTTCTGAGCTTGCAAAGAAATTGAGACAGGAAGAATAGCAGATTTCTTCCATCTCTGTCACTGCAATTTTACCATTACCTGCCAGTTTCAGAAAATAATTTGTCAAGAAATGGAAGAATCTTTAGACTTCAGCAATATTGCTCTAACAGATATTTCAATTACGTCAGGGAAAAGATGAGACTATTTCCCATTCAAAACAGTCACTTTCATGAACTAAGCCAATTATCCTCTGAAAAATAATTCTCAAAACAGTTACAATTTTAAATTGAGATACTTTGTAAAGACAGGTTGCATACATACTAAGTTGCTTCAGTAGTGTCCAACTCTTCAGGATCCCATGGACTACAGACCATCAGGCTCCTCTGTCCATAGGATTCTCCAAGCAAGAATACTGGAGAAGGTAGCCATCCCAACCCAGGGATCGAACCTGTATCTCCTGCATTGCAGGCAGTCTCCTGCATTGCAGGTGGGTTTTTTACTGGCTGAGCCACCAGGGCAGGTTACAAAGCATTTTTTTTTTTTTAAGAAAAAAAGCAGCAAATACCTAGTTTTTGTGGACTCATGCTCTGAAAAAATATTGTAACTAACTTACAAGTAACTTCTAACAAATCTTATGAACTAACTTACCCTGAGGCAGGAAATTATCTTCATGGGCAAGCAGACCTATCCATCAAACAACTCATTAAAGCTCTTCTCTCCTTTTCAATCTGTGCTCTTCCTTGCTAGGGGAGAGGTTTGTAACTGCTGAGATTTTTTTTTTAACTAGATGTTGCTAATTATTTTCTACCAAAAGATTTTACCCCCTCCCCCACCAAAAAAAAAAGCCTTTACCCACAAAGACCCAAATTCCCTGCTCCCAGTATAGGCTCTCCTAACTCTTGTCCTCTGTGTTGGCCCCACACAGAATGACTTCAGGGACCACATCTTCTTGGTACCACTCGGCGGATGCTCAGCTTCTAGCTGTGCCTGGAAGCTGAACTGAGGATGCCCCGGAGGGAAGGTCTGAGCTGCCAACGAAGCTCTGGGCCCCAGGGTTCCTACAGGAGGCTGTCTGCACCTGCTTCATTCTCACCTGGTATCCAGTGACTTCTAATTCCTGTCAAAACAGATGGTGCGCTTTCTCCTGAACCCTCTTTGGCTCCTCACTCAGATTTGGCATCCTGTGCTAACCCCGGCCATACCCGACCCTGGTCCTGGGAAGCTTTAAACTGGCTGCAGCAGTGAGGCGCTGGCCAGTTGAGTGTCAGATTTTGCTCATTTACTTCTCGGTTTCAGTTGGTCAATTTTCAGATTAACCAAGAGAGAAGAGGGGTTTTGCTTTAAACAAATTTCATTTACCAATAGGCTTTTAAAATACTTTTTAAAATACATTTTAAAAGGAGAGAAAAGAGAAATAAAAGAGTAAAAAACCAAACCACCCATGCATAATGAAAGTTTATCCGATATGTACTACAAAGTTTATTTCCTCATTCAGAATTATTCCTTAAGAGGTGGTGATTTAGTTGCTAAATCATGTCCAACTCTTGTGACCCCATGGACTGTAGCCCTCCAGGCTCTTCTGTCCAAGGGATTCTCCAGGCAGTACTGGAGTGGGTTGCCATTTCCTTCTCCAGAGGATCTTCCCAATCCAAGAATTGAACCCGGGTCTCCTGCATTGCAGGCAGATTCTTCACTGACTGAACTACAAGGGAATTCCTTAAGAGGAATCACTGTTAAGTTTGTGTTATGTTGGAGACAATGACAGGCTGCTTCTCTGTCACTTCCCCACAGACTTGTCATGGCAAATGGAAGGTTTATATAAAACTTCAGAAATGGTTTTGATTGATTGACAACCTCCATGACTGAGGCACCCCAACAGCTGCTGTCTGTAAACCATGTCGATCCACATGGCAGACCATCACTTCCACGTGGACTGGCCTCCAGACGTACTGCCCACAGCTCTGCCCACTGTCATGACTTCCATTCATAGCCATGTTTCAGGTGCCATAGAAAGATGTGCCATAGAAAGAACCAGTATACGGGAGAGGTTCTTCCAGATATAGGCATGTGTTTTTCCATCAGTCGGTCATAGAGAACATCCTGGAGATGCTAGGTGTAGGTGAGGGGAACCTGTGATGCAGTAGGAGAGGACCGCCCAGTGGATGCCATGGCCAATCCATATCCAAGCAGAGAGGCGGCCAGGCCACAGAGGCTGATGCATCTCTTCCAGTACCTCCGATCCATCAATGCTGGATGCTGGCTGGCTCAGCTGACAGCCAGAGAGAGCAGCTCAGGTTAACACTGGAGTCATAAAGCAACGTCCAAGGGGATGGCAAGTGGACCTGCAGGGACCAGAGAAGGACATTCCAGGGAAGGGAGGGGTCGTATCTTCACATGTTGCCTCTTCTGCTTCTCCTCCTCCTTTCCCTGCCTGCTTCTCCCATCTCTGTCTCCCTCTCACACCTACAACACACATGTGCATTCACACACACGCATTCACACATGCACGAGAAGCGAAGGCATCTTGCTAATTTACAAGATAAATGTCATGTGTCACCTTCTGTGATTGCAAATGGGCTTTTAAAGATCATTAACAGTGCCCTAAAACGTGACTCTTCTGAACATTTTGTGGGGCTTCAGGCTGTCTAAAAAGGAAGCTTTTTTTTCCAAAACACTGCACACTGGAGCAGTCAGAGTCTGAAACCCACTGTTTCAGCCTAGTGACTTGAAACGCCTGTGGGGAAACATTTATTTTAGGTGGCAGTCATTTCTGTGACAGCTTGACTCATAGGGAGCCATTATCAGCAACATATTTTAAAATTCTGGAGCCAATTACATGTGTTTCAGAATGTTTTAATTGAATAATAAGTAATTTTGAGATATTGGGTGAAGGACTGAGTTGACTTCAGAAGTGATTGATTTTCTACAAAACTAATCAAAGAGTGTTTAAAAATCTATCCCAGGTTAGCATAAATCCTAAGACAGAAGAATAATTTTAAAGTGTGGCTTAAAAGAGTATAATGAAACAGTAGTGTATGAGCTGTAATATTTGCCCACCTGATGCGAAGGGCCAACTCATTGGAAGACCCTGATGCTGGGAAAGATTGAGGGCAGGAGGAGAAGGAGACAACAGAGGATGAGATGGTTGGATGGCATCACTGACTCAATGGACATGAATTTGAGCAAACTTAGGGAGATAGTGAAGGACAGGGAAGGCTGGTGTGCTGCAGTACATAGGGTTGCAAAGAGTCGGACACGATTGAGTGCACACACACACATACCCTGATATAAAATAAAAAGTTTAAAAACAAAACAAGGAGCTTAGATTTATGATCCTGTAGAAAGTTTTTTTTTTTTTCTTTTTTTAATGAGTCTAAACCAAAGCATTGGATCCCTCGGATGAACCCAGAACCACGGAACTCCGGACAGTGATCACTCCTTCAGACCCCCCAGGCTGCAGGCTGAAAGGACTTTATCTTGACATCCAGCAGCCTAAGGCTGCAGCTCTGGTAAGGCCCAGCCCCTTCTGAGCTCCTGTCTGGAGATGCTCTGGGCTGGCAATAGAATTTATTTTTTGTGTTAGCTAACACGTGGCCCTTGACCTCCTTTTCCTTACATCTTTCACTAAAGAGGGTTTACAGTTGTGAATCCTTCCTCTGTCCTTTTGAGACACGTATCCATCTCCTACAGCTCAGCAGTGCCTTTCTCAAGGACCTGAAAGCCATTCTTTGAAAAAATCAGGAAGGCTAGGTCCTCAGTCTCCCAGTCTATGTGGGACAATAAATTCCTCACTTTCTCGGCCGTCAGCCAGCAGACACACTGCCAGATGGCAGTGACATCGACCAAGACTTCGGGATGTTTCCTTCCCCGACTCTGCTGAGGCCCCCTGGTCCTGCTCACTCTCTCATCCTCCCTTTAAAATCCCCCATCTGCACAAGTCTGTTCTCTGCCTCTGCAGACAGGTTCATCAGTACCATCTTTCTAGAGTCCACATATATTCATTAATACACGGTATTTGTTTTTCTCTTTCTGAGTTACTTCACTTTGCATAACAGGATAGCCAATGGAAATTTGCTGTATGATTCAGGGAACTCACAGTGGGGCTCTGTAACAACCTAGAGGGGTGGGAAAGGGTGGGAGGTGGGAGGGAGGTTCAAGCGGAGGGGGCATATGTATATCTATGGCTAATTCATGTTGATGTACCGCAGAAATCAAATCAATAGTGTAAAGCAATTAAATAGCTTTATTTAATTGCTATTATTAAATAATTAAAATTAAAAAAATTTTTAAATACATATATTTTATTTATCTGACAGCTCCGGGTCTTCGCTGCGGCGCCTGGGACCTTGAATTGCACTACGTGAACGCCCTGTTGTGGCATGTGGGATCTAGTTCCCTGACCAGGGATTGAACCTGGGCCCCCTGTACTGGGAGCTCAGAGTCTTAACCACGGAACCATCAGGGAAGTCCCTAAAATAAATTTTTAAAAAATTAAAAGAAAAACAACACCACTCCATCACTCTACACAAATCCGAACAGGGATCCACTCTTCCCCAGCTGTCAGTAGGGACAAGAGAGCATTTTCACCACCTTAACTAACGCCCACTTTATCTCTGACAAAACCACTCTGGGCTCCAGAGAGGTCCTTTCTGTAACCAAAGGTCATGAAACCTTCCTGAGCAAGAACTTTGCCCAATAGCATTCTCTTCTTGAGCAGCTTCCGGTGTACCAATTTCAGAGCAAAAAAAAAAAAAAAAAAAACCTAAAGAGTCTAAAATCTGCCTTGAGAGATCCAGGTTTCGTTTGTCATCATTTGCACAGAAAGATTTTGCAGCTAGTTTGCAAAACAAGTGTTCTTTGCAAGCAATCACGCAGTTGATTTGAAAGGAAAGGAGAAGCTGTATAAGGTCTTTGAGATTTTCCCTTGAACCGACAAAAGCAGGTTAATTAAAGGCAAAAACACCAAGAGCAAAACCCTTTGAATATTCTTGACCTTGGTACTTGCAAGAACGTAGAGGCCCCTGGAAATTTTAAGCTTTTAGTTCTAGGCAAATGTAGAAAATCATCTGACTTGTTGGGAAATGAAGTGAGATATTATGAAAATGGAAAAAGGGTGATAAAAAACTGTATTTAAAGTAATATTTAAAGCTTTGAAAAGCTTTGTCAAAAACAACCAAACATTTTGAAATTTTTTTCCTTTTCTTCTGCTAAATGTATTTGAAATCGACAATGTGGGGCTAAGAAAATATTTTTTAACATAGTAAATTTTCACTTACCCACAGAAGTTTAAAGTTGACATGACAAGGTATTTATCTACAGGGATTGCCATGCCTTCTTTCAGGGGATCTTCCCAACCCAGGGATCGAACCCAGGTCTCCTGAATTGCAAGCAGATTCTTTACCGTCTGAGCCACCAGGGAAGCCCTACTGACAGGGAAAAGATATTTGAAAAAGTCAACTTACATTAATTCAGTGATGACTGGATTTCGTTATCACTGAGACGTAAGGCAGCCCTGGCCATGTGTCTCTGGGCATTTCTTTCTTCCTGGTTGCGAGAGGGGACTGAGGGGAAAAAGACCCTCGACTTCTTTCAAGTCCAGTCCTGCTCAGCTCTGTCCACTCCCTTGGGTATGAAATGTCTCTAGCCTCTCTGTCCCCATGAGATTAGCATTTTCCAGAAGGAACCTTGACAATGTAAGCAAAGGAAAATGAATAAAATACCACAAGAGCAAAGACGTGGAGGTGTTTGTTCAGCACAGGGAATTGAAACAGCAGAGCAGGGGGAGAACACAGCCCCTAGTATCCACTCATCACATAGTCTGGCTGAGCTGAGCTGGTCTCTTTCAGTTTAAATTGATTCAAGCTTTGAGTCTGAGCCAAGTGGAATCCTTGTCTCTTCCTGGATCTGTTTATCTTTGTTGTCATTGTTCAGTTACTAAGTTGTGTCTGACTCTGCAACCCCATGGACTGCAGCACACCAGGCTTCCTTGTCCTTCACCATCTCCTGGAGTTTGCTCAGATTCATGTACACTGAGTCGGTGATGCCATCCAACCATTTCATCAGCTCCTATTATACAGTAACATCCTCCCCTTGAAAGAGGAATGCTGAAGTGAGTTCAGAGGTCTTGCTACCTGGAGCTCTTCAAGGAAGCTCAGCTCAACCTGAGAAAATCTTCTTTCTGCTTTGAAAGCGGCTCTGTCGGGGCCACCACTCAGATGCTCTCACTGGAATGTTTCCGGCACTTGTTCATTTCCAGAGTGTAGAACAATCGGAGAAGTTTTCCCCAATGACAGCTCATCTCATTCAAATCCTCTCTCCTCTATAGGCAGTGAGAATGCCTTTCGATTTTATTCTTAAAACACTTGAATTGTAAATTCATCTCCATATAACACCACATGCACACCAAGAGCCCCTCACATTATCTTGCTCTATCATAAGATGAAAGTTATTTCTTTTATGATACAACATTTAAATAACATTTAACCTATAACAGATACCATATTCCAGGTGTTGGGAAAAAAATATTGAATAAGAAATATACCTACCCTTGAGGAATTGATGAGGTAGGTCTGAAAACAGCTTGATATGATTTAAGACAGAATGACAGAAATGCTATAATAGAGATAAAAATAAAAGTCTTTGGTGGTGCAAAGAAAGTTAAATGCAATGCAGATGGAAAATTTCATTCAAGCCAATTATTTGGAAAACTAATTGGATTCATTTAGCTGACAGCTCCCAGCACGACTGAAGTACAGTTACCAGGGTAGATGGTGGATGAGTTAGGCAGAGCGCCTGGTGAGGGGCCGGCGGCCAACATCGGCCACTTATGATTAAAGACCACCAAGCACCACTGGAGATTAGGTTCCAAGGAAAGAAAAATCTGCTGATGGCGTGTAAAAGCATTACTTGAAGATATTCGAGACACTGTGGGTAAGAGCTTTGAAATGTCAATCCTCAGATACATAGCCAACAAAGAAAACGATTACTCCTGTCTTGGACTTGTGAAATCACTTCTTGAGAGGTCAATTGTGGTTCTGAAAAAGGATGTGTTCATTTTGCAAGCAATGTTTATGGGCAAAGTGGGAAGCTGCCAATGGTGGCATGATTTCAGAGGTCCTCCTAAAGGTCCTGTCTTTCTTGTATGGTCTGTCTCACAGGGGAGCACCCTTTCTACCATCTTGAGTCTCCACTGCAGTCGAGGGCAGGGCTCCAGTGGTATATCTGAAGTACATGCTGGTGCCTGAGGGGTGGGGTCAGTGGGAGGGACACACTGAGAGGAAGCATTTATGGAGCATTGTTGAAAGTCTCAATCCCCCCAGATTTCTACCATTGAGACAGAGCATCAGCACTCCTTCCAATGAAGTGTCCTTGACCTCAAGCATGACTGCAGAATTTGAAGGACATAACACCAAAAATTTTGTAAGACATATATTATTATAGAGGACTTCTATTTTGGGGAGACTCGGGTTTGATCCCTGGTTTGGGAAGATCCCATGGAGAAGGGAATGGCAACCCACTCCAGTATTCTTGCCTGGAGAATCCCATGGACAGAGGAGCCTGGCAGGCTGCAGTCCATAGGAGGAAGCATAATAATCTGCAAATATCACTTCATAGCATTAGGATTCATATTAGGCTAAGGGTAGATATATTATGATCAATGTTAGGATTCAAACTGATTTAAAGGCATTTTTATGAAATCAAAGTATGCCACCTCAAAATATGCTACTTTGGCATATGGATTACCTTTTCAAAATTTATTTTTAATTGAAGGATAATTGCTTTACAATGTCGTATTCGTTTCTGCCATACATCAGCCATATGTATACATATGTCCCCTCCCTCTTGAACCTGCCTCCCACCTCCCACCGCATCGCACCTCTTTAGGTTGTCGCAGAGCACAAGGCTGAGCACCCTGTGTCTCACAGCAACTTGTCATTCGGCCCAGACATAGAGAGCAGACCTGTGGATACAGCGGGGGAAGAAGGGGGTGGGATGAATTGAGAGAGCAGGACGGAAACACACACATTACCATGTGTGAAAGAGATGGCATATGGATTATTTTTAGCTGAAGACATTTGAGAGTCAAGAGATGCAGAAAGATAACTTCTGGAACATTCCTGGTGGGCCAGTGAGAAAGATTCTGCACTTCTCCTGCAGGGGGCGTGGGTTCCACCCCTGAGCTGGGAACTAAGTTCCTGCAGGGAGTGCCATGCGGCCAAAAAGTTAAAAGAAAAAAAGAAAGCTTTTTGAACTTCCTTTATCAGACTAAAAGCAAAAAATTCTGAGCCATCATACTATCTGCCACAAATCCCCTTTGCAGAGATGCACCCGCAGAGACCTCAGTCCATGAGTTCTCCCCATATTTATCTGCCCTCAGTTTGACACCCTTGGAAGCTGAAAACCTTTTCCTTTGTCTTGTCACCTCTCCACAAATGTATAGGTCTTTGTTAAGATGTTATAGAAGCTCAGTTCTAACCACCCTTCTGCGTTTTTCATCACTGTGGTCTCTGCGTGTATGCGTGCTGCACACGTTCATAAACTTGTTTTTCTCTTCTTAATCTGTCTTTTGTCTGTCTAATTTGCAGGGCCCCAACTGAAGAACCCAGGAGGGTAAAAGGAAAGAGATTTTTCTTCCCCTACACATTCTAATCGTTGAAGAATTAATTTTTCCCCTGGGTTTCAAGTTTATAAAATCATCATGTGGTTTGATCATCCTTAAAAATTTATTTTTCCTTTGAACTTTAAAATTGAACCCCTGAGTGTATTTATCAAGCAGACTTATATGTGTTGAAAATAGTAGTTTTGTTATGCTACTCTGAAAATATTTATTGACTAGAATCCTGACATCTAGATATTTTATTGCTTTCATGTTTATTTTAATGTTTTATTCTATGCCAGCCAGAATGTCCTGACACTGCAATTACAGTCATGATTTTTTTCCCTCCCCTTGTATTTATTAACATATCTGAGAGAAATCCTCATAGCACCCTTGCTGGACTGACAACCAATTCCAGAAAAATGAATCTTTCAAGCTAAAATATGCTTAAATGCTATATAAATATCAATTTTACAAACTGATAAATTGCAAAGAAGATCTGAATAATACACACGACCGTATATATCTTTCACTGAAATGTTCAAATACTAATTCATTAAATGCTGTATACAGTAAAGGAGAAGGACACAGAATAAATTTTTTTCTCTGACATTGTTTAGAAAGAACTTTTCCAATAAATTCTTAGAGTAAGTTGTAAATTTCCATTTTTATGGAAAAACCATTTTTAGATAATGATCTTAACCCTAATTTGTTCTGCAAAGTAATGAATTCACTATGTTTAAACATTCAGTCATCAGGAAATATCTAAAATCTTCCACACTTATAAGAATTACAGTCTGTTCGTCAAAATTCAAACACCAAGAGCCTTGGATATTTAGGTCTTGTTTTGTTTTGATCTATTACATCAAGATGAATCATCAGTTCACCCACCTCAATAATTTTGTTTAAGAACAATAATAATAATAATAATAAAATCTCTCCTTTGAAATATCCTTTCTCTTCAAAACCTACTTCTCTATATTTACAACTATTAAATTTCTTTTATAGAACTCTCACAGGGCTTTTCTGTTCTAGTGATCAGGTACTTCAGATTCATCATTCTTACCCAGACCCAGCACTCTCCTCATCTACTTTGGGACAGAGAATAGAAACATAAAAGGATCTTGAATTCAAGTGTGGATATTAAGAGGAAGAATCAATTAACTTCTAAGTGGATTAAGCACTTACTGAAGCTTGAAGTAAGCACAAGCTGGAATCAAGATTGCTGGGAGAAATATCAATAACCTCAGTTATACAGAGGACAACACCCTTATTGCAGAAAGTGAAGAAGAACAAAAGAGCCTCTTGATGAAAGTGAAAGAGGAGAGTGAAAAAGTTGGCTTAAAGCTCAACATTCAGAAAATGAAGATTGTGGCATCTGATCCCATCACTTCATGGGAAATAGATGGGGAAACAGTGGAAACAGTGTCAGACTTTATTTTTGGAGGCTCCAAAATCACTGCAGATGGTGATTGCAACCATAAAATTAAAAGATGATTACTCCTTGGAAGGAAAGTTATGACCAACCTAGACAGCATATTAAAAAGCAGAGACATTACCTTGTCAACAAAGGTCCATCTAGTGAAGGCTATGGTTTTTCCAGTGGTCATGTAGGGATGGGAGA
>NW_011494680.1:7923754-7925462 GCF_000754665.1 Bison bison bison
GGACTATAAGAAAGCTGAGCACTGAAGAATTGATGTTTTTGAACTGTGGTGCTGGAGAAGGCTCTTGAGAATCCCTTGGACTGCAAGGAGATCCAACCAGTCCATCCTAAAGGAGATTAGTCCTGGGTGTTCATTGGAAGGACTGATGCTGAGGCTGAAACTCCAATGCTTTGGCCACCTCGTGCAAAAAGTTGACTCATTGGAAAAGACTAGGAAAGATTGAGGGCAGGAGGAAAAGGGGATGACAGAGTACAAGATGGTTGGATGGCATCACCGACTCAATGGACATGGGTTTGGGTGGACCCTGGGAGTTGGTGATGGACAGGGAGGCCTGGCTTGCTATGGTTCAGGGGGTCACAAAGAGTTGGACACGACTGAGCGACTGAACTGAACTGAATTGAAGCTTGGAATAAAGGGATTATTAAGTAGGAAGTTTTGCAGGAGGAAAAGATATAATGATGTCGAAGGATTTCATGTTTGAGCATGAGCCCAATATTTCATATCTATTTTATTATTAGAATATTTTTCATATATATAGCAATATAATATATATTAAATTATACATGCGAAGATAACTTTTTATCACATTTGACTTCAATTTTTAAGATATAAATATTATCTAAATAAATCCTAACCCTACATCTCTTTCCTCTCTCCCTAGCTATCAGTTCAGTTCAGTTCAGTTCATTTCAGTCACTCAGTCGTGTCCGACTCTTTGCGACCTCATGAACCTCAGCACGCCAGGCCTCGCTGTCCATCACCAACTCCCGGAATTCACCCAAACTCATGTGCATCAAATCGGTGATGCCATCCAGCCATCTCATCCTCTGTCGTCCCCTTCTCCTCCTGCCCCTAATCCCTCCCACCATCAGGGTCTTTTCCAATGAGTCAACTCTTCGCATGAGGTGGCCAAAGTATTGGAGTTTCAGCCTCAGCATCAGTCCTTCCAATGAACACCCAGGACTGGTCTCCTTTAGGATGGACTGGTTGGATCTCCTTGCAGTCCAAGGGACTCTCAAGAGTCTTCTCCAACACCACAGTTCAAAAGCATCAATTCTTCAGCGCTCAGCTTTCTTCACAGTCCAACTCTCACATCCATACATGACCATAGGAAAAACCATAGCCTTCACTAGACGGACCTTTTTTGGCAAAGTAATGTCTCTTCTTTTGAATATGCTGTCTAGGTTGGTCATAACTTTCCTTCCAAGGAGTAAGTGTCTTTTAATTTCATGGCTGCAGTCACCATCTGTAGTGATTTTGGAGCCCAGAAAAATAAAATCTGACACTGTTTCCCCATCTATTTCCCATAAAGTGATGGGGCCAGATGCCATAATCTTCGTTTTCTGAATGTTGAGCTTTAAGCCAATTTTTTCACTCTCCTCTTTCACTCTCATCAAGAAGCTTTTGAGTTCCTCTTCACTTTCTGCCATAAGGGTGGTGTCATCTGCATATCTGAGGTTATTGATATTTCTCCCAGCAATCTTGATTCCAGCTTGTGCTTCTTCCAGCCCAGCATTTCTCATGATGTATTCTGCATAGAAGTTAAATAAGCAGGGTGACAATATACAGCCTTGATGTACTCCTTTTCCTATTTGGAACCAGTCTGTTGTTCTATGTTCAGTTCTAACTGTTGCTTCCTGACCTGCATATAGGTTTCTCAAGAGGCAGGTCAAGTGGTCTGGTATTCCCATCTCTTTCAGAATTTTCC
>NW_011494680.1:7926145-7926747 GCF_000754665.1 Bison bison bison
AGGGTGTTTTCTATGACCAGTGTGTTCTCTTAGGCAAAAACTCTATTAGCCTTTGCCCTGCTTCATTCCGTACTCCAAGGACAAATTTGCCTGTTACTCCAGGTGTTTCTTGATTTCCTACTTTTGCATTCCAGTCCCCTATAATGAAAAGGACATCTTTTTTGGGTGTTAGTTCTAAAAGGTCTTGTAGGTCTTCATAGAACTGTTCAACTTCACCTTCTTCAGCGTTACTGGTTGGGGCATAGGCTTGGATCAGCATGACATTGAATGATTTGCCTTGGAAATGAACAGAGATCATTCTATCATTTTTGAGATTGCATCCAAGTACTGAATTTTGGACTCTTTTGTTGACCATGATGGCTACTCCATTTCTTCTAAGGGATTCCTGTCCACAGTAGTAGATATAATGGTCATCTGAGTTAAATTCACCCATTCCAGTCCATTTTAGTTCGCTGATTCCTAGAATGTTAATGTTCACTCTTGCCATCTTCTGTTTGACCACTTCCAATTTGCCTTGATTCATGGACCTAACATTCCATGTTTCTATGCAATATTGCTCTTTACAGCATCGGACCTTGCTTCTATCACCAGTCACATCTACA
>NW_011494680.1:7926847-7927446 GCF_000754665.1 Bison bison bison
CCCATTCTCTTGTTTTCCTCTATTTCTTTGCATTGATCGCTGAAGAAGGCTTTCTTATCTCTCCTTGCTATTCTTTGGAACTCTGCATTCAAATGGGAATGTCTTTCCTTTTCTCCTTTGCTTTTCACTTCTCTTCTTTTCACAGCTATTTGTAAGGTCTCCTCAGACAGCCATTTTGTTTTTTTGCATTTCTTTTCCATGGGGATGGTCTTGATCCCTGTCTCCTGTACAATGTCATGAACCTCCGTCCATAGTTCATCAGGCACTCTGTCTATCAGATCTAGCCCCTTAAATCTATTTCTCACTTCCACTGTATAATCATAAGGGATTTGATTTAGGTCATACCAGAATAGTCTAGTGGTTTTCCTTACTTTCTTCAGTTTAAGTCTGAATTGGCAATAAAGAGTTCATGATCTGAGCCACAGTCAGCTCCTGGTCTTGTTTTTGCTGACTGTATAGAGCTTCTCCATCTTTGGCTGCAAAGAATATAATCAATCTGATTTCGGTGTTGACCATCTGGTGATGTCCATGTGTAGAGTCTTCTCTTGTGTTGTTGGAAGAGGGTGTTTTCTATGACCAGTGTGTTCTCTTGGCAAAAC
>NW_011494680.1:7927546-7936584 GCF_000754665.1 Bison bison bison
GATTCCTAGAATGTTAATGTTCACTCTTGCCATCTTCTGTTTGACCACTTCCAATTTGCCTTGATTCATGGACCTAACATTCCATGTTTCTATGCAATATTGCTCTTTACAGCATCGGACCTTGCTTCTATCACCAGTCACATCTACAACTGGGTATTGTTCTTGCTTTGGCTCCATCCCTTCATTCTTTCTGGAGTTATTTCTCCACTGATCTCCTGTAGCATATTGGGCACCTACTCACCTGGGGAGTTCATCTTTCAATGTCCTATCATTTTGCCTTTTCATACTGTTCATGGGGTTTCAAGGAAGAATACTGAAGTGGTTTGCCATTCCCTTCTCCAGTGGACCACATTCTGTCAGACCTCTCCCCCATGACCCGCCTGTCTTGGGTGGCTCCACATGGCATGGGGTTTCACTGAGTTAGACAAGGCTGTGGTCCATGTGATCAGATTGGCTAGTTTTCTGTGATTATGGTTTCAGTGTGTCTGCCCTCTGATGCCCTCTCTCAACACCTGCTATCTTACTTGAGTTTCTCTTACGTTGGACGTGGGGTATCTCTTCATGGCTGCTCCAACAAAGTGCAGCCACTGCTCCTTACCTTGGATGAAGTCGCCCCTCCTGACCTTGAACGTGAAGTAGCTCCTCTCGGCTCTCCTGCACCTGGGCAGCTGCCACTCCCTACCTATAGCTCTCCACTATCTAGAGTTAGTTTGTATCCTTTTTATGTTTGTTTTTAAAAGCTCCAGCAGCCCAGAGGTTGGGGAACCCCAACATAGGAAATACATGGAATAACAAATTGAGTACCATAAATTGGTCCCGGTGTGCACCCAAGGGTTGTGCATAGTTAACACTGGGTGTAATTGGAGCAATTCAGAGATAAGTTAAAGCAAAATTTAGGAATGAAAACCTCAGAAAGAAAAACATGCATGCGATGCTCCTGGCCGGTAGTACCCAGTGTGAGCGTCTACACTGCACTCTTACACCACCCCTCTCCCCCAACTTTGTATTCATTTTGAGTTTGTTTAAAGGTGTGACTTATACTACTTTAGGGGTATTAAAATCATAAGAGCACTTCAGTGTGTATTATTATAATGTCCTGTGACAAATGATTTTTTCCCACTAGTCATTTTTGCAAAAGCAGCAATCCTGGTAACATTAGTTTCAAGTAGATCATTATTAATTATCAAAAGAAAGTCTTATTAAACCTTGTTAGGGAGTGACACTGATTATACAGCATAGAGTAAAGATATTTGATTAAATTATTTAGGAAATTAAGGCTGGTTGACAATAGTACTTCATTCACTCCGGTTTCTAAAATTCTGAACTGACATCTAGAGTAACTGCTTTAAGCCAACTGGCTAGGTCATGTTTAACACCAAGACTGTTCCCTTTCCAGCTTTGAGCAAAAGCTGTCCTCACCTTGGGAATCTCACCCCCACCTGCAGATTCTCTCTCCTGACTGCCTTCTATTAATTTTCTTTTTTAATTTTGGGTACACTAGGTCTTCATTGTGGGGCACAGGTTCAGTAGTTGCAGGGCAGGCCTTGTTGCTTCTTACATGTAAGATCTTACTTCCCCAACCGGGGGCTGAATCCACATCCCCTGCACTGGAAGGTAGATTCTTAACCACTGCAGCACGAGGGAAATCCCCCATCCGCCTTCCCTACACCCTTCAAGGCATCACCTACTCTCATTAGGGCCTTCTGTGCAACCTCATGCACCTTCTTACTGCACTTCTCATTTAACACTTGGATAATTTGGTTAGTGACCTTTTTAATGGACTCTTTTTACCAGACCAAGTAACAAATCCTTTAGAAGCCTAAAGCTTCATGTTTCAAATGTCATCTCCAACAGGCACTCATCAGAGAAAATGCTCAATAAATGTTTGTGGTAATTTTTGAACAAGTGAACAGCTTTGTTTCCTAGTCTTCCCATTCATTCTGTCCCTTTGAGCCAGAACAGGGGTATGCCACCCTGACCCATCATGTCATTCTTATACTTGTACTATGTCTTCAGTCAGACTGTGAACATTGGTATACAGAAGAATGCTGTATTCCAGAGACCTGGAATCTAGTCCCTGGCATAGGTACTAACTTAATTGAAACCCAACCATTTTCTGTCTCAGTACTCCTTGTCTGTATCATGGAAACTGTGTTCTTGCCTGGAAAACCCCATGGGTGAAGAAGCCTGGCAGGCTACAGTCCATAGGGTCACAAAGTGTTGGATGTGACTGAGACTGAGCACAGTATACACACCGAACCACAGAAAATTGCATTGAGACTCAGATTATATAATAGCTAACATCGCCAAAAAAAGTATCATTAAGCCTGAGTTGGGTTTCGATGTCTCCTCAGGGGAACTTTACCTCCTGTTTTATGCTACCATCGCTATAACCAGAAAGATGAATTTCTATCCAGCAACCTGTTCCCCACATGACTTCTTCTGCCTTACTTCCAAAACCTCCATTGTAACTTTCTTCCAAGGGCTATTCACTGATTAGATGCACTGATTCCATCAACCTGTCTTTGGCCTATGATGGAATGATTGACAATCCAGAGGCTAGAGATTCCAGGAGTTATGCTTTCTTTCTTTGCAGCCCGAGGCTCATAAAATCTGTCCACTCCCTGGTTCTGTAACTTCTCTAGCCCTCTGTTCTCATGAGATTAGCAATTTTGTAGAAGATGCCTTAGCATGTGAGCAAAGGAAAGGGAATAAAACTCTGTCTGATTTGGCAGCAATTGTGTGTTTCAGTTCAGTTCAATCACTCAGTCATGTCAAACTCTCTGCAACCCCATGGACTGCAGCACGCCAGGCTTCCCTATCCATCACCAACTCATGGAGCTTGCTCAAATTCATGTCCATCGAGTTGGTGATGCCATTGTGTGTTTAGGCCTTCACAAACAGACAACTTGAAAATAATTGACTACAGTATACGCTAATCACATAGTGAAGTAAATGATACTAATAAGAATAAAAGAAAAATTTTTAAAAGAAACAAAATTATTATTATTATTATTTTCTGCAATGGCTGGGATACAGTTCTTACCAGAAGTACTTAAAGCGAGAATACTGGAGTGGGTTGACATTCCCTTTCCAGGGGATTGAACCTGTGTCTCTTGTGTCTCCTGAATTGGCAGATAGATTCTCTACTACTGAGCCACTTGGGAAGCCCCTAAGGGAGTGGACCTTAAAAAATCTGGAAAAAGAATTAAGGGCTGTGTTCCCTGTTGGCTCTGCTGTTGGTTTTAGCATGTGCTGTGCAATCATGTCATGGCTTTGCCTTCGTGGAGTTTTATTCCCTTTCCTTTGCTCACATGTTAAGGCATCTTCTGCAAAACTGCTAATCTCATGGGAACAGAGGGCTAGAGAAGTTACAGAACCAGGGGGTGGACAACACTAAACCAGAAAGAGTTTCTAAGAGAAACACCATGTGGGCTGCCCTGAATACCTCCTGTGCAATCTCATAGTCCAATATTCTCATCAAAGGCAACTAAGCCACACTTAAGGATTTGCTTTAGTGTTTACATTTCCAAAGATGTTTCTAAATACAGAGAGGAAAAGATTATTTTGTTATATCATGTGTCCAGAATTTTGCTATCTTAAATTCCTTGTTATTGTTCAGTTGCTAAGTTGTATCCAACTCTTTGTGACCCCATGGACTAGAGCACTCCAGGCTTCCCTGTCCTTCACTGTCTCCGAGGATTAGCTTAAGTTCATGTCCATGGAGTCGGTGATGCTATCTAATCATCTCATCCTCTGTTGCCCTCTTCTTTTTAATTGCTTACCCTCTTATTGTGAACTCAGGGCTTTGCCTTATTAACTAGGTGGCAGCCCTGAAATCAGGCTTTTGTTTTGATAAGAAGCTATAGTCTCTGGACCCTCACCCTGGCTTCTGCTACGAGAGACATTCACAAAGCTCTTATCTTACTTCATTTTACTTTTTCTTTAGAATTTGATTTTCAGTAGCATCAGACAGTTTATTTTTATTCTTCCAATTATATGAGCAAAAGAGAAAATCATCCTAAAATATGTATGGAACTTCAAAAGACCCCAAATAGCCAAAATAGATGAAGCAATTCTTAGTTTCATAATATTAACTGAATTTATCTTGTCCCCCACCCACATACCTAGCTGCTTCTCTGTATTTTCCTGTCTCTACAACTGTAGCATCTTTATCCTAGGGACCTAGGTTCAAAATATAGGGTAATCTCTGAGTGATCCTATTTCATCTCCTATACCCAGGCAGCCATACCTCCTCAGTCTTGTCTATTTCCTGTATTATCATTTACCATAAAATAAAGTGTTAAATTGGATGAACTTAATGCATGTGAAAGTGTTAGTTCCTAAGTCGTGTCCGACTCTTTCCAAGCCCCTGGTTGCCCACCAGGCTTCCCTGTCTATGGGATTTTCCAGGCAAGAATACGGGAGTGGGTATCTCCAGTCAATCTTCCCAACCCAGGGGTTGAATCCTGGTCTCCTGAATTGCAGGTGGACTCTTTATGATCTGAGCCACTAGGGAAGCCCAATTTAATGCATAACAATAAACAATTATTTTTTGCTGTGTGACTCAGGGAACTCAAACCGGGGCTCTGTGACAACCTAGAGGGGTAGGGTGGGGTAGGAGGTGGGAGAGAGGTTCAGGAGGGGAGGGACATATGTATACTTATGGCCGATGCATGTTGATGTATGGTAGAAACCAGTATGACATAATAAAGCAATTATCATTCAATTAAAAATAAATTTAAAAAATAAGCAACTTAATTATTTAAAATAATTACCTTATAATATCATATTGCAACTATCTCTCACTAATCTGACACCTGTACTATCTCTTTTGTCATGGACCTCATCCACGAGGAAAATTCCCTTGGGTCTCTGCTGCTCAACAGAGCCTCTCTGATTTAGCCCAAGTCTACTATCTCGTATTAAGGAGATAGATTTAAACTCTGGCTTCATCACTGACTACTTTTGTAGACTTGAACTCATTACTTAACCCCTTTGGGGCTCCATGTAACATTGTTCATAAAGGTGAACAATTCCTACCCTGTAACATCATAGTGAGGATTCAAGGTTCATCCAAATTTTACCCATATTCCAAGGCTCAAGTCAGATCTTACACCTGCTGCTCTTGTCCTGTTCTCTGAATTCAATCAATATACTTGTCTGAGCCAGACAATTATACAATAGCTGACAATGTGTACGAATCCTCTCAAATCTGTTGCTTTTGTGTCCTCAACTAGATTACAAGTAGTTAATTTAAAAAATTCTTCTGTACCCCTTATAAAAGCCTTGGCAAAGTGATTATTCCAAAGTGGATTCAAACAATGCTTGCTGATTGACTAACAGCAATTTATTAGGATGAGACTCACCTTCCTCTACTCCGTTGTTTTCTAACTGAAAACTTACAAAGTTCTTGTACTTTCCTCCTAGAATGGCTACATTATTTTAAAAAAGAACACACTTCTTTTAGAAGTTAAAATATATTCATTTAAACAAGTATTTATCACATGCCTACTATGTGTCAGGTATTTTTTTCCTAGGAACTAAGATGGATTGTGAGACAAAAATAACAAAGACAATGAATAATTATATTTTTATAAGGGCTTACATTCTAGTTCACTTCACTTTTGTATGCTACAGACTTTACTTACTAGGTTTATTTTCTTTCTTCCTGTTCTAAAAGTCTCTAGCATACAAGACGGTGATAAATGCTAAGCGAAAATGCAGGGCACGCTATGGGGACTCATGTGTGGATGGTGGGACTGATGAGTGGAGGGCCAGGAGTGGAGTGAGCCTCTCTAAAAAGATGGTACCTGGGGTAGGGGGTGAAACATGAGGTTGAGCTAGAAAATATTTAGGTTATAGAAGTAATGCATAATAAATACTATATGGAGGAAAGACTAAAAATTCCTCAAAGACATAAGATTCCAAGTCAATGAGTTAAGCATCATTCATATTACAAAATTGACACTAAAAATATACCCATTATAATGCAGAATTTCTTTAAATACAGCCTTCCTCATGAATTTCTTTTTATTTTATTTTTTCTTTCTTATTCAATCTTTAGTTAGTTGTGAATTGATTGACATGGAATGTCAGGAATTTGGACAAAATTTTAAAGCTTTAGCATCAGCGAGTTCCAGCTAATTGAAGACATATAACTGTGTACAGTTTCTCTGAACTATAATGTAATATCATAGAGAGATAGAAGTCATATTACAAGAACTAAATAAACAGGCAGGTTTTAGGGAACTAATAGCTGAACCCTGGCAAGAAACCCACCCATTCAGATTAGGATGGGGACACAGAAAGAAGGATATAGTAGACCTAAAACATGATGATACAAATTGTTAACCCAAGTTAATGAGTTAAGCCTTCTTTGGCAAAATTATTGACCAGAATGTCGTAGAGAAGATTGCAAAGACCCAGCAAGGCTGCTGGAAACCAAGGTTGTAGGATCATTATGGGCAGAATGTGAATTAGAGCCTGTGCCTTGTTCATTATAAACCATGTAGCAATTTTTAGGGGGATTGCACTTTCTGGGAAATCCCAGGACACTCTTAAGGTCACTCCTCTAAAGACTGAAGGAAAGGAAATTTGCTCAGTAGCTATGAGAGCAATTATTTTCTCAGATATTAGGTAAAGCATTTACTCACCATTTATTCAGTCATCATTTCTTTCAGTCAACAAATATTTATTGATTGTCATGCTCTCATGTAATTTGCAGGTCAGCGTGGGATACAGTCAATAAATAATTTCATTACTTAACATATAATGAAAAGTAGATGTAAGTTTTGTTTGAGAAAGGAGGTAAGGACAGATTATCAGGTATCAGAAAACTGTTCATGGAAGACATGATACTCAGGTAAAATCTAGAGGATAATAGACAGCAGGAGGGAAACAGAACTCAGATAGAGACAAAGTGCTTGATCTTATCTTCCTTCTCGCTGTGACTTAGGATGCTCCTCAACTTGGCATGCTAATGTGTGAGAAAAGTAAAGGTATATCTTTGAACACATGGTCACGTTTTCATGGTCTGATGAAACCTTACTTGTTAGTAGGGATTTTCAAGTTTTCTTCTCCAAAAGTGCTGTTCTTAAGCTCCTGAAAGTCCTTCCAGGATGCCTACACCGTGCTCTCTGCAGAACTGCTCTGGTTACATAACAGAATTATATTATTTCATAGAGGAAAACTTGCCTTCTTCATCACCTGATGTTTTTTCCCCCTTTGGGAGATTCTTGTGGTTCAGATGGTAAATAATCTGCCTGCAATGCAGGAGACCTGGATTCAATCCCTGGGTCAGGAAGATCCCCTGGAGAAGGGAGTGGCAACCCACTCCAGTATTCTAGCCTGGGAAATACCATGGACAGAGGAGCCTGGTGGGCTACAGTCCATGGGGTCGCAGTCGGACATGACTGAGAGAATGACACACACACAGCTGGCTCACTTGAAGAATCCAAATTCCATTAACAAGCTGAGCAGTAGGAACCAGCCTTTCCTGCTCTCCAACTGGCACACTGAAATCTGAAAAGACCATTTAATTGCTGAGCTGTACACTCTGCACTCAAGACTAGTCCAAGAGGGAAGAGAAACAGAGAGAGGCCTGTGAGCTGCTATGTCAATGAGAGGTGCCAACTTCTGCTGAAAAAGGGAAGCAGAAAATCGAAGGCTTCATCCGGGTGACATAGGGAGAAAAACCCACTTTCAAAGCAATGTTGGAGAGGAACTGAAGGCCAGAGCCTGAGGCCTGACGGCGGGGTTCCAGACAATTGGATGAAGATGCTTCAAAGCCAACTGCTGACTGATGAGATTGATGGAAGAAAGGAACATTCACTCTTTTAATCTTTCATGCCTTGTGTTTTTCATTACTCTTAGAAACCAGTGAAAATCATCTTGAAAGCTCACTACCATATAGAATTACTTACTCTTATTTCTGCCACCACTCTCTGAAGAGGGGGGAAATGACCAGGATGGAAACCTCAAAGCAAAAATGACTAGAAATTGCTGTCCTAAACCATCTTAAAATATTTCAAAGCAAATGTCATGCCTATATTGTATTTTCTAGGAGCATATTACTGTCAGTTTAAAAACATGTATTCTTCAAAACAAAGAAATTAGAAATTGTGGGCTATTTAACCACTCACCTGATATCTCAATTTTCAAGCCAGTTAAGAAATTAGAATTTTATGAAACATTGATTCTTCTCTCCTGTGCTGTTTTTAGCATCTTTTTGGGAATGTAAAGAAACCTAAGCTCATATTGAGAAAATGTTTTCAACAAACATAATGGTCATTGCATATATATCTGAAGAACTTTTGTCAGTTCAGTTCAGTTGCTCAGTCATCTCAGACTCTTTGGGACCCCATGGACTGCAGCACGCCAGGCCTCCCTGTCCATCACCAACTCCCAGAGCTTACACAAACTCGTGTCCAGTGAGTCGGTGATGCCATCCAACTATCTTATCCTCTGTCATCCCCTTCTCCTCCTACCCTCAATCTTTCTCAGCATCAGGGTCTTTTCAAATGAGTCAGCTCTTTGCATCAGGTGGCCAAAGTATTAGAGTTTCAGGTTCAACATCAGTCCTTCCAATGAATATTCAGGACTGATTTCCTTTAGGATAGACTGGTTGGATTCCTTGCTGTCCAAGGAACTCTCAAGAGTCTTCTCCAACACCACAGTTCAAAAGCATCAATTCTTTAGCTCTCAGCTTTCTTTATAATCCAACTCTCCCATCCATACGTGACCACGGAAAAACCATAGCCTTGAGAAGACGGACCTTTGTTGCCAAAGTAATATCTCTGCTTTTTAATATGCTGTCTAGGTTGGTCATAACTTTTCCTCCAAGGAGTAAGCATCTTTTAATTTCATGGCTGCAGTCACCATCTGCAGTGATTTTGGAGCCCCCAGAAATAAAGTCTGACACTGTTTCCACTGTTTCCCCATCTACTTCCCATGAAGTGATGGGACCAGATGCCATGATCTTCGTTTTCTGAATGTTGAGCTTTAAGCCAACTTTTTCACTCTCCTCTTTCACCTGT
>NW_011494680.1:7937496-7939950 GCF_000754665.1 Bison bison bison
AAATATACTAAGAAAATGAATGGAAGAAAGAACTGAGCCAATAAACCTGTGGAAAAAATGTTTTCTGTTTCCTTTTTAAAAAAAATAATTTTAAAATTTATTTATTTATTGGCTGTGCAGGGTCTTGGTTGCTTCATAGGCTTTTTTCTAGTTGCAGTACACAGGCTTCCCATTGCTGTGGCTTCTCTTGTTGCAGAGCACAGACTGTTTGTGCTCAAGGGATCGGTAGTTTCAGCTCATTGGCTCTAGAGCCCAAGCTCAATAGTTGCGGTGCATGGGCTTAGTTGGTCCACGATATGTGGGATCTTCCTGGATCAGGGATTGAACCCATATCTCCTGCACTGGCAGGGGGATTCTTTACCACTGAGCCACCAAGGAAGCCCTTTTCTGTATTTTTGATGCTTTGGAATTTGAGCTTTGGTAACCCTGGAGGGACTACCCCCTCAAAGATAGAGATAGCAAAGGACTCCCCTGTAAGCCTGCTTTTGGTATAGAAACCAACCAATCAGAGCTCACACCCCAACCATCTCTTGTATCAAACTCTCACCCACCAAACCAATATTCCCCCTTCCCCAAGTCATCCCAGGTATTGGACAACTGGGCACCAACCTGCAGCCCAGAGCTTGCTGCAGTTATTAAAACTATCCAGTTCTGGCCTGTTCAACATGAGATGCCAGGAAAACCAGATAACCACATGCAAAAAAAAAAGAACTTGGATCCTATCTTACACCATTCACAAAAATTGACTTAACGATACTAAAAAACTTCTAGAAGAAAACACAGGGAAAAAGAGCCTTGACATTGGTCTTGACAATGATTTTTTTGGAACAACAAAAAAGCACTAACAACAAAAGCAAAATTAAACAAGTGGGACTGCATCAAATTGAAAAGCTTCTGGACAGCAAAAGAAACAATTTTTAAAAATGAAAGGGCAACCTAAGGAATGGTAGAAAATATTTGCAAGCCACATATCTGGTAGGGGGTGAAAGTGAAAGTGTTAGTGGCTCCACTAACTAAAGTGTTAGTCGTGCCCCATTCTTTCTGACCCCATGGACTATAGCACACCAGGCTCCTCTGTCTATGGGATTCTTCAGGCAAGAATACTGGAGTGGGTTGCCATTCCCTTCTCCAGGGGATCTTCACAACCCAAGAATCGAACTTGGGTCTCCTGCATTGCAGGTGGACTCTTTACCATCTGAGCCACCAGGTAAGGGGTTAATGTCCAATATCTATTAGAAACTCATACAAATTGGGTATAACTGTGGGCAGATACCATGTCTAACCACCTTCCAACAGGACAGAAACCCCACAGAGGAGTGCCTGGTGACCCCTGGGTGCCTGAGCACAGCGATTCTGCCAAAGCTAAGGAATCCACTGGCGGAAGTTTGTGATTATGAGTATTTTCCCCTGACAGTCACCCCCAAAAAGAGGTCCAAATATTTTAGAAAGCTGTTGACCATTTCATAGCTCCCATCACATTTTTATACTGGAATGACATGTCCAAGAACCCTCCATAAATCTACAGACAGAACCTAACAATGTTTCTGTAATATATGACACTCAAAAAGGGGAGACTGGACTGTAGTTAAGAATCTGCCTGCCGATGCAGGAGACACTGGTTCAAACCCTGGTCTAGGAAGATTTCTCATGCTGCAGAGCAACTAAGCCCGTGCACCGCAACTACTGAAAGCCTGTGTGCCCTAAAGCCCATGTTCTGCAACCAGAGAAGCCACCACAATAGAAACCCATCCATCACTAGAGAGTGGCCCCTACACAGCAACACAGCCCCTGTACAGCCAAAAATAAAGCCTTTAAAAAACTGGGAGGAGGAGAAAAAAGGTTAATAATCTGATCTCATTTGGTTAAAATTCTTTGTAAAACAAACTTTAAAATTCTTGTATCTGTTCATCACATTTTTTTCTTTTATGAGCAAGCAATCATGATATGACTATGACAACTTAATTTCAGGCTTTTTTGAGGACTATTCATCAAGGCATAATTCTAAATAGGAAAACAGACTTGGAAGAAGACATCATTTAGATTCTTCTCTGAATCATGATTTTAAAGTGTTAATCGTCTTTATTTTCATCTGTTTCATCTTATCTGTCTTGTTGTATGCAAGAGTAATCAGGCCAAGGGGCCAAACTATACCAGCAGTTATTCAGAATGCAGTGTCTCCATAATGATTAAGCCAATTCTAAGTTATTTCCTCAGTTTCTTGAAGATTTTACTAATTTCATCAGACACGGGGCATAAATGAGTGCAGTTACAAAGAAGATAAATCAAAATGTCTGAGCAGGGACTTCCCTGGTGGTCTAGTGGTTAAGACTTCGCCTTCCAATGCAGAGGGTGCAGGGGTTTGATCCTTGGTCGGGGAGCCAAGATCTTGCACAACTTGGGGCCAGAAAATCAAAACATAAAGCAGGAGCGATGTTGCAGCAAATTCAATGGAGA
>NW_011494680.1:7940050-7941057 GCF_000754665.1 Bison bison bison
AAAAAAAACCTTAAAAACAAAACACCTGAGCTTCAGAGAGGCTTGTTATTTTGGCAGCAGGTGACCCATCTCATGTAAATTTCAGAGTTGACTTTGTTTCATGGTAGACATATCCTGCAAAGACAGTCATTAGGAGCCATCTTTTCTTGAGCTACTAAAAAATGTTAGATAATTTTAATTTTAGAAAAATTTTACAATATTACCAATATTGTCCTGAATATTTCACAAATTTCATCAGTCAAAGCTTTCATTCTGTCGCCTGTGCTGGCACAGTGGTCTTGACCCTGCCAGTGGGTTCATAGTGACAACCTGAAATCTCCATTTTCATCATTCCAGTTTATAGTTGATTAACTCAGACTTGAGGCAAATTAAATAATAAACAGAAATGATTACCTTCTGTCAAAGAACCATAAAGATGCCATATGCTTAAAATGCTAACTACTACATGGTAAATTACTTAATTTAAATCTTTTCCTTGAATGTATTTTTGACCTTTGTAAGCAGGTCATGGGCTTCCTTGATGGCTCATTGGTAAAGAATCCGCCTGCCAATTCAGGAGACTTAGATTCAATCCCTGGGTTGGGAAGATCCCCTGGAGAAGGAAATGGCAACCCATTCCAGTATTCTTGCCTGGAGAATCCCATGGACAGAAGAGCCTGGTGGGTCTACAGTCCATGGAGTCGAAAAAGAGTCAGACTCAGAGACTAAACAACAACAAAGCAAGTAGCATAACAGATGACTTGGTGGCTTGAGGACTTTAGGTACATAATATATATCTATGCACATAAAAGTAATGGGTTCTTAAAAATTTTTTAAAGCTTTAAATTAATTTTCTTTTTTTTAATTAGAGTATAATTTTTTTATTTTAATATAAATTTATTTATTTTAATTGGAGGCTAATTACAATATTGTATTGGTTTTGCCATACATTGACATGAATCCACCATGGGTGTACATGTGTTCCCCACCCTGAACCCCCCTCCCACCTCCCTCCCCATCCCCTCCCC
>NW_011494680.1:7942499-7943581 GCF_000754665.1 Bison bison bison
GCCTCCTTTGTCAAAGATAAGGTGTCCATAGGTGCGTGGATTTATCTCTGGGCTTTCTATTTTGTTCCATTGATCTATATTTCTGTCTTTGTGCCAGTACCATACTATCTTGATGACTGTGGCTTTGCAGTATAGTCTGAAGTCAGGCAGGTTGAGTCCTCCAGTTCCATTCTTTTTTCTCAAGATTGCTTTGGCTATTTGAGGTTTTTTTGTATTTCCATACAAATTGTGAAATTATTTGTTCTAGTTCTCTGAAAAATACTGATGATAGCTTGATAGGGATTGCATTGAATCTATAGATTGTTTTGGGTAGTATACTCATTTTCACTATATTGATTCTTCTGATCCATGAACATGGTACATTTCTCTATTTCTGCCATCTTTGATTTCTTTCATCAGTGTTTTATAGTTTTCTATATATAGGTCTTTTGTTTCTTCAGGTAGATATATTCCTAAGTATTTGATTCTTTTCGTTGCAGTGGCGAATGAAATTGTTTCCTTAATTTCTCTTTCTATTTTCTCATTATTAGTGTATAGGAATGCAAGGGATTTTTGTGTGTTGATTTTATGTCCTGCAACTTTACTATATTCATTGATTAGCTCTAGTACTATTCTGGTGGAGTCTTTAGGGTTTTCTATGTAGAGGGTCATGTCATCTGCAAACAGTGAGAGTTTTACTTCTTCTTTTACCATTTGGATTCCTTTTATTTCTTTTTCTGCTCTGATTGCTGTGGCCAAAACTTCTAAAACTATGTTGAATAGTAGTGGTGAGAGTGAGCAACCTTATCTTATTCCTGACTTTAGGGGAAATGCTTTCAATTTTTCACCATTGAGGATAATGTTTGCTGTGGGTTTGTCATATATAGCTTTTATTATGTTGAGATATGTTCCTTCAATTCCTGCTTTCTGGAGGGTTTTTATCATAAGCGGATGCTGAATTTTGTCAAAGGCTTTCTCTGCATCTACTGAGATAATCATATGGCTTTTATTTTTCAATTTGTTAATGTGGTGTATTACATTGATTGATTTGTGGATATTGAAGAATCCTCGCATCCCTGGGATAAAGCCCACTTGGTCATGAT
>NW_011494680.1:7943681-7943897 GCF_000754665.1 Bison bison bison
TCTACTAACCCTGGGGTACTTCATTTCTTCCTTTTCTAGTTGCTTTAGGTGTAGAGTTAGGTTATTTATTTGACTTTTTTCTTGTTTCTTGAGTTATGCTTGTATTGCTATGAACCTTCCCCCTTAGCACTGCTTTTACAGTGTCCCACAGGTTTTGGGTTATTGTGTTTTCATTTTCATTCGTTTCTATGCATATTTTGATTTCTTTTTTGATTT
>NW_011494680.1:7944075-7944866 GCF_000754665.1 Bison bison bison
GAGATAATCATATGGCTTTTATTTTTCAATTTGTTAATGTGGTGTATTACATTGATTGATTTGTGGATATTGAAGAATCCTCGCATCCCTGGGATAAAGCCCACTTGGTCATGATGTATGATTTTTTTAATATGTTGTTGGATTCTGTTTGCTAGAGTTTTGTTAAGGATTTTTGCATCCATGTTCATCAGTGATATTGGCCTGTAGTTTTCTTTTTTTGTGGCATCTTTGTCAGGTTTTGGTATTAGGGTGATGGTGGCCGCATAGAATGAGTTCGGAAGTTTACCTTCCTCTGCAATTTTCTGGAAGAGTTTGAGTAGGATAGGTGTTAGCTCTTCTCTAAATTTTTGGTAAATTCAGCTGTGAAGCCATCTGGACCTGGGCTTTTGTTTGCTGGAAGATTTCTGATTACAGTTTCAATTTCCGTGCTTGTGATGGGTCTGTTAAGATTTTCTATTTCTTCCTGGTTCAGTTTTGGAAAGTTGTACTTTTCTAAGAATTTGTCCATTTCTTCCACGTTGTCCATTTTATTGGCATATAATTGCCAATAGTAGTCTCTTATGATCCTTTGTATTTCTGTGTTGTTTGTTGTGATCTCTCCATTTTCATTTCTAATTTTATTGATTTGATTTTTCTCCCTTTGTTTCTTGATGAGTCTGGCTAAATGTTTGTCAGTTTTATTTATCTTCTCAAAGAACCAGCTTTTGGCTTTGTTGATTTTTGCTATGGTCTCTTTTGTTTCTTTTGCATTTATTTTTGCCCTAATTTTTAAGATTTCTTTCCTTCTACTA
>NW_011494680.1:7944966-7954199 GCF_000754665.1 Bison bison bison
CACTGCTTTTACAGTGTCCCACAGGTTTTGGGTTATTGTGTTTTCATTTTCATTCGTTTCTATGCATATTTTGATTTCTTTTTTGATTTCTTCTGTGATTTGTTGGTTATTCAGCAGCGTGTTGTTCAGCCTCCATATGTTGGAATTTTTAATAGTTTTTCTTCTGTAATTGAGATCTACTCTTACTGCATTGTGGTCAGAAAAGATGCTTGGAATGATTTAAAATTTTTTAATTTACCTAGGCTAGATAAGGGGATGACAGAGGATGAGATGGCTCGATGGCATCACTGACTCATGGACGTGAGTTTGAGTGAACTCCGAGAGTTAGTGATGGACAGGGAGGCCTGGTGTGCTGCAATTCATGGGGTCGCAAAGAATCAGACACAACTGAGCGACTGAACTGAACTGAACTGAAAGCTAGATTTATGGCCCAGGATGTTATCTATCCTGGAGAAGGTTCCGTGTGTGCTTGAGAAAAATGTGAAATTCATTGTTGTGGGGTGAAATGTCCTATAGATATCAATTAGGTCTAACTGGTCTATTGTATCATTTAAAGTTTGTGTTTCCTTGTTAATTTTCTGTTTAGTTGATCTATCCATAGGTGTGAGTGGGGTATTAAAGTCTCCCATTATTATTGTGTTATTGTTAATTTCCCCTTTCATACTTGTTAGCATTCGTCTTACATATTGCGGTGCTCCTATGTTGGGTGCATATATATTTATAATTGTTAGATCTTCTTCTTGGGTTGATCCTTTGATCATTATATAGTGTTCTTCTTTGTCTCTTTTCACAGCCTTTGTTTTAGTCTATTTTATCTGATATGAGTATTGCTACTCCTGCTTTCTTTTGGTCTCTATTTGCATGGAGTATCTTTTTCCAGCCCTTCACTTTCAGTCTGTATGTGTCCCTTGTTTCAAGGTGGGTCTCTTGTAGACAACATATATAGGGGTCTTGTTTTTGTATCCATTCAACTAGTCTTTGTCTTTTGGTTGGGGCATTCAACCCATTTACATTTAAGGTAACTTTGATAAGTATGACCCTGATGGAAGGACTTTGGCCACCTCATGCGAAGAGTTGACTCATTGGAAAAGACCCTGATGGTGGGAGGGATTGGGGGCAGGAGGAGAAGGGGACGACAGAGGATGAGATGGCTGGATGGCATCACCGACTCAACACACATGAGTTTGAGTGAACTCCAGGAGTTGGTGATGGACAGGGAGGCCTGGCGTGCTATGATTCATGGGGTCACAAAGAGTTGGACACGACTGAGCGACTGAACTGAACTGATGAGCCCATTGCCATTTACTTTATTGTTTTGGGTTCGAGTTTATACACCCTTTCTGTGTTTCCTGTCTAGAGAAGATCCTTTAGCATTTGTTAGAGAGCTGGTTTGGTGGTGCTGAATTCTCTCAGCTTTTGCTTGTCTGTAAAGCTTTTGATTTCTCCTTCATATTTGAATGAGATCCTTGCTGTGTACAGTAATCAGGGCTGTAGGTTATTTTCTTTCATCACTTTAAGTATGTCCTGCCATTCCCTCCTGGCCTGAAGAGTTTATATTGAAAGATCAGCTGTTATCCTTATGGGAATCCCCTTGTATGTTATTTGTTGTTTTTCCCTTGCTGCTTTTAATATTTGTTCTTTGTGTTTGATCTTTGTTAATTTGATTAATATGTGTCTTGGGGTGTTTTGCCTTGGATTTATCCTGTTTGGGACTCTCTGGGTTTCTTGGACTTGAGTGATTATTTCCTTTCCCATTTTAGGGAAGTTTTCAACTCTTATCGCCTCAAGTATTTTCTCATCATCTTTCTTTTTGTCTTCTTCTTCTGGGACTCCTATGATTCAAATGTTGGGGCGTTTAACATTTTCCCAGAGGTCTCTGAGGTTGTCCTCATTTCTTTTAATTCATTTTTCTTTTTGCCTCTCTGTTTCATTTACTTCTACCATTCTATCTTCTACCTCACTTGTCCTATTTTCTGCCTCTGTTATTCTACTGTTGGTTCTGTCCAGAGTGTTTTTGATCTCATTTATTGCATTATTAATTATATATCGACTCTTTTTTATTTCTTCTAGGTCCTTGTTAAACCTTTCTTGCATCTTCTCAATCCTTGTCTACAGGCTATTTATCTGTAACTCCATTTTGTTTTCAAGATTTAGGATCATTTTCACTATCATTATTCGGAATTCTTTATCAGATAGATTCCCTATTTCTTCCTCTTTTGTTTGGTTTGGTGGGCATTTATCTTGATCCTTTACCTGCTGGGTATTTCTCTGCCTTTTCATCTTGTTTATATTGCTGTGTTTGGGGTGGCCTTTCCATATTCTGGCAGTTTGTGGTTCCTCTTTATTGTGGAGGTTCCTCACTGTGGGTGGGCTTAAGCCAGTGGCTTGTCAAGGTTTCCTGGTTAGGGAAGCTTGTGTTGGTGTTCTGGCAGGTGGAGCTGGATTTCTTCTCTCTGGAGTGCAATGAAGTGTCCAGTAATGAGCTTTGAGATGTCAATGGGTTTGGTGTGACTTTGGGCAGCCTGTATATTGAAGCTCATGGTTATGTTTCTGTGTTGCTGGAGAATTTGCATGGTATGTCTTGCTCTGGGGTATGTCTTGCTCTGGGCTTGTTGGCCCTTGGGTGGTGCTTGGTTTCAGTGTAGGTATGGAGGCATTTGATGAGCTCCTATTGATTAATGTTCCCTGGAGTCAGGAGTTCTCTGGTGTTCTCAGGATTTGGACTTAAGCCTCCTGCCTCTGGTTTTCAGTTATTCTTACAGTAGACTCAAGACTTCACCATCTATACAGCACCGATGATAAAACATCTAGGTTAAAGAAGAAAAGTTTCTCCACAGTGAGGGACACCCAGAGAGGTACACAGAGTTACATGGAGAAGAGAAGAGAGGGGAGGGAGATAGAGGTGACCAGGAGGAGAAGAGGGGGAATCAAAAGAGGAGAGAGCAAGCTAGGCAGTAATCACTTCCCTATGTGCTCTCCACAGTCTGGATCCCTCAGAGATGTTCATGATGTTACACAGAGAAGAGAAGAGGGAGGAAGGAGACAGAGGTGGCCAGGAGGATAAAAGGGGGGATCAAGGGAGAGAGACAGATCTAGCCAGTAATCAGTTCCCTAAGTGTTCTCCACAGCCCAGAACACACAAAGAGATTAACAGAGTTGGGTAGAGAAGAGACAGAGAAGGCAATGGCACCCCACTCTAGTACTCTTGCTTGGAAAATCCCATGGGTGGAGGAGCCTGGTAGGCTGCAGTCCATGAGGTCGCTAAGAGTCAGGCACGACTGAGCAACTTCACTTTCACTTTTCACTTTCATGCGTTGGAGAAGGAAATGGCAACCCACTCCAGTGTTCTTGCCTGGAGAATCCCAGGGATGGGGGAGCCTGGTGGGCTGCTGTCTATGGGGTCATACAGAGTCAGACACGACTGAAGTGACTTAGCAGTAGCAGTAGCAGAGAAGAGAAGGGGGAGGGAGGAGATAGAGGTGACCTGGTAGAGAAAAAAGAGAGTCCAAAGGGGAAGAGAGCAGTCAAGCCAGTAATCTTGCTCCCAAGTAAAAATGGGTACTGAAGATTGGGTTCTTAAAGGTACAAAATTGATAACAAATACCAAAAAGCAAAGATTAAAAATCTAGAGTAGAGGTTGGATTCTCTAAAATACAATATTAAAGAAAAAAACAAAGTCACAAAAATTATTAAATATATGTATATATGAAGTTTGCTTTAAAAAATAGGGTCTTTTTTTTGCAAAGTAATAGTAGGTTATAAAAATGAAAATTAAAGGAGTAATAGAGGGCTTAAATTTTTTTTATTTAAAAAATGATAATAGTAAAAATATATCTAGGACTTTCTCTGGTGTTGTTGTGGACAGTGTGGGGTCAGTTCATTTTCAGATATTTCCTTGATCGGGCTTATACTTCTCAAGATCTATAGTCCCCTTTCTACGTAGTTGGTGCTAACTACAGGGTTTTAATCTATTGCACTTGTCACTTCCAAGGCAGGTCCCTCTGTTTGTTTTGGCTTCTTCTGTTTACTGGTCTCTTCAGTGTCTAATTTCTGCCCTGACACAGGGGGCGGTGGTAGTCACTTTTTTAGGCTCACTTGTTCAGTCCTGCTGTGGGGAGGGAGGAGCACTGCAAACAAATATCACTGGCATGTGCTTGCAGTGTCTGGGCCACACTGGGTTTGCCCCCACTCACGGTGTGCATGCTTTCCCAGTCTACACTGCTTAGGCTCTAGGTTGCTCTGCCGGGAACTGTCTGAGGTGGGCCTTGAGTTGTATGCACTTCCCAGGTCTAAGCCGCTCAGGTTCAGGTTCTCCGGTACTCCACAGAGGTGCAGACTTGGTTGGGCCTGTGTTTTGTGCCCTTCCCAGGTCCTAGCAGCTCAGATGACCAGGTGCTTGGCAAGCGCAGTCGCCCCCAGTTGGAGGCTGCGACTTATCACCTCCCCAGTCCCTGCCGCTCGGTTTTGTGGGTGTACAACCGATGCGCCTTCCAGGTGTGCCGTGTGTCTCTTCTGGGGAGCTGATCTCTGGCTGCAACCCTCCTGGTGGATGTTGTCCATCCAGAATCCAAAGAAGTCTTGGTTAGCAACGAAGCCTGCTTGCAGTTTGGTAGAGGATGTCTCTCTGGGGCTGCAATTGCCCCCTTCTGACTCTGGCTGCCCTCACCTGCCTGTCTCCGGCAGGGGATGGGCTGGTCCACAGCTGTCTAGCTCTGCTCAGTCCTTTGTTCCGTGAGTGGGCCTGGCGGTGTCCTAGGTTAGGGCTTTTCACAGAATAGCTATCCCACAGTCTGGGTTGCTGTCTCAAGTTAGTTCCCTCAGATTGCCCTCAGGGCGTTCAGGCCCGGTCCTTACCCTAAGCAATGCAGCCCGCGCCTCCCTGTCCAGCCCCCGCCTGCTAGTGGTGGATGTGAGCGTCTGCACTGCTTTTCCGCTGGGAGTTGCTGTTGGGCACGTAATCTGTGGGGTTTAATTATTTATTTATTTTTCCTCCCAGTTATGTTGCCCTCTGAGGTTCCAAGGCTTGCCACAGACTCAACAATGAGAGTGTTTCCTGGTGTTTGGAAACTTCTCTCTTTTTTAAGACTCCCTTCCCAGGATGGAACTCCATCCCTACCTCTTTTGTCTCTCTTTTTAGCTTTTATATTTTCCACTACCCCCTTTTGAAGACAATGGGCTGCCTTTCTGGGTGCCTGATGTCCTCCGCCAGCATTCAGAAGTTGTTTTGTGGAATTTACTCAGCGTTCAAATGTTCTTTCAATGAATTTGTGGGGGATGAATTTGTATTCTCCCCCTCCTATTCCTCTGCCATCTTAGGACCACCCCAAAGTATAATTATTAATCCAGAAAAAGAAAAGAAGAAAATAAGTCAGACAGAGAAACAAATTCACCATGATTTCACTTATGTGTGGAGTAAAAAAAACATTGACGGAATTCCCTGGCAGTCCAGTGTTTAGGATTCTGAGCTTCCACTGCCAGGGGCATAGGTTCAATTCCTGGTCACGGGACTAAGATCACACATGCTGTGCAGTGCGGCCAAAACCAAAGATTTTAAGCAAAACAAAACATAGAACTCAGAAACACAAAGTAAACGGTGATAGCCAGGACCTACGGGTGAGGGAAATGGAGTGTAGGTCAACGGGTAGCACTTTCAGTTATAAGATGACTAAGTTCCAGGATCTGGTGCAGGACTGAAGTTGCTATGAGAACGGAGCTTTGATGTTCTCACAGCAACAACTAAACAGCAATTCAGTGAGCTCCATACATGCTGTTCATCGTGAATGTCTCTCTTGTTCTCTCTCATCAGGACAAAGAGATATGTGATTCCTGCAAATGTGACTTAACTGTGTGATTTTTCATGCATCCTAATTGTCCTTGGCTTCCTGGAGCCAAAATATGTCCCAAAGAACATCCTGTCCCCTTTTTGTCAAGCAAGAGATTTGGGGTTTTCACATCGGTGTTTATACTTTTCCTTCTGGGTGTAAACTTTGTCAGTTTTGTTCCAAAATTTCTGTGATACAGTTATGCTATTGTTGCATTTTTCCATACTTCTAAACTATTCCCACACCTTTCCAGTAACTTTTCACGGTTTCAGGTGTTTTCCAGTTTTTTTTTTTAAAGGCATCTTGTTTACTTTTTAGGTTGTTTTCAAGAGCAATTCATGAGCATGTCTCAAGCATCTTTGGAATATATCATTAATTGGTAGTATCAGATTTTTTAAACATATGCATTAAAAATGAGGGTATATTTCATTCCATAAAGGACAGAAGAATATATAATTACTATAAGTCCAACAGGGGATAGATAAAGTATCATTTTGACACAGGATCTTTCAGATTTTGTCACTAGTCTCTCTTCTCAGCAAAAAGACACATTTTTTTGAATGCACTCACTTTTCACAAATACTTCATTAAGAGAACTGAATACTGGATGGAAAGATAAGCCCTAAATATTTGGTTGTGATGTTCTGTGCCCTGTCTAATAATATTAGAATTCTAAGGACACAAATGAATTTAACCCAAATTCCCAGAGATGTCACTAAGGCAATTTTCCATTATTATACTATGAAAAGAGCTAATGGCTCCCAGGAAAAAAAGGGGGTGATTTTGAAATCTGAATCTTCTTACTGCTCTCTTAAAACCTTATCATTGGGAAAAATGCATTCGGGGACTTTAAATAAAACTAATAATGAATCTAATCTTCATGTTGCTATTTGATGGGGGTGGTGATGAGAAGGAATGGAGGCAGGATTAAGCTCTCTGATTGAAGTTGCACTGACTGTTAGTAGGACAGACTTTCCATCAAAATGTACATTATACACCATTGAAAGTCATAAAAATGACTTATTATCTTTTTCTCTAAAAGATATGCATTACCTTAAACTGATATGGAAATAATAATCAGTTTTATTGGCCATAAACATTTTGGTCTTAAACTTAATGTATTTGTATAATTCAATAAACAGTTTTATAATGAATTCAAATTATTTCCAAGCAAAAGGCTGTATTACTACAGAAAAATATTTTGGTTAGTAAATTATGCAGATGGAATTCAAATGAATATAGCATGTTCCCATTAGTTGAGTTGCTAACTGAACATGATGATACCTGAAAAATAAACAGCTAGAGGGACTTCCCTAGTGGTTCAGAGGATAAGACTCCAAGTTCACAATGCAAGGGTCTACAACTGAGACCCAGTGCAACCAAATAAAAATGTATTTTTAAAAATCATTTTTCATAAGGAAGAATAAAAATAAAAATAAATGGCTAGAAAATGGACACATTCACAGCTGGAATGTGTCTAGAAAGAACAAACAGGTGGAGACCTTGCCCTGACACAGCCCAGATGCAGCCTTCTTACAGGTAAGGGTTGTAGTGCCATTAATATAATACATTGTTTGCCGAGGTCAATAAATGGTTCCATCATTTGATTTTTTGGTTTGTTTGAATACACTTAAGCAATATCAAACAAAAAATGGACTAATTAAGATTTTTCAGTCCAAAAGCTATGGGGCTTCCCAGGTGGCTCAGTGGTAAAGAATCCACCTGCCAATGCAGGAAACCTAGGTTTGATCCCTGGGTCGGGAAGATCCCCTGGAGCATGAAATGGCAACCCACTCCAGTATTCTTGCCTGGAAAATTCCATGAACGGAAGAGTCTGACAGGCTTCAGTCCATGGAGTCACAAATAGTTACACATGACTGAGCAGCTAAATAACAACCACATAGCCATTCATCAAAGGATTCATATCCAGACTGTACATAAAAATCTACCATAAATAACAAAAAAGGCAAACTAATTTTAAAAAAACTAAGTAGTAACTTCGGGTCTCAACCATCTCAAGGTGGTCAGCAAGTCCATTCTTTTTTGGGGGGAAAAAAGGGTGTATATATCTGTTTCTATACATCTCTCTATGTCAACTTCTGTGTGTTTAGAGTCTTGGTGAGCTGATACGACTACATTTATAAGATAATGTAGGTAAACTCTAGCATTCAGATCCTTACTCCTTATTTAAATTTGTGTCGTAGAGTTGTGTTATACCAGTTACACCCCACTGATGCACTTTGTTCTCCACATGTATTCTAGACTTTGTGCATTTTTCAATCTGCTTTTAGATAAAAAAAAAATACAGGACTTAAGGTTGATGCTGAGGAAATTCATTCTATCACTCATTCATTTAACAGGTGTTTATTGAGAGCCTGTATTGTTTCTGTATTGATACATCAGGGAGCCAAATGGAAAAAGCCCTATTTTGGTCACTCTGCTGTGTAGCATTTACTTCAGTTTTGTTGTTGTTGTTGTTGCTTAGCAGAATGAAGATAAAGAGGAAAATTTTATGACATATTTGGGAGTCACACTTGTTCTTCTGATTTTGACTAAGTTCTCCAGATACATTGGTTTACAAAGTCACTTTTGCTCAGAATGGAACACCCTCTGTGTTCCATCAGTCCAGTTCAGTTCAGTCGCTCAGTTGTGTCCAACTCTTTGTGACCCTATGGACTGCAGCACACCAGGCCTCGCTGTCCATCACCAACTCCCAGAGTTTATTCAAACTCATGTCCGTTGAGTCGGTGATGCCATCCAGCCATCTCATCCTCTGTCGTCCCCTTCTGCTCCCGCCTTCAATCTTTCTCAGCATCAAGGTCTTTTCAAATGAGTCAGCTCTTCAAATCGGGTGGCCAAAGTATTAGAGTTTCAGCTTCAACATCAGTCCTTCCAATGAATATTCAGGACTGATTTCCTTTAGGATGGACTGGTTGGATCTCCTAGCAGTCCAAAGGACTCTCAAGAGTCTTCTCCAACACCACAGTTCAAAAGCATCAATTCTTCGGTGCTCAGCTTTCTTTATAGTCCAACTCTCAAATCCATCCATACATGATTACTGGAAAAACCATAGCCTTGACTAGGCGGACCTTTGTTGACAAAGTAATGTCTCTGCTTTTTAATATGCTGTCTAGGTTGGTCAAAACTTGTCTTCCAAGGAGTAAGCATCTTTTAATTTCATGGCTGCAGTCACCATCTGCAGTGATTTTGGAGCCCAAGAAAACAAAATCTCTATTTCCACTGTTTCCCCATCTATTTGCCATGAAGTGATGGAACTGGGTGCCATGATCTTGTTTTCTGAATGTTGAGTTTTAAGCCAACTTTTTCACTCTCCCCTTTCACTTGCATCAAGAGGCCCTTTAGTTCTTCTTCACTTTCTGCCATAAAGGTGGTGTCATCTGCATATCTGAG
>NW_011494680.1:7954299-7958563 GCF_000754665.1 Bison bison bison
AACTGTTGCTTCCTGACCTGCACACAGGTTTCTCAAGAGGCAGGTCAGGTGGTCTGGTATTCCCATCTCTTTCAGAATTTTCTGCAATTTGTGGTGATCCACACAGCTCAACATTCAGAAAACTAAGATCATGGCATCTGGTCCCATCACTTCATGGGAAATAGATGACGAAACAGTGGAAACAGTTTCCACTGGAAAAATAAACAGACTTTATTTTTTTGGGCTCTAAAATCATTGCAGATGGTGACTGCAGCCATGAAATTAAAAGACACTTAAGGAAAGTTATGACCAACCTAGATAGAATACTAAAAAGCAGAGATATTACTTTGCCAACAAATGTCCGTCTAGTCAAGGCTATGGTTTTTCCAGTGGTCATGTATGGATGTGAGAGTTGGACTGTGAAGAAAGCTGAGTGCTGAAGAATTGATGCATTTGAACTGAGGTGTTGGAGAAGACTCTTGAGAGTCCCTTGGACTACAAGGAGATCCAACTAGTCCATCCTAAAGGAGATCAGTCCTGGGTGTTCGTTGGAAGGACTGATACTGAGGCTGAAACTCCAATACTTTGGCCACCTCATGCAAAGAGTTGACTCATTGGAAAAGACCCTGATGCTGGGAGGGATTGGGGGCAGGAGGAGAAGGGGATGACAGAGGAAGAGATGGCTGGATGGCATCACCAATTCAATGCACATGAGTTTGGATGAACTCTGGGAGTTGGTGATGGACAGGGAGGCCTGGCGTGCTGCGATTCATGAGGTCGTAAAAGTCGGACACAACTGAGCGACTGAACTGAACTGAACTGAACACAGTCAAAGGCTTTGGCATAGTCAATAAAGCAGAAATAGATGTTTTTCTGGAACTCTCTTGTTTTTTCGATGATCCAACTGATGTTCACAATTTGATCTCTGGTTCCTCTGCCTTTTCAAAAACCAGCTTGAACATCTGGAAGTTCACGGTTCACATATTGTTGAAGACTGGTTTGGAGAATTTTGAGCATTACTGTACTAGCGTGTGAGATGACACCCTCTATGATAAAGTGTTAATCATAAATCTGACCCTTATCGTCTCAGGAAATACCCAGGTAGGAGTCCAACACGACACCTAAGACTTTCCTTGTAACATCCAAGAGTCATGATCCTCTGCAAAACACCTGTTATAATTAGTAAATGAATTCGGTAAAGTTGCAGGATAAAATCAACATACAAAATCAGTTGTGTTTCTATACATTTTTATCTGAAAAATAAATTTTAAAAATTCCAATTATAATAGTATCAAAAAAAATAGGAATAAATTTAACCACTGATGCTGCTGCTGAGTCACTTCAGTCGTGTTGAACTCTGTGTGACCCCATAGACGGCAGCCCACCAGGATGCCCCATCCCTGGGATTCTCCAGGCAAGAACACTGGAGTGGGTTGCCATTTCCTTCTCCAATGCATGAAAGTGAAAAGTGAAAGTGAAGTTGCTCAGTCGTGCCCGACTCTTAGCGACCCCATGGACTGCAGCCTACCAGGCTCCTCCACCCATGGGATTTTCCAAGCAAGAGTACTGGAGTGGGGTGCCATTGCCTTCTCTGAAATTTAACCACAGAGATTAATAATATGTACATTTTTTAAATTAACATAAGTCATCCAAGTGATTATATAGGTTTCTGTGAGTTTTATAGATATGTAACTATTTTCTAGAATAAAATGTCTTTCACATTCCAAGCTGACTTTTAAAAGAACTTTGGCAAAAATAAAAGAACTTTGCAAAGATTAGTTCTTTTATAGTTAGGAGTTCCTGAATCATATTAGTAGGCAGAATTTTTAATACAGAGAAAATTAATTGTACAAAAATAATTTTGTTCACAATCAAGCTTTCTAACTATCAAATCTCCTAGCTAAGCTTTCCTCCTAAAATGCCTATTATCCCAGCTAAGGAACTATTTATAGGAGCTCAAATTTTCATCAGATTGATGAAATATCATCTCTTTCAGAGAATGTTTTTCAGTTATTCATCTGGTAATGGTTTGAATTTTTTTAACTATGAGATTTCAAAATAAAAGAAGAAAGAAAATATTTAAATCCTTTTGCCATATTATTTTGACAAAGCAGCATATTTATTTAATAGAAGGTTTTCACTAGCAATTACAGTTTCCATTCAGGCCACTTCTTTTGTTCGAACAGTAATTAGTTTGGATTTGCTGTTGTTTACATCTCATTTCCTAGCTTCCTTACAAAGAAAATTGTGATTGGAATTGAGGGCTTTCAAAATTGTCCTTGAAACTCTCTGCCTCTTTCTAAGGAAGAAATTCTCTTTAAAACTGATGAGTTGACTAGAATCCTAATATGAATGCAGAGATGTGAAAGACCATCTCAGGGTCACATAGCTGATTAGTATCATGGTGATTTGAATATAGATCTGCTCCAAGTTCATGTTCTGGTTACAGCAAACACTGGTTTCCATAGTTGTCATCATTTTAGAATATTTTTCTGGAATCAAACTTCTGAAACATACTGTCCTAGTGCCTTCCCACTCCTAGGGTACTTGGTGATGTAGTAGTCCTTCTATGCCCATATGTTGGGAACCCATGTTAGTGAATTCTAAGGCTGAGTTTTGCTTTTAATATTTATCTTAAAGTCAATTGATGACTCAGGAGTTCAAATTCTTTTAACACTTTTGATAATATTTGGAGTGCTTCTTAAGAGCGTTTCACACTAACAACTGACTATCAATGTCTTTACCCAATATTCCTGAGTGCCAACTATGTGCCAGGCACTGTTCTGTTCTAGGAAGCCCCAAAGAACAAAAGAAATGCACATTTCCACTCTCTTGATTTACATTTTAGCAATTGAAAAGCAGTTTAACAATTAAGTAGGCAAAATAAGATCTATGGATAGTTTTAAAAAGAAGAGCAATGATTCTGGCTTATATTTTTAAAAGATAATTCTGTGTTGTGTAGAGAACAGACCCCAAGAAGTAGGGTGAGAACAGAGACCCGGTGGGAAGAATGGCCGACCATGTGATACAGCAGCGCAGGTGAGAGATGCTGGTGGTGTGGACAGGATCAAAGCAGGAACAGAGATTAGAAGGTTAGATTCAGGAAATACTTCCAGGGGAGAGCCAGGAGGATTATCTGGCTGAGGGGATGGAGGGGATGAGATGAAGAGAGGATTTAAAAATGAGTCCGAGGGCTGAGTAAACAACAAGAAGGATGCTGTTGCTTTCATCTGAGATTAAAATGCATGTAAGAGCAGCAAATTCAGGAAAAGTCTTCATACACTACAGACTGAGAAGTTAATTAGGAGTTTGAAAGGGACCCATGAGGCTTATCTCCATGTATCTCACAGAAGCCTTGCTCTTTCTTTTGGATCTCTTTACAGCGAATTTTATTTATTTATTTATGGCATATTTTGCACCACTAAAAATATAATACATTCTCTCTTTGTAAGCAAAGTTGGTAATACAGGGTTAAAAAGAACGAAAGCAAAGTCTAATTTCAGACTATTGACAAGAAACCCACTGAAAATAAGTTATCAGAGAGAATTTAAAGGGATTGACTGGGTAAAGTTATACTAAGAGCATCGTTTTCTTCTGTAATAAAAATGTAAGTTTTAAAAAATCTGCTCCCTCTCACTAATAGTTACATACATATTAAATTTACAGCAGAGCAACCAAAATTCTCCAAGCCAGGCTTCAACAGTACACGACCCGTGAACTTCCAGATGTTCAAGCTGGATTTAGAAAAGGCAGAGGAACCAGAAATCAAATTGCCAACATCCATTGGATCATAGAAAAAGCAAGAGAGTTCCAGAAAAACATCTATTTCTGCTTTATTGACTATGCCAAAGCCTTTGACTGTGTGGATCACAACAAATTGTGGAAAATTCTGAAAGAGATGGGAATACCAGACCACCTTATCTGCCTCCTGAGAAACCTGTATGTAGGTCAAGCATCAACAGTTAGAACTGGACATGGAACAACGGCTTATTTCCAAATAGGAAAAGGAGTACGTCAAGGCTGTACACTGTCACCCTGCTTATTTAACTTAATATGCAGAGTACATCAAGCGAAATGCCAGACTGGATGAAGTACAAGCTGGAATCAAGATTGCCAGGAGAAATATCAATAACCTAAGATACACAGATGATACCACCCTTATGGCAGAAAGTGAAAAAGAACTAAAAAGCCTATTGATGAAAGTGAAAGAGGAGAGTGAAAAAGTTGGCTTAAAACTCAACATTCAGAAAACAAAGATTGTGGCATCTGGTCCCATCACTTCATG
>NW_011494680.1:7958663-7976493 GCF_000754665.1 Bison bison bison
ACTGCAAATGGTGATTGCAACCATAAAATTAAAAGATGCTTGCTCCTTGGAAGACAAGCTATGACCAACCTAGACAGCATATTAAAAAGCAGAGACATTACTTTGCCAACAAAGGTCTGTCTAGTCAAAGCTATGGTTTTTCCACTAGTCATGTATGGATGTGAGAGTTGGACTATAAAGAAAGCTGAGAGCTGAAGAATTGATGCTTTTGAACTGTGGTGTTGGAGAAGACTCTTAGGAGTCCCTTGGACTGCAAGGAGATCCAACCAGTGCATCCTAAAGGAAATCAGTGCTGAATATTCATTGGAAGGACTGATGTTAAAGCTGAAACTCCAATACTTTGGCCACCTGATGCAAAGAACTGACTCATTAGAAAAGACCCTGATGCTGAGAAAGATTGAAGGCAGGAGCAGAAGGGGACGACAGAGGATGAGATGGCTGGATGGCATCACCAACTCTATGGATATGAGTTTGAACAAGCTCTGGGAGTTGGTGATAGAGAAGCGTGCTGCAGTCCATGCGGTCACAAAGAGTCCGTCAGACATGACTGAGTGACTGAACTGAATCTATTTGTTCAAGGCCGTGGACTGGTCAACATTAGCTGATGTTTACTTACTTATAATTAAAAGACAAAATTCTAAGCTGGAGAACATATTACATTTTTTTTTTAGGTTTAAAAATGAAATGATTGATAGTCATAGTTTTTGGGGAACATTCTGTTTCTAAAAATCCATTTGCCATTGCTGTTGGAAACTATGAAAATATCAACAAGATCATCAAGTGCACTAATGATGTGCTATTCCTTCGAGAGGATCGTAATGTTATGCTCTCAGATATGGGTTTGGAGTGGCTGAAACAAGCCGACAGCACATACAATGTGAGTGTTTTTGCCAGGCGTGGGGGCGGGCATTTGGCGGGATTCTGGTGGAGTCCATACCCAGACTGTTAGCTGCACAGAGCGAGACAGTCACAGGTATGAATAAGTGGAACATGTTTTGTAACCTGTATTCTCATGAGTGTAATGAGCCTGGTGGTTCTCACCTGGCCCCCACACACCGAAAGGATATAAAGGCACCGCCACACACTGGAAGGTCCTCAAGCCAAGGTGCTGGGGCTACCCTCATGATGTCCTTCCAAATGTCCTTCCAAACTCCGTCACTTGGTTCCTCATGTTTGTGCTCTTCAAGTTAAGTAGGCTTTGAGGTAAACCATAGGTCTGTGTACATCAGTAGATGTTTGAATTTAGTCTTTTGCCATGAAAAGTGTGATACATTTCTATACTAGAGAGTATAAATGTTTGAAATGATTTCAGATTCCACATTGTAACTAATATTTCAGAAACTACCGCTTGTCCGATTTGAGTGCACTAGCAAAGAAGACCCAACATATAGAGAAAGCCACTAGCCAGCAACTCCATTCTCCACTGTGCAGTTAGAATAAACTTCAGAAAACATGAATCTGACCTGCGGCCCCAACAGGGCCAGAAGAGAGACCCTCAGTGAAGTACCTACGTACTCAGGAGGTAGCCCAGACTTCTCCGTGTGACTATGAGGAACACTAAGATTTGATCGTGCCTCATTTCTTCAGTTTCATCTTTTCATTTCTCTCTTTATTTTCTAATTTTCCCCCTGTTCCATACTCTCAGGGAGGGTTTTTTGTTTGTTTCTTTCAAATTACCAGAAATTGAATTTATTCAAGAATAGCAGAGGAATTGCAGTTCGGGAAACACAAGCTGTTTGGTTTGAGGAGGGTTGTATTATTGCAGAAGGCATGCAAAGAACCCAGTTAGGGGTCCAAGTAGCAAATTCATAGGCTTGAGTGAGGATGGCTTGAGCTTCTTCTGGATGCTCAGCAGTCAGGATATTTATGTTCCAGTTTTCCATAAGTCAGGCATTTAGGGGAAATTACATTTCAATAAAGTTCATTTTCCTTTGGGCAAATGGTTGAGATTCATTTCTTATTTCCGGTTCCATTTTAGACTGAAATTTGGGGAGTGTTTTTTATTATGTCTTCTGAGTCTAAAGAAAATGTTTTAATATACAACTTTACTGCTTCCATAATGTTTATAACATAAAAGTGCTTTCCTAAGTATTCTTTCTTTTTACTCTTACAAGTACACAATACATAATATCATCCAATTACAAATTTACGATTTAAGGTGCTGAGTCATAGGAGTTGAGAAACATCCTTAAATCATGTTATTAAGTGAAAAGGACTGGTATTTAAGTCTTATGATTTAGTTTAATTCTAAGATTGATATAGGGCTGTAAATTCTTGCTACAAATCCTAAATTTACAATTTTGAACTCATCAAAATTGTACCATTATTTTCTTAATAACCTACTATCATAAATGCTATTTACTTGAGATACAAAGGCTTCCCTGGTGGCTCAGTTGGTAACAAATCCACCTTCAATGCAGGAGACCCCGGTTCAATCCCTAGGTTGGGAAGATCCCCTGGAGTTTATAATGGCAACCCACTCCAGTATTCTTGCCTGGAGAATCTTGTGGACAGAGGAGCCTGGTGGGCTATAGTTCATGGGGTTGCAAATAGTTGGACACGACTGAAGTGACTGAGCACACATGCACAGTAAAAAATTAAAGGTAAAAATTCTCCTACAGAATCACACACAAAATAAATGTCTAAATTTCTTCACATTCAAAACATAAAGGTCCTTTTGAATTGATCTTGGCCAGTAGCTGTTAAACACAGAATCACTGTGATTAACTGGTTTTCATAACTCTAGTCACAGTCTTGACCTCTTTGACACTATCGAAATTACCAATATAATTTCTAGGGCACAAGAGAGATCACCTAAATTGATTTGGCTCATAGCTTCATTTATAGGGTTTAGAGCATTCATTTTGGATTCTTGTAGGTTTGTATTGGAGTCCAAGATCTGCCACTGTGTGAATTTGAGGACCTTTCTTATCCATCAGGACAGGCTAAATCATGCTTTGACATCAAATGACACCAACACTTCAGTGGCTCATGGTGGCAGGTTTATTTCTCTTCCAAGCCACATGTCCATTCCATGTTGACCACAATGACCACGTGCCCATCTTGGGGGTTGTTAAATTTACTCAGAGCAAATGACATCTAGACCGAGACTGAGGTGAAGGGGAAGACTATGGATGTGGCAGGGGGAAATAGTTTGGTCAGAAACGCCTTGGGAGAACAGTCACGAGACAAGAGAATGTTTAGAAACTGAGGAGAACTAGTTTTTAGAGGCCATGCTCAGTTTCCGATTTACCAATTATCTCTGTGACCTCAGGAAATTTACTTAAACTCTCTGAAACTCAGTTTCCCCCTCAAGTGAGGAGAATAATATTACCAACATTTTAGCGTCAAATGTCTAATGATTGAATAAGATAACACATGTGAAAATTTCTAACACGTTGTCTGGTACTTAATAAACAACAGTTTTGCATTTTCTGGGTGTAAAATTGTGCATCAGATGTAAACATAACAGAATGGTCAGAGAAGCTCTCAACACCAAACCTCCTGGGTCTGATGATGAGATAAAATAGAAATGGGAGCTAGATGCTTTGTGTTTCCAAACAAACAATTGTGATTCAAAGCATCTTGTTTCCATTCATGTTTGTGTTTTATAATTTTCAGTACCCATGCACAAACTCTTCTCTGGGTTCTACAGAAATATCAACACAAGTAAGACAAAGTTTCTCAAAATCTGTAGATGTCAAAGTGTCTGAAACCTAATGGGACAGACAATGCGAACCATACTGAACTGGCCTGACATTTACTTGCTCAGTGGTTCCATCTAAACACAATCTTTTCGGGTAACTCTTCTCAGCCACCACAATGAATGCCTATTTGTACAATCATTTTGGCATTGTACAAATGCCAATTTGTACAACTGGCTGTCAATAAAGACAGCCAACAAAAATGGACACATCCTAATTATTTTATTTTTCATTGAGTTTTCACAATATCTAAATTAAGCTGACTGATGAACATTTGATTGACATTCTTTCCATTAAGTTATTATGATGTCAAAAACTCAGTGAAATCCAGCAGGTGATTTAATGATACCATATTTTCAAATTGACACAAACTTTGTTTAAAAAGAAAGAAAGAGAAGAGACAGAATGGAAGATTTAAAATGTTGGACGTTTACACCAAAGAATTCCTTTAAAAGCAGGAAAGTATTGGTTGTAGCTGGTAGCTGCAATGAATCACAACATCTGATAAAGAAAGATAACGAAGAGCTTTTCTTTCTTCTGTCCTCATCTTTGTAGAATAATAAAAGACTTTTCTTTGAAATGATTTTATTTTTCTATATAAGGCCCTTCTATTATTATAAAAGGTTGCAAATGATTTGTGTTTAAGAGTGAATGGAAGCTCATGTGTCATTAAACATACACTTTTGGCCCCTTGGTGCAGTATCAGACCTTGGATACCCCTCAGTGAGGCTCAGCAAGGTCTTACACTACACTACATTCCTTAATTGTGTGGTATCTATGGGCTCCCCTGGTGACTCAGATGGTAAAGAATCCTCCTGCAGTGCTGGAGACCTGGATTCAATCCTTCGGGCAGGAAGATCCCCTGGAGAAGGGAATGGCTACCCACTCCAGTGTTCTTGCCTGGGAAATCCCATGGACAGTGGAACCTGGAGGGTACAGTCCATGAGGTCTGCAAAAGAGTCGGACACTATTGCAAGACTAAACAATAGAAACAGCAACATTTCAGTATAACTTTCATAAACCAGATACTTGTAGAATTGACCACTGAGATCAATTTAAGTATTTGGTGTGTGGCATCAAGTGTAAAGCAATGTTTCCACTTGGCCATTTAAAATAACAGCAGAAGGAATATATTTCAATCTGCTGATAACTCACAATATATCAAACTTTGATGTTTTCACCTCCTTTCATCTTGAGTCTGGAATACATATTAGGTAGTGTGAAAAAGACTGCCAGTGCTCACCCAATAGCAGGGGCTCCTCTTCTGGGCTGAGGGCAGAGCTGCTGGGTCCCTGAGTCACTGCTTGGAGACAAGCCACGATCCACTTGGACTGCACTTGACAGTGATGTGAATAAGAAAAACACCTTTCCTGTGGCTGGTCCTGGAGATTGGGGTCGTTTGTGACTGTGATTCCCTATGGCTTTGACAAGTGGACTCTGCAACACTGAGGTACCACTTCACCCTTACAGAAGGCTTGGCCCTGCCAGTGCACTTATGGGAGATGCATGGACCGTCTGATCTAAAGACATTGTCACTGGAGAATGCACATGACTGAGGATCTCTCTCTTGGCTTTTCTGCCCCACCCAAAGTTGAGTGCAACTCATGGTTATTGAACATATTTTCAACAAGTCAACATTGTTTGTTAATCAGCTATATACTAATACAAAATAAAAATTTTTTTTTCATCTGTCCTTAACCTTAATGGCTAATATTTGTTGAGTACGTACTCTGTGCCTGGCAGGCTTAATATTTGTTTTTTCATTCATTCTGTTTATTCAACAAATACTGTGGAGCACCTTTGTGATGGCCAGTAATGTTTGAGATCCTAGGGACTCATTTATTTATCTCAGCCACTTTGTGAGTTGAGTATACTTCTTCAATTTACAGATATAATAGAACAACTCCAGAAATACAGGTCTAGCCCTGACTTTTTGTCAGCACTTCAAAAACATGCTTAGTCTCCACAAGCAGAGTGCCCACCCTTAGAAAATGGTCATGATAATATTCACAAGGAAAATGATGACATACGAAAGGAGATGATGTAGTTTATGGTGCTTTTATTGCCGCAAACTGTTATAGAAAGGCATTGTTGCTGGCGTGCCTAAGGTGATTTTTGCAACACAAAATAAGGAATATATTAATATTTCAAAATTTTTTCATTGTTTTCCCTCCTTGAGAATCATTTGAGGTCTATTTGAAGGAAGAAACATAAAAATGCCTCTTCTAAGGAAAATAGTTTCGAGTCTTGGAGCCAAAGTCTTTATTCTTTCAAGGCACAGCCACAGAGCCATGCCAAAGGTCACATTTCTGCCAACACACAGAAGACCAAAGCTCTGGAGTAAGACCTTGTTCATTACCACGCAATTTGAGTTTACATTTTGACCTTAAAAATCATCCATCATGGTGGTAGGTTGTAGCCAAGGTGACTCTGCCCAAAGGAAGAAAAATGGATTTAGTGACCTTCTGAATCCTGTTCCTCAAGAATTCTGTTGTCTATAAAATGCATTCTGAAATAGTTTATAGCAAAACATCTACCAGGACTAAAATGATTTTCAAAAATGTAAAATGACTATGTGCACATTTTAGGCATGAAAAGATTTCATTTGACTCTTTTCCAACATGATGACTTTCATTTAGAAATAGAAAGATGAACTATTTTTTAAATTTAAAATAAGACTTCTGAGTTACAGAGCAGCTTGAAGCCTATACAATAGCAATTACCACATAATTAAAAGTCACATGGTCCCTGGTCATGAATGCCGGGAAGGTCTACATCTTTAATGGACTGTCTTTAAGAGCCATCACTGAGCACAGAGAATGAGTAAACAACCTTGAGTTATGGAAGACATTCTCCTAAGGATGAAACTTAATTAAAGAGGAAGAATGTATTGTTTTAAAACTATTTCAGGCCTTTGCATGAAGTTCCAGAAATCTGGCCAGAGAACAAAGGAACAAAGCGACTGTTAGAAGGAGCTGGTTAGTCATCCATATGTCATGATTATGGCGTCTCATTTGTACTTGTGCTTGATTTTCTAATTGCCTCTTTGGAACTCATACAGTGAGCCCCTGAGAAGGCAAACACTGTGTGTATCAAATAGGAATTCAGACAGAATAGCTGGCATTACCTGCTACAGGGTTGAATTATTTCCCTCATAAAGACAACTTCAAGCACTAAGCCCCAGGACCAAAAGATGTGACCTTTTTTGGAAATACAGTTTCTACAGAGGTAGGTCCTTTAAAAGGGCTTCCCTCATAGCTCAGTTGGAAAAGAATCTGCCTGCAATGCAGGAGACCCAGGTTCCATCCCTGGGTTGGGAAGATCCCATGGAGAAGGAAATGGCAACCCACTCCAGTATTCTTGCCTGGAGAATCCCATGGACAGAGGAGCTTGGCAGGCTACAGTCCACAGGGCTGCAAGAGTCAGACACAACTTAGCGGCTAAACGACCACCAGGTACATTAAAATAAGGTCATTAGGGTGGGCCTTAATCCAGTGTGACTGAGGTCCTTATAAAAAGGGGAAATGTTGTCAGAGACATGCATACTGGGAAAACTGTGTGAAGATTAGAGTTATGTTGCCACAAGCCAAGGAGAGTCTGGGGCTACCAGAGGCTGCAAGAGGCAAAGAATACTTCCTTTCAGCATAAAGTGCTTCCCCTAAAGAATCCATCCACCCAAAAATATACAATGGAGAAAAGACAATCTCTTTAATAAGTAGTGCTGGGAAAACTGGTCAACCACCTGTAAAAGAGTGAAACTAGAACACTTTCTAACACCATCAGATCAGATCAGATCAGTCGCTCAGTCGTGTCCGACTCTTTGCGACGCCATGAATCGCAGCACGCCAAGCCTCCCTGTCCATCACCAACTCCTGGAATTCACTGAGACTCACATCCATCGAGTCAGTGATGCCATCCAGCCATCTAATCCTCTATCGTCCCCATCTCCTCCTGCCCCCAATCCCTCCCAGCATCAGAGTCTTTTGAGAAATGCTGGATTGGAAGAAACACAAGTTGGAATCAAGATTGCCGGGAGAAATATCAATAACCTCAGATATGCAGATAACACCACCCTTATGGCAGAAAATGAAGAGGAACTAAAAAGCCTCTTGATGAAAGTGAAAGTGGAGAGTGAAAAAGTTGGCTTAAAGCTCAACATTCAGAAAACGAAGATCATGGCATCCGGTCCCACCACTTCATGGTAAATAGATGGGGAAACAGTGGAAACAGTGTCAGACTTTATTTTTCTGGGCTCCAAAATCACTACAGACGGTGACTGCAGCCATGAAATTAAAAGACGCTAACACCATACACAAAAATAAACTCAGAATGGATTAAAGACCTAAATGTAAGACCAGAAACTATACAATTTTTAGAGGGAAAGCATAGGCAGAACACATCTGTCATAAATCACAGCAAGATCCTCTACGACCCACCTCCCAGATTAATGGAAATAAAAACAAAAACAAACAAGTGGAATCTAATTAAACTTAAAAGCTTTTGCACAATGAAGGAAACTATAAGCAAGGTGAAAAAGCAGCCTTCAGAATGGGAGAATATGGCAAACAAAGCAACTGACAAAGAATTAATCTCTGAAATATACAAGCTCATGCACCTCAATACCAGAAAAACAAACAACCCAATCAAAAAGTGGGCCAAAGAATTAAAGAGACATTTCTCCAAGGAAGACATACAGATGGCTAATAAACACATGAAAAGATGTTCAACACCACTCATTATTAGAGAACTGCAAATCAAAACCACAATGAGGTATCATCTTATGCCAGTCAGAATGGCTGCCATCAAAAACTACAAACAATAGACGCTAGAGAGGGTGTGGAGAAAAGGGAACCCTCTTACACTGGGTTAGTTACACTGGGTTGGTGGGAATGCAAACTAGTACAGCCACTATGGAGAACAGTGTGGATATTCCTTAAAAAAGTGGAAATAGAACTGCCATATGACCCAGAAATCCCACTGCTGGGCATACACACCAAGGAAACCACAACTGAAAGAGAAAGGTGTACCCCAATGTTCATTGCAACACTGTTTACAATAGCTAGGACATGGAAGCAACCTAGATGTCCATCAGCAGACAAATGGATAAGGAAATTGTGGTACATATACACAATGGATATTACTCAGCTATAAAAAAGAATGCATTTGAGTCAGTTCTAATGAGGTGGATGAAAGTGGAGCCTATTATACAGAGTGAAGTAAGTCAGAAAGAGAAACACTAATACAGTATATTAACACATATATATATGGAATTTAGATGGAGAAGGAAATGGCAACCCACTCCAGTAGTCTTGCCTGGAGAATCCCATGGACAGAGGAGCCTGGCCAAATACAGTCCATTGGGTCGCAAAGTGTCGGACACAACTGAAGCAACTTAGCACATACACATGGAATTTAGAAAGACAGTAATGACTATCCTTTATGCAACGATCCTATATGCAAGGTAGCAAAAGAGACATAGGTGTAAAGAACAGACTTTTGGACTCTGCGTGAGAAGGCTAGGGTGGGATAATTTGAGAGACTAGCATTGAAACATGTATATTACCATGGGTAAAATAGATAACCAGTGCAAGTTCAATGCATGAAGCAGGGCACTCAAAGCTGGTGCTCTGGGACAACCCAGAGGGATGGGGTGGGGAGGGAGAAGGGAGGGGCATTCAGGATGGGGGGACACATATGCAGCCGTGGCTGATTCATGTCGATGTATGGCAAAAAAACCACCACAATATTGTAAAGTAATTATCGTCCGTTTAAAAAAAAAAAAAGAATCTGCCTACCAATGCAGGAGACATGGCTTTGATCTCTGGGTCGGGAACATCCCCTGGAGAAGGAAATGGCAATCCACTCCAGTATTCTTGCCTAGGAATTCCCAGGGACAGAGGAGCCTGGTGGGTTATGGTCCATGGGTTCTCAAAGAGTCAGACAAGACTGAAGCGACTTACACACACTGTGATGCTTATATAAGAATAAACATACATCTGGCCAAGCCAAGTCTACAGAGATGTGAGGGCAAATGTAGACATTCTTTCCATGTCTAGTAAAGTTGTTTAATTTGCAGTCTGTTTATCCATAAATCCAAATGGAACTTTCAACATGAATAACTTCTAAAAATCTTTCTGCAGTAAAAATCTCTCTCTCTCTCTTTTTTTTTTTTTTGCTCAAAAAAAATCTCTTTGGTGTTCACAGTAGTTAGGGCAAACACTTTGCTCTTTCTCATAGAAACTAGGAGCAATCCAGAAAAGATGAGGGCTTGTTTCAGACTTCTAGTTCCAGGAAAACTCAGCTTCACTTGAAAATGGATGTTTTCAGAGAGTCTGAGAATGTGCTTTTTTATTGTAGAGAATTTGTAGAGATTCTTAGGACAAATATATTTCATTGCTTTTCCTGATTTTATCGAATGTGTCATCTAGACAGAGACCTTACCAAAAACTTCTACCAAATTGTAATGAGTTTTTGCCATCAATATGCAATGAATAACTGAGAAGGGTTTCATGAGAGCATATTGTCCACAGGATTAAGAGTTGTATCTACTAGTAAAACTCGCTTTGTTGGATATGTTAAAAAGCTGCCTACCAACTCCTTCTAAGGGAAGGCTCTATGCCCTGACAGTCCAGTGGTTAGGACTTCCCCTTCCAATGGGGGGAGTGCAGGTTTGATCTCTGGTAAGGGTGCTAAGATCCCACATGGCTGGAGGAGGCCTGAAAATCAGAACGTAAAACAGAAGCAGTATTGTAACAAATTCAATACCTCCATCACACACAAGGAAGTGAATTCTGGATGAGTTTGAAAGTGGATTCTTCTTCATTCAGGCTCTGGACCAGAGTGCAGACCAGCTAGCACCCTGACTGTGGATTCATGAGACCATGAGCAGAGGGCACAGCTATCTGCATGGACTCCTGACCCACAACAATCTGGAGATAATAAATGAACATTGTTTTTAAAAAATAAATAAAGACTTTTGAAAAGAGAGTGAATAACAATGTACACAGTAACATCAAACAGGCTTGTGACTCAAACATAGAATCAAGTGAACTTCAGCCATGACCCCCTGTTTCCTTGTTTGTTATGCTTTTATCAAGTCTGGTGGCTTAGACAGTAAAGAATCTGCCTGCAATGTAGGAATCTGGGTTTGATCCCCAGACCAGGAAAATCCCCTGGAGGAGAGCACGGCAACCCATTCCAGTATTCTTGCCTGGAGAATCCCATGGACAGAGAAGGAGCCTGGCAGGCTACAGTCCATGAGGTTGCAAAGAGTCAGACATGAGTGAATGACTAACACTTTCACTTTTTCACTTTTTCATCAGGTCACTGACTGTGAAAATAAATCCATACAGATGCTTTGCTTTTTATATATAATCACAGGTGACAAACCAACAAACAGTTGGCAACAGAAATACTGCCAATTGTTTTTGAATATTAACAGTTAAAAATATCCAAGCATCAAGAGGACCTGAAGTGTCTCAGATTTCCAAATAAAATCTTCAGCTTTCTCAAGATGACTGGCATCAGAGTAGAAATTAGCCAACCTTTCCTTTCAAATGTAACCTTTGAAAACATTAACAGCCTGAGCCTGAGTACACCTGGGTACTGACGCTGCTGCTCTCTGCTCCCTCCATCCATGTCAGATGTCAGGGTTCGGTTTGCAAGCGTCATCAGCTGGGTAGGCAGAGAACTGACATGTGACCCCCCAAGGGCTGTCCTTTGTTTGCTGTGACAGGGAAGAATTGACCCCAGACTCTTGGCTCTGCTCCATCGCAGAATTCTGGGGCCAATATTTATTTAACTACTCATCTTCCAAATAGTGTCTCCCTAAAATTCATATCCAACCCAAACCCCAGATATGACCTAATTTGGAAATAGGGTCTTTGCATATGTTAAGATCCAGTTGAGATGGGGTGATGGTGCTTTAGAGCGGACCTACTGGTGTGCTGGTGTCCTTACAAGCGGAGCAAGAAGGCAGAAAAGACACAGAGGGAGACACAGGGCAGAGACTGGAGTCTTCACAGGAAGGAATACCTAGAATGGCCAGCCACCTCCAGAAACTAAGAGACAAGGAGGGAGCCTCCCAGAATTTCAGAGGGAGCCTGGTCCTGCCAACATCCCAACTTCACACTTCTAGTCTCCCAACCGAGTCTAAATTTCCTGTTGTTTCCTGCTCCCCATTTTGCAGTACTTTGTCTGGCAGTCCCAGGATCAAATCAGGGAGCATCTAGGGAAGATAGTGTTTTCAAAGGTTGATTTCTGCATAGTTGAAACCAATGAGTGATGGGTTTTCTTCTTGCTCTCAGGTCATTGTATGAGAGTGAGAAAGAAGCAAGTATTTCCTCTGAGGCGGGGGCTCCAGCAACAGCTAGTCCATGCAAACCCTTCCTGATTCTCAGAGATGAACACTTTTCCACGGTAAAGGGCAGCCATAGAATACAAACAGGGCCTCAAGGCTCTTCTCCCCAGGACCAGTGGTGTCCTCCCAGACAGGACCTGTGAGAATCTGGGTCACCCTTGTTGATTAAAGTCTCAGAGAACAGAGGCTGCTCAGGACTTCCCTGGTGGTCCAGTGGTTAAGAATTCACCCTCCAATGCAGGGGAAGATCCCTGGTCAGGGAACTAAGACCCCACACACTGCGGAGCAACTAAGCTTGCGTGCCACAATTAGAGAAAAGCCAGCATGAAAACAAAGACCCAGTGCAGCCAAAAAAAAGATAGAGGCAGCTCTCTGCAAAAAACTTTGACACTGGGCTTCAGAGCATAAGCTTGTACAGGTTGTCTAGCCTTCTGAAACCTTAAATCCTTCACCTAAGAAATGAGACCAGTGGTATTGTCTATGTCGTTGGCCTACATGGAGTTAAATAAGCTAATGCATAGAAACTGCTTAGACAGTGGGTGGCACCCAAAAGCACTTAATAATGGCAGCTATTGTCATTGTCTAAGACAGCTGCAAATACCATGGCAATCCTCACCATAGTGATTACAATGATGACCTTGGCGTACTTGCTCAGTCTCTTCAGTTGCGTTCATCTCTTTGTGACCCTATGAACTGTAGCCCGCCAGGCTCCTCTGCTCATGGAAATCTCCAGGCAAGCATACTGGAGTGGGTTGCCATTTCCTTCTCCAGGGGATCTTCCTGACACGGGGATTGAACCAGCACCTCCTAGGTTGGCAGGCGGATTCTTTACCACTGAGCCACCAGGGAAATTCTATATGTCAATTACATCTGCATAAAGTTGAGGGAAAAATGTAAATATTTTGTTGGAAAGAAACCTGATAAAATTTGGAATTTTCTAAAAGTCCCACGGTTTGATTGTATAGTCTTGTTTCCACTTAAATTCTAATTAAAGAGTGCTGTTTATAAGTTAAATATTTTGAGATCTATTATGTACTGTAGTAGTTTGCTAGGGCGGCCATAACAAAGTACCATAGACTGAGTGGCTTAAACAACAGAAATGTGTTTTCTCACAGTTTTGCAGACTAGATATTTGAGATCAAGGCATCACCGGGGTCAGCTGTCCCCTTGGCTGCAGATGGCTGTCTTTTCCCTGTGTTCTTGCAGGGTCTGTCTTCTGTGTGTCTGTCTGAATCCTCATCTCCTCTCTTTATAAGGACACCAGCTGCATTGGGTTAAGAGTCACCCTAATGACTATTTTAACTCAAGTACCTCTTCAAAGGCCTTATCTCCAAATACAGTCATTTTGTGAAGTTCTGGGGGCTAGGACTTTACCACATGAACTTTTGTGTGGGTGGGGGCACAGTTTAGCCCATAATATGTGCTTTACTAGGGCTTTCCTTGTGGCTATACGGTAAAGAACCCGCTTACAATGCAGCACACCTGGGTTCGATTCCTGGGTTGAGAAGAGCCCCTGGAGAAGAGAATGGAAACCCACTCCAGTATTCTTGCCTGGAAATTCCGTGGACAGAGGAGCTTGGCAGTTACAGTCCACAGCATCACAAAGAGCTGGACACAACTGAATGACTAACACTTTCAGCTGCTTTACTATTTTACTCTCAATTTTCAAATTAAGATTTATCACAAATTCAGTGTAGACTAGATACACAGGAGTATAGGAGAAAAGCTTTATGAAGAAAGTAACTCTCAGGAAATGATTTTTTTTTTTTTAAGAAACCACTCAGAAGTACCCAGCAGGACCACTCCCTGTTCTCCCAATCAAGGGCATTTCCAGCTGCACCATTTTCAGCCCAGCTCTGAGTGACAAAAATACCTGTTTTGAGGACTAATGCCTCCAGGAAAAAGCTGACCCTTCTTCTCTCTGCTGACTTCCAACTCCCCCCACTCCCATCTAAGTTGGTCACAGGAAATCAGAGAGGAATAAAGATGGAGGCAAGGATTAGGTTTACTCCAGAATAAAATATTTGTTACTATTGCTCACACCTTCTTGTTTGCAGTGAAAATTCAGTTCAGTTCAGTCACTCAGTCGTGTCCAACTCTTTGCGACCCCATGGACTGCTGCATGCCAGGCCTCCCTGTCCTTCACCAACTCCCAGAGTTTACTCAGACTCATGTCCATTGAGTCGGTGATGCCATCCAATCATCTCATCCTCTGTCGTTCCCTTCTCCTCCTGCCTTCAATCTTTCTCAGCATCAGGATCTTTTCAAATGATTCAGTTCTTCTCATCAGGTGGCCAAAGTATTGGAGTTTCAGCTTCAACATCAGTCCTTCCAATGAATATTCAGGACTGATTTCCTGTAGGATGGACTGGTTGGGTCTCCTTGCTGTTCAAGGGACTCTCAATAGTCTTCTCCAACACCACAGTTCAAAAGCATCAGTTCTTCAGTGCTCAGCTTTCTTTATAGTCCAACTCTCACATCCATACATGACTACTGGAAAAACCATAGCTTTGATTAGATGGGCCTTTGTTGGCAAAGTAATGTCTCTGCTTTTTAATAAGCTATCTAGATTGGTCATAACTTTTCTTTCAAGAGCAAGTGTCTTTTAATTTCATGACTGCAATCACCATCTGCAGTGATTTTGGAACCACAAAAAATAGAGTCTATCACTGTTTCCACTGTTTCCCCATCTATTTGCCATGAAGTGATGGGACCAGATGCCATGATCTTACTTTTCTGAATATTGAGTTTTAAGCCAACTTTTTCACTCTCCTCTTTTACTTTCATCAGTGAAAATTAAGGGCCTTCAAAGGTAAGACTAGAATGTGTGTGTGTGTTTAGTCGCTCAGTCTCATTTGACTCTTGGCAACCCCACGGCAAGTTCAAGTTATTTTAATTATTTTCAAACCATTCGCAGAGTTTTAGGATTTATTTCCCATGAAGCCATTGCATTGCTTGTTCATCACTGGATTTCCCATGCACGCTTTTGTTGCAGTGGAGGAATGGCCAAGAATGAGGGTCCACTCCGGGATCCCAGGGTCTCCCTCAGGCCCAGGCCCCTGCTCAACGTCTCCCCAAGGTGTGGGCCCACTGCCCTGTCCACCACCCCTGCCGATGGGAGCCCGGGGGGTGGGGGTGGCAGCCACCTCCAGGCCCTGTCAGCACCTCACAGCCTGTGGGTAGGGGGGGCACACCAGCCTTGGGGGCTCTTTGCTCAACAGTGAGGGTGGGAGGATTTGAAGTTTGTGCATCATACTGGGGGCACAGTTGGAGTGTGTAAGTGTGTGTATGTGTGTGTGCATGTGTGTACAGAGATAAACAGATATGCACGTCAGGTCATGAAGTAAATGCTTCCCGACATTTAAGTGAGTTACTGCTTCTCTTTCACGGAGAACAGTAGAAATACAACTTCTTCCTTCCACCCCCCACCCCCACCTTGTTTGTTTGCCTGAAAGACCTGTTATCAGTCTTAAAGGAGAGTCATGTACACTAAACTCAAAACATTTTGAGTTTTACAGAGTGGACTGTGAGCCCTGCTGGCCTCCTTATTCTATAAAAGCTTTAATAACCTGCTCTCGTTTCTAGTCGTGCCCCACCTGCCACTGACTCAGAACAAGTAAATGCCACCACTCTGAGGACATATAATTATGGGCTCTTTGCTGTGTTGTTCAGCCTATTAAACATTATATAATTTGTCTTGGGAAATATATTCACCATTGTACCCCAAAGTACATATCTCATTGTGTTTCTGACTTCTGAATCCAAATTCAAACAATCTAACTTGATAATATATTAACAAAGTGGACACTTTCATCTTTTTTTTTAAGTGCATAAAGAAGCCAGGACTGAGAACTGTTTAATAACATGTTCAAGGTCATCAAGCCAGTTAATGCAGGTGATTCCAAATTCAAATTGCTCTGGCTCACAAACCCATCATCTTTCAACTTTCCTACAACGTCATCAGTGATGACATTTGTATAATTTGATACAATAATATTTAAAAATCTGAGATAATATACAATGAAACTTACTTTCTGCAAATGACTGTGATAGGGAAACATCTCTACATGAAACTTAGTCTCTGTGTTCTTATAAGATGCCTGCAATCATGGTTTCCACTACTAATAAAAGCACAACTGTTTTATCTCCTGATATTGAGAGGTCTTTCATGTATTCATTTTCTGCTGCTTCTGGTCCAGTGGTGGTTGGAGGGGAGGGGGTCTAAGATGAGTTTTTAATATCTGTATATTCTGTTCCTTAGGAGGTCTTCCCAGGAGGCTCAGTGGTAGACTCTGCCTATAATGCAAGAGATGTGGGTTTGATCCCTGGGTAAGGAAAATCCCCTGAAGGAGGAAATGGCAACCCACTCCAGTATTTTTGCCTGGAGAATCCCATGGACAGAGGAGCCTGGTGGGCTACATTCCATGGGCTCGCAAAGAGTTGGATATGACTTAGCGACTAAACAGCAACAAATTCGTTAGAAAGGATGCCGAGTGGTGGGTGTACAAGGTTTGGAAGCCAGGCTAAGTCTGCTTCCAGGATGTTCCTTCTCATCACTTCTCCATCTGCACTGTGGACAGGTGACCAGGGAGGTACTGATGCGGGGAGGCACTTACGTCTGAATGCTTCTGTCCGTGTGTCCCCGTGTGTCATATAGCTGCTACGTGACAGAATGGGAGGAAGCAACCATTTAGTTATGCTCAGAGACTCTGTGGGTGAGGAATTAGGAAATAGCAATATGGCTTGCTGTCGTTTACAATAACTGGGTTCTCTGTGGGTAGTGACTTCACAGCTGGGGGCTGGAATTGTGGTCTGCCAGGGGTGGCGTGGGGTTTCTGGAGTCTCAGCTGGGCTCTTACATGTCCCTGCAGTTCTCACACCCATGGCTTCTCTACCTGGCCTCTCCGAGGGCTTGTTTGGGCTTCCTCACAAGATGGCAGCTGGTTCCAAGAGCAAGCATCTCAAGAGAGAAAGGTAGAATTACACAATTCATTATTTAATCTCAGAAATCACATGGCTTCCTTTCTGCCACATTCTGGGGATTGAGATAGCAACCCCGGTTTGTCCAAGTTCGAGGGCGGGACATATGATGGGAAGAACACCAAGATCAACCATGTTGTATGAAGGTCATTGGAAAGAAAGATACTGTTTGCCATTTTGGAAAATACCATCTGCCATAATGAGTCAAATCTTAAAAATAAACTTTCATAAAGTTATAAGCAGTGTAATTTTCCAATGGTTCAGTTCAGTTCAGTTCAGTCGCTCAGTCGTGTCCGACTCTTTGCGACCCCATGAATCGCAGCACGCCAGGCCTCCCTGTCCATCACCAACTCCCGGAGTTCACTCAGATTCACATCCATCGAGTCAGTGATGCCATCCAGCCATCTCATCCTCTGTCATCCCCTTCTCCTCCTGCCCCCAATCCCTCCCAGCATCAGAGTCTTTTCCAATGAGTCAACTCTTCGCATGAGGTGGCCAAAGGACTGGAGTTTCAGCTTTAGCATCATTCCTTCCAAAGAAATCCCAGGGCTGATCTCCTTCAGAATGGACTGGTTGGATCTCCTTGCAGTCCAAGGGACTCTCAAGAGTCTTCTCCACACCATAGTTCAAAAGCATCAATTCTTTGGTGCTCAGCTTTCTTCACAGTCCAACTCTCACATCCATACATGACCACTGGAAAAACCATAGCCTTGACTAGACGGACCTTTGTTAGCAAAGTAATGTCTCTGCTTTTCAATATGCTATCTAGGTTGGTCATAACTTTCCT
>NW_011494680.1:7976593-7995500 GCF_000754665.1 Bison bison bison
TCCTCCAGCCCAGCATTTCTCATGATGTACTCTGCGTATAAGTTAAATAAGCAGGGTGACAATATACAGCCTTGACGTACTCCTTTTCCTATTTGGAACCAGTCTCTTGTTCCATGTCCAGTTCTAACTGTTGCTTCCTGACCTGCATGCAAATTTCTCAAGAGGCAGGTCAGGTGGTCTGGTATTCCCATCTATTTGAGAATTTCCCACAGTTTCTTGTGATCCACACAGTCAAAGGCTTTGGCATAGTCAATAAAGCAGAAATAGATGTTTTTCTGGAACTCTCTTGCTTTTTCGATGATCCATCGGATGTTGGCAACTTGGTCTCTGGTTCCTCGCCTTTTCTAAAACCAGCTTGAACAACTGGAAGTTCACGGTTTGCGTCAAATCTTAAAAATATACTTTTATAATGTTATCAGCTATGTGATTTCCCAATGGTACAAATATGAAAAGAATAAATGATCTGGGACTATCTGCAGTTAAACGTTATTCATCCCATGAGTGTCTCCTTAGAAACCATTGGAAGTTGATTGTATAAATATATTCACCTTCTGTGGCTGGATCTTTGTTCCGTCTGTGGTCGTAGGATGTGGAAGCTCTAATACTTTATACATGGATTTCCAATTAGGATCTGTTCTATGGGCATGTTTACGAAGACACTACAAAGCCTGCTCAAGTGCACATGGCAGGAAAATTCAGTTCAACTTGCAGCTGAATCTCAAAACATGAATGTCTAGTGGTGCTTGAAAACCTTAGCCAAATCAATCCATAATAAAGACAATGTTGGCTCAATTTTCTTTATTCCCTGACAAAATATTTGAGATTTGTGTATGCATTGTGGGGTAATTAAGTCCTCAATTACATTTGAACTAATATTTGAGTGACATAATCAAGAAAATCTCCATAAGCCAAATAAACTTTGCCTGAATACTGATCTAAATGGAAATACCCTGCAGTCCTTAAACAACGAGTCCTTCAAAACGAATGCTTATATACAGAGGAGAAATTTCAAAATATAACTTAAAGGAACACTGAGATCTATTTTTAAATCTGAAAATAAAGTTGGGAAGAGATATATCATAGAAAAAGAAAGAAAGAGGAAGGAAGGGAGAAAGAAAAAGAAAAACTGGCAAAGGACCTTGAGAGGGTCATCTTATCCCTGTGCATCTATTCAGAACTCAAAAATGAAAACAGGCTATGGAAAAAAACATTTTAGTTTACAAACAAAAAAAATGCCAGCACTAAAAAAAAATCTATTTGGTGTTTATCGATGCACTATTCCTCCAATTATCTAAGAAAACAAACACTCTTAATTTTCACTCAAATGGAAACACGCTCCAACTGGCATATGTCATGGCTTTGTGTGGTGCTACAGGGCAAATGGCGGAACCCTCTTCTCTATAGACAGATGGGAACACATCTTTCTGTGAGTTTCCCTTTCACCGTCCCTGTGTCACAATCCCTTCTCCATGGCAATCAAATGCCTGGATCTACCCTCCTTGAAATGATGTCTAATTTAGACCTGATAGCTGCAGGATAAATGGAGGTATAAATAGCCACCATATGACAGAGTCTCATCTTTATGGAAGATATAAAGCGTGGTAAGACATGGAAGGTATGGCAGGGGTAGGAAAGCATTAATTCAGCTGCCAGTGAGAACAGTACGCCATATTCTGTATTAGCAGTGTCACTTTCAGTGCTATTCCAGTATCTGCAAATATTAGTTTTTTTCCTAACAAATGTCACCTTGTGTTATTTATAAAATAATGTTGGTGTTAGAACTCTTTTAAGCATTCATTATTTTGTGGTTCATGTGTTAAATTCTACTTGCTAATTTTAAGAGTACCCTATTCTCCTTTATTCATCCAAAATTTGTAAATTTGAATGCTAACTGCTATTAATATTTAGGAATATAAATATTTGGAGTGTGGGTTTTCTTCTTGGTGGTACATAGATCTGGAGCCCAGTTCTCTGAACAGAAGGAGAGATGTGACGTAGGTTGTCAGAGCACCGTGTCCCTGGATCCTGCGGTCCTCACGCTACCTACTGCTGCCCTCCTGTGCTCCCCCACACCTCAGCTCACCCTCCTCCCACCTGCAAACACCTTCTACAGGTACTTTCCTTTCAAAGCTGTGGTCCCCATGTTACTCTTCCCACCAGTTTCTTCCCCTTTCTTCCTGTAGGACCATTGAGGAAAGGACCTAAGTTTGACTAGATGGACACACTGGTGGATAGCTGCTGTATTTCTCTTTCCAGAGTCCCTTTTGCGTGGATTCCTCCTTCCAGTGGAAATCCACTTTATGAGGTTCAAGGCAAACCTGTCCTCCCCAACTCCTCCATGCTGGCACACCCCTGGGGCTGGTGGGGAAGAACACATAAACAAGTTTTGGCCAATGGAGTACTGCATCCCTGACCCCACAATAATAGGGATTGACTAGGAGATGGGGCAGTTGGAATCCCTTCCTTGGATGTATGGGAAAATAGATGGCCCTTCTGAGCCTTGGGTATCATGAGCTGTAAGGACCATGTGAGCCTGGGGCCGCCAGTACCACCCTTAGAGAGAGACTGCCTGAACATGAAGGCAACACAGAACAAAGACATGAGGAGTGAAACAAACCCTGAAGTCATCATTTGAGCGTTGAGTCCAATTGTGTCTCTCACCTGAGACACGCCGCATCCCTGAGTTAGGAGGCAAACAAAGTGCCTAAAATTTACTATATGTTGAGTTTTCCCTCCAGTCAAGTAAATTAACAATTTCCTTAAAAAATAAATTTCTAATCATGTTCCGCATATTCCAGCATTTTTACAACCAAATACATAGCATCCTGCTCAAGGAAAGGACCTTGTTTTAAATGAAAAACTATTGCTTCCTTAGACTTTTTCCAATTCTATTTGGTCCCTCTTTTACTAGCAAGCTGAAGGATATACCAAAAAGGGGATCTTATAACACACTTGAATTCCAATCTCTAATGAAAAACTGAGTTAACAATTAAATAGTAATAAGAAATGTGCTCCTCTAAGTGAGACTACAACTTGCTAGTATGTTCTCCTTAATTACCAAGGAGTCCCTTTTTCATTTTCCTTCCCTAAGTTTTTATTTATAAAAAAAAATCTTTCTTTTGTCAAGATGCTAATTTTACATTGCTCTTTGTGTGTTCAAATACCATGAGGTTTAGAGACCATTCATGACAGTGAATTTCATTGGAAGCAGGACAGAAGCTGCATGCGTTTCCAGGAGTATTTGATTTTTTCATGTTTTTATTGGTGGAACAGCTTGAGTTTGAATTGCACATACTTTTCATAGTGAAATAGTGGCTTTTCATAGTGAAGGCAGTATGCATCGATTCTGGAATCATGGTTGCATTACTGTGGAAACAAATGCATTTTCCTAAGTGATTGATAAAGTAAAAGTGGAAGTAAAAGTTACTCAGTCATGTCCGACTCTGCACCCCCATAGATCAGACAGTCTATGGAATTCTCCAGGCCAGAACACTGGAGTGGGCAGCCTTTCCCTTCTCCAGGGGATCTTCCCAACCCAGGGATCAAACCCAGGTCTCCCGCATTGCAGGCAGATTCTTTCCCAGTTGAACCACAAGGGAAGCCCAAGAATACTGGAGTGGGTAGCCTATCCCTTCTCCAGAGGATCTTCCCGACCCTAAATCAAACAGGGTCTCCTGCATTGCAGGCAGAGTCTTTACCAACTGAGCTATTGGGGAAGCCCTAAGTGGGTTTCAGAATTTAAGATCACACACTGTTTAGATTCCCACCTGTTCTGTTCTTTTCCATTAACTGTCCACAACATTGTTGTGGATGGAAAATTAAAGCAACAGTTTATGTTTTGGAGACTCAGTGAGCATCATTCTTGCTGAAGTGCAGCATCATTAAAGCCATTAAAGAGCAGATGACTGAGCACAGTAATGGAAAGGCTGTGACTTTAGCAGGTACAGTTTTTATTTTCTTGCAAGGCACACAATTATATATACAATGCATAATCATCACAAAGTACAAGATAGAAATCATATACATTAAAGAATATATAAATATGCCTGTCTCAGAAAAGAAAACTGCCTTAGGGCAAGCAGATTCATGGCCTTTGGGGATAAGATTTTCCTATTTATTCTGAATCTTCCAAACAGCTCTTGCTTGGAAAATAAACCCCACTGAATGGACATACAACCCTGTCACAGTTTTCTCCTTAAAAAGCTCTAATTTAAAGCCAGCTGATGTATTCCTCTTATTCCAGTTACCTATCTTATGCCCCAATACTAGAGAAAGCATCTATAAATTGCCTGGATAACAGTTATGCAGATTTAAGGACTTCATTTCTCAGCAATGCATCATGAAATGAAACCATTTTCTTAAGACTTTTGTGAATTTTCCTTGATTTTTGAAAACTATCTTTCCAAACTATGCTTCCTTTTTAATATTAAGCCTAGAGTTTTGACTCAAATTTTGCATAGGGGATGCATCCAGATTCATAAGGGTAATCCAAGACACTAATGGTGGTTCTTAATCTCCTTCAGGTCAGAATTGCAGGAATTTTTTTTATCCTCATGGCTGTAAGGTGTTTCCTTTTTATGCGTTTTTCCTGACCCTTCACTAGGTCCTGTCTCCAAGAAGATTTTACCAGGGAGGAAAGAATTCATGGAGGACATTGAATTCAAGGTTAGAAACATGCATTTCTGGTCCTAAAGAGACACAGCAGATATTGCACTCCTTGCTGTGATGTGAGACAGGAATATCAAGAGATGGGACCCAGACACACACATAGTCACACATGGTACATGCACACACACACACACACACATACACTCAACTTGCACACACACACATACACACTTTTGACAAAGAAATACATCTGTGTAAGTGGTACTTTTCCTAACAAATGTGATTCAGTTGATCATTCTTTAAAGTCCTGCCCTAAAATGACACAGCCATCCTCTCCTCTTCCGGTCTGGGAACAAACGTGCTTATGACAAAGGAGACGCTTAGAACACCATGACCTCATGAGCACTGAGGGCTGTATCTCTCTCTCCTGGGGTGCAAACTCACACATGAAGAGTTACATAATGCTCAGAGCTACACAATGTTCAGTCTAACATTTAGACTCCAGTCATGGCAAGACACTGTGAGGACACGTGGAATGTGAATTTAAGGAGGTTTTCCTATTTCCCACATCAGCAGGATTTCTTCCTGGAACTACTCTCCATGTAAATATCCCTCCCACAGGATGGTAAGAACTTTCAGCCACAGGGTGAAAGCCAACCAATATTCAGGCCATTCCTATGTGCTTTCAGTTATAAGAATACAAGGACACCTAAGAAAATCAATGAAATGTAAGCAATGCTCAAAAGAACACTTCATTTTCATCAGGGAAAACCTTGCCCTGCTGTCTTCACCCATCCATGTTAGGTGTTGTGAAAATTTGGAACACAAAACACATCATCACAGTAACCCTGGAGGAAGAAATGGCAACCCACTCCAGTATTCCTGCCTAGGAAATCCCATGGACAGAGGAGCCTGGCAGACTACAGTCCATAGTGTGGCAAAGAGTCAGACTTGACTGAGCGACTCAGCACACACATCACGATGAAATTCTGGAGCCACATAAAAACCTCCCACGCAAGGTACATTTCCAAACGTAGAGTGTACACACAGTAGAAAGTCCACAGTGAACACATCTTGAAGACGTAGTAATGTCTGTAGTTACGTTTCACATTGCTATAAATTCCAGAGGGTGTTGCCCTAACATACAGGCTTAAAGAAGAGATGGGTGTTATTTCTAAATTAGCCCTTTCTTCTGCCCAGGCAAACTGCAGAAAAAGCCATTACCTCGAAACCATAAGTTTCAGGGGAAAGAAGGAAGAAGTTATACATTATCTGGAAGTTCTAGCAAAATTACTCTAAATGTGCCCCCTGCCAGCATTATCCTCAGCAGGTGTGCTCCTCGCGGAATACTGTGCCAGCCATGTTCCAGCACCGAGAGTGACATAATGTCCTCATTCCCCCACAATTAGGAGCAATTTCACTTCCGGCTAAAAGCCACAAAATAGTATCTCAAGATTCACATGAGCAAGATGCCCTCCTTCCATGAACAGAGAGAATCTGGTAATAGTGATATGTTCATAAAAAGATACTGCTTATAAACTAGATTCTGCCAAGGCTACCACCTGGGAGTGAGTTAAGTATTTCCTGATTCATTAACATATGAGTTCTGAGCCCTGTTAAAGGGCTGACAGTGCTCAGGGACTCAGAGGATGTGACACATGACTGATCCCAGACAAAAGCTTAGGCATCAATGAAACATCTTTGCATCAGCCCTAAATGACTCAGGATTTCATCAGCATGTCCCAGGGAAGCCACTTGGTGGGAAGACAAGCCCATTCCTTATTTGCACGTATACTGTTATCTACAGATGAAACTGTACATATTTTTTGTGGTATTGAAACCACTTTGTGTCTCTTAACAACAGGACATGCTTTATCATGAGGTTATCTGTCTGAAGAGCATGCTAGAAACAAACCAACCATAGTTTTCAAGAAATTAAATGATGTCAGAAAATACCTTTTGTATATTTAAATAACTTCGTAAACATCAGGATAATTTTCTGCTACACATGAACAGCAGACACCCCAGGGGTGGGGTCTTAAGCTGAAATCCTCACCATGCAGCTGCAGGAAATGCATGTCCACTCGGCATAAAGTGAGCTGGGCAGGGCCCTGGACAGGGGTCTTCTTCTTACTGAGGTCATTGCTGTCTGAAGTTGTGTCCGGACTGGAGAGCCACGAAGCTCTGAAATCACTGCATTTTTCTTTTTCCCAAATAGAGCTTTTGACACCACGTTGCTTAGGTAAATCTCAGCAGAATGGGTCCTGAACTAAAGGTAGGGAACCAGAAGAAAAAGGCTTATTTCTTGGGTCATCAAAGGAACTGGGAGTCAGCACCGCTTCTCTGCCCTAGAAGGGGCTGCATCTGCTCGCTCAGATCTCCTATGCTCCATTCCTAGGGCCCTGATGTTTCCACTGACCTGAGTCACTAATACAGCCTGCATCTTGCAATCTCAGAACCACAAGATTTCTAAAAGTTTGTTAAAATTTCTCCTTTTCCATCTCAGACTGTGGTAGTAATCTGAGTTAATCCTAGATCATTGAACTCTTCTCTACCCGGAGGACTATAAGAAGACATCTCCACGACTAGTCATACTGGTTTATTTACCCCATCAACCTCCCTCACGTAGGCAGGATCCTGAACGGTATTTCTGACCCTGCTTGTGCTCTGGCGCTCCATCCTCATCTTAATGGGAAAGCAGAAGTCCCGGAAACACCGCTTGAAGTTTTCGTCAAGGAAGGCGTAGAGAATGGGGTTCAGGCTGCTGTTGGTGTAGCCCAGGGCGATGCAGAAGTAGTAGCTGGAGAGGGCAGCCGTGCTGTGGGCGGTGCTCCCCAGGGCCTCCACGAGGATGAAAATGTGGATGGGGGTCCAGCAGACGACGAAGACCGCCACCACCACCAGCACGAGCCTGGTGATCCGCCGCAGGTTGCGGTCTTTCTCTCGGGAGCCGGAGAGGAGGCGAACGCTCTTTAACCGCAGGATCATGAGGGTGTAGCAGACAATGATAATGAGGACGGGGATGACGAAGGCAAAGACGAAGACACAGACCTTCATGAACAGGTCCCACCAGGAGTAGTCGTCATCTGGGAACTGTAGGGAGCACTCGATGACTTCCATGTCTGCAGGAGGGAACAAACCCACAAAAGGGAAATCCGTTAGCCAAGGGTTTCAAATGTGGATTTCAATTACTTTCATTACAAAGGTCCAATTATGGCGAGGTGATATTACCTGAAGCTGATCACCAAGCTAGGAATGAGGGCCGTGAGTATTAACCATCTTTTTTTTCCCACACATAGAACAATGAAGTCAGAAAGGTTACCATTCACTGGTAACAAACACACTGCTATAGAGTAAATAAGATCAGCCAGCAGTACGAATTATCTAGTTGTGGAGGCTGGTTTGATGCCGACTATTTTCAGGAGAGCTACCCTGTTAATTTACAGCAGGAGTACTTACTTGCACACCCATGTATTAACAATTCTCCCAGATCTAAGGCTCTGGCAATAAAAGCTAGTGGTGGTTTAGTCACTAAGGCGTGTTGGATTCTAGCGCCCCATGGACTGTAGCCCTCGAGGCTGTAGCCCCCACAAGACTCTCCAAGAAAGAATACTGGAGTGGATTGCCATTTCCTTCTCCTATCTGCAATAAATGATAAAATATTGCAAAACCAGCCGTTCGACTTAACAACAAAGCCAACTTGTCAGAAAAACCTTAAGTGGTTTACAGGAAATCACTATGTAGGTCCATAAGCATGTAAACCTGAAAAGGCAATGGCACCCACTCCAGTGCTCTTGCCTAGAAAATCCTATGAACGGAGGAGCCTGGTAGGCTGCAGTTCATGGGGTCGCTGAGGGTCGGACATGACTGAGCGACTTCACTTTCACTTTTCACTTTCATGCATTGGAGAAGGAAATGGCAACCCACTCCAGTGTTCTTGCCTGGAGAATCCCAGGGACGGGGGAGCCTGGTGGGCTGCCGTCTATGGGGTCGCACAGAGTCGGACACGACTGAAGTGACTTAGCAGCAAGCATGTAAACAAAATTTGTCTAAATATCACCCAGCTGCTGTGATTTAATAGAACCAGTGGTACTCATTGTGATTAAAATCATTGCTGAAACATGAGGAAACTTTTGAAGAAGAAAGAGGAGGAGGAGAAAAGGAGACGAAAGGAAACAGAAGAAAGGGGAGGAGGAAGAAGAGAGTCAGTACTATCATCTTCAAGGAAATTCATGCATCAGTTTTTTACTTTTGCCAACGTTGACTATGTAACAGGGAAAACAAATATATGATTACTTAGAAAATGACTTTATTTTGCTCTGCTCTTTGCTGGACAGCATTCTCTTTGGAGTGACCATAATATTAGAAAGAGCAGAGACTCAGGACAAGTACCTTTTATAATATTTTCCCAGAGGCCACCCACCCTCCCCAAGCTCTAGCCACTGAGCCCAGAGCAGGCTAAATTCTTTTTGCCCTGATTCTTCCTTACAGATAAAGAAACAATGAATGATACTAAGGTGTAGTTTTTATAATGAAAACGTGTCTTCTGACATTGGAAAATCTGCTACAAAAATAGCACAAGGATACTTTTCAAGCAGTGAAACAGCTCTATTAATCATGTTTTCTAAAACATCTTAATGTGCTCCTAATCATATATTTCTTTGTAAAACAAAATCTATCTTAGAATTTCAATTAGACATGCTTTAAAACACAAAGAATACAATCATTTCAGCCAATTAATGAAGACAACTGTTTCAGAGTCATTTTTATCAACTAAATACCAGATCAAACCTTCCAATAGTAAATGAAAACTCCCAGATTAACTTATAATTTTTGATTCCCTAAAAAGCTCTTGTCCTAAGTACTATTACTAGGAAGACTAAAAGAAACAAACAAGCATCTCTCAGTTTTTGCTTTAGTATTTATGGGAATAAGAACAGTTAAAATCACCTTTTAAAAAATTCACCACTATAATCATAGTTCAAAATGTATTTATTAAACAACTTTTTAGGATGGCACATTGCAATCTGGCTTCTTTGAAGGTTTTTTTCTTTCCTGCTTAAATTCTGTGTATTCCAACAGTGTCTTTCTTGTGGTTGACTTCAGCTTGAATGTCACTTTAAAGACATTTATACAGAGTTTCCATGGTGGCTGGGTGGTAAAGAATCCACCTGCCAATACAGGAGAGACGGGTTCAGTCCTCGATTTGGGAAGATCCCACATGCTGCAGAGCAACTAAGCCTGTGCCCCACAGCTATTGAGCCTGTGCTCTAGGGCCCAGGAGCCGCAACTACTGAAGACTGCTTGCCCTAGAGCCCGTGCTCAGCAACAAAAGAAACCACCACAAAGAGAAGCCTGTGCACAGCATCTAGAGAATGGCCCCTGCTTGGCACAACTAGACAAAAGCCCACGTAGCAGTGCAGACCCAGCACAGCCAGAAATAAATACATAAGTAAATACAATTGTAAAAAACACATTTATACAGAGGCAGATCCATTTGAATAGTCCTCTTCTCTGAAATTTGTATTCTCCCGCTATACTACCCTCTGGAGAAGGAAATGGCAACCCACTCCAGTATTCTTGCCTGGAGAATCCCAGGGACAGAGGAGCCTGGTTGAGCTGCCATCTATAGGGTCGCACAGAGTCGGACTTGACTGAAGCGACTTAGCAGCAGCAGCAGACTATACTCATTGTATTTTTTTATCATTATTCAAAGACAGAAGCCAGAGAGAAACCAGACAGTAGCTCTTTGTAATAATATGTTGCCTTTCCCAGTGTTTTTCTCTCTATCCAGAATGTAAATTATCTTAGGGTAGGGACCCAGTCTGCCTTGAATAATATTCAATTCCTGCCACACAAGGAGGCAGGAACATATGGTGTTTGAGGAGAATAAATTGTTAAATAAACAAATGAATACCACATGGAAATCCTTGAAAATATGGACTCAGTGCAGTAGTCATTATGGAAGAGTAATTTGATAAGATAATCAAGGCAACATAAGAGCTGATGTTTAATTTGGGGACATCTTTTAGCTCTGAGAATCAGCTTTCTCTTGCATGTAGTAGGAACTCAAAAATGTTTAATGATTTAAATCACTTAAGTAGTGATTTAGTAACTGAATGATACATCCAACATTGGAATACCCAAATATACAAAGTATATATACACAGAACTAAAGGGAGACATAGATAGAAATACAGTAATTGTAGGGGGATACAATATCACTCTTTCAACAAGGGGCAAATAATCCAGATAGAAAATCAATACAGAAATGCCAGATTTGAAAAAATTAAAAATGAACTTAACAGACATACACAAAACATTTCACTCAAGAGCAGCAGAAGACAAATTCTTCTTGAGTGTGCATGAAATAGTCTACAGTACATATATGTATATATACATATATGTATATACACACACATCATATGTTAGGACATGGAACAAGTCTTAACAAATTAAGAAGATCAAAATCATATCAAGTATTTTTTCTGACCACATGAAAATAGATACCAATGACAGGAAACAAATGGAAAATTCACAAATATGTAGAAATTTAACAACACAGTCTTAAAAACCTAGGAGTGGAAACAGAAATCAAAAGGGAAATAAAAAATTGCTTGAGATGAATGAAAAAGAAATACAATACACCAAAACTGATGGGATGTAGCAAAAGCAGTTCTCAGAGAGAAGTTTATAATGATAAATAGCTACATGAAGAAAAAAGTAAGATCTCAAATAAAGAACCTAACTGTACACATTAAGGAACTAGAAAAAGAACAAACTAAGCCCAAAGTTAGTAGAAGGAAAGAAATGAGAAAGAATGAATCAGAAATAATAAACAGAGACTAGGAAAACAATAGAAAAACAGCTTTTTTAAAAAAATAAAAATAACAAAACCTCAGCTACACTAAGAAGAAAGAAGACTCAAATAAGTAAAATTATTAATATAAATGAAAGAGGAGACATTACAACCGATAACACAGAAATACAAAGGATCATAAAAGGTGACACTAAACAATTATATGCCAAGAAATTGAACAATTCAGAAGAAACAGATAAACTTCTAGAAACATATAGCCTACCAGACTGAATCTGAAGACACAGACATTGGTCTGATTAGACCAATAACAGATACAGAGATTGGGGCTAAAGAAAAGCCTCCTTATGAGAAAAGTCAAGTGCCAGATGGATGCATCCAAGCATTTAAGATGCATGGGTTGAGACTTCCTGTCCAGGTGGCTGTGTTCTAATGCACTGACACCTGGCTCCTTTCAGCGAGTTTTCTCCACAACCGTGACTCTGTGAATCACCAGTGCCAGTCAGCTCTGCCTCAAGGGCATGGAGATGACCTAAAGGACTCCTTGGTCTGCCAGGATCTGGACACGCGTGTGATGCAGCACACCACAGTGAGCAGGCTAGCGGGCCTGGAGACACTCTCTCATCACATAATACAAGTGTGCTTTACAAAATAAAAGACACACAGAAAGGATGGAGCCTTTCTACAAGACTAGTTTTCACTCCTTCCTCCTCTATTTACTGCACAAACTAATCCCCTGGTGACACTGGTGCGTCTTTTCTTCCATCATATATGCACACGTTCATCTACAGCAACTCCTTCCAGGAAAACCTGCATCTATCTTTATTTCCTTTAAAAAACCTAATTGAAACCCAATTCCTCGAGAATGTCATTTTCTGACAACAATTACAGGAGTAGTGGTTAAGTCAACCGGTATAATGTGAAATGTAAAAATCAATTCTTTATTTGCCCTGGGAAAAACAGTCTCTCTTCTTTTATTATTAACCCCAGTCTTCTCATGTTCATGGAGCATCTCCTTTTGAACCTAAGTTATTACACACCAACCCCTAAGGCTCAGAAGAGTTTCCTGCAATTTTATTTCATGTGTTGTGTGCATGAAGAAGCAAAATCCTATGTGTAATTGTTGTTGCTGTTGTTCAGTTGCTAAGTTGTGCTCGACTCTCTGCAACCCCATGGACTGCAGCACACCTCTGTCCTCCACTGTCCTCCACTGTCTCCCAGAGTTTGCTCAAATTCATATCCACTAATCATATTAATGTAATTAATACTAAATAGTAATTAAATTAATCATATTGTTATGTAATTAGTGTAATTAATCATATTTTAAAGTTCTTCTCTAATAAAGCTTGGCATTTCTTAAAATTTATCAAGTATTATAGCTTAACATCTGTGGTATTTACACTGTAACTTCATTTTAAAAGAAAAAAGATTATGCTTCATTTGAAAATGTGTACCATGCAGGAGAAGCTATGGTTTTAGCACCTGCCTTTCCACTATGACCTGGAAAGTCTCTGCTTATCTGTACTCACAGGTATCATGAACCTCTCTCATAACCTGGAGCATTTAGACACCTGCTAAGGCAATAAATAGCTCCCCTCACCCCAGTGAATTTATATTAAAACAAAGATATTTTCATAGCTTTATCTTTCATTATTAAAGCTAAATTCCTAGAGCAGAAGTTCTTGCCTTGGCTATAGGTCAGAGTCATCTGGGGAAATCTTAAAACTCTTGACACCCAGACTGTGCCTCGGATCAATTAAACTGAACCCTCCAGAGAGGGACCCAGGCAGCAGAGTTTTTCTAAAGGTGAACTTCCAAGTGATTCTAACATGCATCCCAGAGTCAGAAGCACTGTCCTGGAAATACAGAGAAAACATCAAGTCCTGTTTGCATGGGGTGAAAAGCAATGAGTCCAAAGTTTGATGGCTTCGTTCATCTGTACTATCATCCATTGTGAACCTGATTTTGACTGACTTACCTTCAGAAGAAAGCTTCCCTGAGGGCTCAATGGTAAAGAACCCGTCTGCCAATGCAGGAGACATGGATTTGATTCCTGGGTTGGGAAGATCCCCTGCAGAAAGAAATAGCAACCCACTCCAGTATTCTTGCCTGGAGAATTCCATGGACAGAGGAGCCTGACACGCTGCAGTCCATGGGGTTGCAAAAGAGCCGAACACGACTTAGTGATTAAACAACAACCACCAACAAATAAAGTTGCCATGGAAATTAACCCCTTAGGAAAAAGAGTGAAGAGGCAGCCTATGACTTTAATGACTTAGGACCCTTTTTAGGGAGGAAAAAGAAGAGCGAAGTATATTTTAGAATTGCCAGGATGCGACAAAATTGTATTTTAAAAATCCACATGCCTGTGGTTCCTTACTTTGTCCTCACCCCTCCAGGTTCCATAAGCACTTTCTAAGTAGGGGATAGGATGGTGTCTGTGTTCTGGCCACGCCATCATCCCATCTTGTGTTAGACAAAGGAAGGAATGCAAATTGTTTTCTTTCTCATTTTCCATGAATTTAGGCATTATATTTCTGTTGGCTTTTGGCTTTTCTTCTGTACATGAGTCCTACTCACTCCCAAATTAAGAGTTTGTATAACTAGAAGCTATATTCTAAAAATGAAATAATGTGGCTGAATCACTTTTCTGTACACCTGAAACTACACCACACTTCAATAATTTTTCAATAAATCAGCTATACTCCAATGATTTTTTTATTTTATGAACAAGGACAAAATAAATCACAGAGTTTTTTTTGTTTTTTTTTTTTATGGAAACAGCCACCCTTACCTTCCCTAACTTTGGTTCCTCCAAGGACTATGGCAGAGATGCCAACAGATGAAGACAGGATCCAGATACAGATGTTGATGATCTTCGCCTTCAGGGGTGTGCGGAAGTCAAGAGCCTTGACGGGGTGGCACACGGCGATGTAACGGTCCACACTCATCATGGTCAAGGTGAAGATGCTGGTGAACATGTTGTAGTAGTCAATGGAGATGACCACCTTGCACAGCACATCCCCAAAGGGCCAGGAGTTCATCAAATAGACCGTGCTCTGGAAGGGCATAGTTGTGGTCACCAGTGCATCTGCCAAAGCCAGGTTGAAGATATAGATGTTGGTTGCTGTCTTCATCTTTGTGTATCTAAGAGACAAGAAACAAGATCATTTCTTTCCATCTTCATGCCATACTCACGAGGTAAATGTTTCTCTCAATTACTGAATGTTTCATCCACTTATTCTTTATGTATTTATCATGCAGACATTGGGGGTAGTAGAAAAATGGGCAAATATTTCCAATTTTATTTAGCTTTTATTCTAGTGCTTTGTTCCAAAATCTATTTAATTGTAAAAGGGTAAAAAAATGAGTTGGATAATCACTGACTCAACTGACATGCGTGTGCGCAAACTCCGGGAGATAGTGAAGGACAGGGAAGCTTGGTGTACTGCAGTTCATGGGGTCACAAAGAATCGGACATGACTTAGGGACTGAACAACAGCACAAGAAACAAGTAGGCTTCCCTCGTGGCTCAGTGGTAAAGAATCTGCCTGCCAGTCCAGGAGATGCGAGTTCAATCCCTGGGTCAGGAAGAACCCCTGGGGGAGGAAATGGCAACCCACTCCACTATTCTTGCCTGCGAAATCCCATGGACACAAGAGGCTACAGTCCTTGGGGTCACAAAGAGTTGGAAATGACTTAGCAACTAAAAACAACAAAACAAAAGAAACGAGAATAGATAGACAAGTGGATAAATATACATATAGATCTTGTCAACAAACTTGTGTGTCATATAGGTCTTTATTTTGTGACTAACATTGTAATCCTACACAAGATTGCTTGGCTTTCATTATTTTTTAATGCTTTTTTTTTTTCCCACTGTGTAAAACAAAGATAAAACATACCCAACTTTTCCTTAAGATTACTTTGAGAAATCAATCATTGTAATTATGTCTTTTGAAAATCTAAATGGTTTTTTATTTTTAAAATAATTCCATTTCAATGACTACAACACAACCAAGTGTAGATTTTTTTAACCAGTGACCTACAGCTTTTAATTTTAAATGTGTTATGTAAAAAAAAACAAACAAACAGGCTGAGTTCTCTTATACACAGTATAGCATGAAACATAATCTGGTATGGTATGTGAGAAATAAATATGTTCCTTTCACTTTCATCTTGAGAGGTTTATGAAGCACACAATTTGTTTCATCTTCCAACTGAGGGAACAGAAAATTTCAAAATAAGTCAGAAAGATTGCCTTTAAGCCCAAATTACTTCTTTCCATTTTCACATGAAGTTTAGAACAATTGCCTCTTCTATTAAAACTGAATTAATAAGATTGTTCTACTTACAGAATGCTTCCCCAGGGATCTATAGGGCAGGAAATGTTCCAGACTACCTCAGCAGGTTTTCTGAGGGCAGATGCTAAGATATGGTGAGGAAATCCATAGGGAAATGATTTTCTACACACCTCAGGGTTGTGGACCTAATCACAATTAATTCAACCACGTCCCATGTATCTTCAAGGAGCCAGACTTTTTTCCATATTAGGGCCCTGAGTTTAACTGAAGGTTATTTGTAAGGAGCTGATTACAGAAAATGACTTCTGCTTGGGCTATAAAGTATTATCAAGTGGTATCTGTGGATCACTGTGTCTGTGCTGTCTTTTTTTTTTTTTAATGCCTGAGTAATATTCCATTGTGTATATAAACCAAGTCTTCTTTATCCATTCATCTGTCAGTGGACATTTAGGTTGCTTCTATGTCTTGGCTATTATAAATAGTGCTACTAAGAACACTGAGGTACATGCATCTCTTCAAATTAGAGTTTTCTCCAGATATCTGCCCAGGAGTGAGATTGCAGGACCACATGGCAGCTCTAATTTTTAAGGAAACTCTATACGATTATTCACAGTGGCTACACCCATTCACAGTCCTATGAGTGGTGTAGGAGGGTGTGTTTGTCACTCAGTCCTGTCTGACTCTTTGCGACCCCATGGACTGTAGCCCACCAGGCTCCTCTGTCCATGGGATTCTCCAGGCAGAACACTGGAGCAGGATGCCATTCCCTTCTCCACGTGATCTTCCCAACCCAGGGATTGAACCCAGGTCTCCTGCATGGCAGGCAGATTCTTTACCATGTGAGCACTAGGGAACATTATCTGTTCAAATACTGTCTTCTTAAAAATATGGTTTTATGTTTGAAAAATGCATCTTACAACCCAGCCTCTTACTCTTTCAATCCCTAATACCAGCAAAGACTTGAGCCAGCAACACCTGTGACTTCTGCTCTCAGGTTTTGTAACATGATATTCTCCTCTATCTTTACAAAGTTAGACTGATGTTCTCTGCCTTACACATTTAGGTGGACCTGGGTTCTAGTCCTTAGTTTTCCCTCCAACTGACAGACTTTGGAGAGGTCACTAAAAACCCTGAGTTTCAGTTTCCCCACCCTGGAATGGGAAACTTAACACTTATCTCAGAGTGGTCCTGAGATAACCAAGGGAAGGCACCTGATCTGGATTTTGTCTGGAATTTATCGCATGCTTCCAGCTCCTCTCCCTGCTCTAATATGGGTGGAAGCTACCAGTTACCAGAGGAAGCAGAAGGGAACACAGTTTGTAGTTAACACCTCTGGTCGTATTTACCCATTTCAGCTTGAATAGGAAAGATAAAAGTAAAAATAAAGCCTGCAACCTTACGTACTAACACACCATGAATAGAAAGACACATGAGTTACAATAAAATAGCATATGTGTCTTTCAGGTAGTCAAAAAATACTGGATGATAACTTGCCCTGAAATTTTCAAAAATATTTTTATTAGATGTGTGAAATTGCTTAAGCCTTGAACTTTCAAAGAGTTCAAACCCTGTCATCAGATCTCAGAATGAGACAGATGACTACCTGCAACAAACATGTCTATAAATGACATTGATCGCAATTAAACTAATTGCAGTAGAAGTTGGTGCTCCCCAAGAAACAATCTCTCCCCATACACTTCCTGGAGGGGCTCTCTGTTACAGCCCGAGGGCCAAAGGTGTCTGCCAGGGACGGAGGGAGATGCTGGCAGCCCCTGCTGTGGAGACCCCTGCATCTGCTGACATCCGATGTCTGAGCATGAGGTGGATCATGCTCATGACACTAGTCGTAATAACCGTTTATCTCCAAACACTCCCTATGTCACACTCTGCTGTGCGCTCCACATGCCGTATCCCACTCAGTCCTCACAGTGACTCTACGTGGTGGGTACCAGCATCTTCACTCTAGAAACGAGGCACTGAGAACCGCAGGAGGTTGTAAATGTCTCAAGAGTCGCATGGTTAGAAGAGGCTTTGCAGGAACTCAGACCCAGGGATTTGAGCTCATGCCCACATTCTTGCATCTCTGCAGCACTTCATAACTTACAAAGCCCACCCAGTGTTTTGACTTCTACATATCCTATTTGATTTTCACAACAACTGCTCTTTGAGTTTCCCAGGGCATGTATGCCTTTTCCCTAATATGGCTGAAGAAAGTAGACTCAGGAGAGTAAACTGATTTTTCTAGTGTCAGAGAGGGAAGGGCCCTGTGGGAGGACAAGGAGGGAGCAGCAGGTCTCAGCCCCCACTCCAGGGCTCTGGAAGACACGTGCTTACAAGCCTACAACCCTGAAAAGGAGAACTCAACAGGTACAAGTATTAACAACAAATAGACTATGAGTACAAGGAATATATATTAAGTCTTTTATGTGCTCCACTGGACTGGATCCAGTCAACACAGGATTTTAAGACCTTCCCCCACCTCAAAGACAACCTGGTTGAGCCCCTGGGTATGGGTATTGTTTGCGTTGAACCAGAACAGAACAGCATGTGTTATTTCAATTATTATCTGTCTGCTGGCGGAAATAAACGAGTAAGCTTTCTCACCACAATCAGATAGGAAATCACTTTCCATTTCATCCATGCTGCCTGACAAAGACTCACAAGTCTTTCAAGTAAAATGGCACTGTGTGAGTGGGAATTCTTGGCTTGTGTGGAGCAGCCGGGGGTGGGCTGGCAGCGGGCGGCTGCACTTTTTGGCACACACGCTGCAGAAGCGTGTGGCATTAAGAGAGCAAAGTGTGTAGGCTGTACCCGCCAAACTTGCCAGTGTCACAAACCTGGTAACAACGGTGGGATGCAGGAAGCAGGCCAGCGAAAGGATCAGGAGGGAGCCCAGGGTGCCAGCCATGAGGAAGTCAGCGCAGGGCAAGGTCATGGATGGTGTCCCCGGGAGCTTAGAATCTCCCCATCACACATAAACTCAAGATCTTGAGTCCTTGTCAGAGAGATTTGTTGAGTGGCTTCTTAACTGGCAGCCATACATGCTGGTGTGATATCAAGGGGAACAAAGGAATCTGTGGAGCTCTCAGGAACCAATGTCACCACGTAGAGATTCTAGGACAGCAAGGCTCTCGCAGGAGAAACTGACTCAGAACCTATCACCAGGCAGAGAGTCTAG
>NW_011494680.1:7995600-8005567 GCF_000754665.1 Bison bison bison
AGAGTCTAGGAGAGCATGGCTGTCGAGGGAGGAACTGACCCTGTGACACTGCAGGTTCATGGCTTCCTGTCCTGCCCTGCACCTGCCCGGTGCAGACAATCCAAGTAGAGACTTTACTCTTGGAGCATTACTATCCCTTACTATTGAGGTGTGCTGCCCCAGTGTTTTTCCTTAACTTTATGAGGCTTTTTAAATCAGGAGCTGCTTTTTAGCTTTGGTGCAGCATAATAAACCCTTAATCTTGATGGCTAATCACCATATATCTTTAAACACAGACACATTCTTGGTTTTGTGGATTTTGGTATTTTGTGGCTCATCCCTGCCCTCGTCTGCCAGGCTGACATCCTCTCTACTCTTCAGCTGGCTCATGCTCCCTCCCCAGCCACATCTTCTTATCATTTCAACACCAAGTCTTAGCTCCTACTCCATACACAGCAGCATCCTGGACACTGAAGCGACTGAAAAACAAGTTGACACAGATCCTGCCCCCAGGATCTTCTAAATTAATTGAGTCAAGATTGTAACACAAATCAGAAGAATAGACTACCTGATGGGAAGAACCGACTCACTGGAAAAGACACTGACGCTGGGAAAGATTGAGGGCAGGAGGAGAATGTAATCTCTAATAAGTAAAGGAATTGAGGGCCATATTCCAAAGTTTCTTAAGGAGTCAGAAACTGTACCAGAGAAATGACAGGATACTCGGAATTCCGTTCCTTCCAGCAGCTAAAGATTGAGAGACATTCTGGTAAGTGTGGTTAACTGCACCTTGTGAGGGCAGGAAGCATCTGACATGAGGAGGCAGAGCCGGAGCCAGAAGGGAATATCAACACAAAACACAGCATGTGACCCCTCGGTAGACAAAGGCCATCACGCAGGTTATGGTGTTTCAGCTTGTCTATGAGCAATGCCCGTGGCTTTCAGGAGAGGGAACTCAGTGAAGAGGAAGTGAGTGATCTCCTCAAATTCGAGAGACCATGGGAAAAGTAAAATGTGAGCCTTCTGAGTAGACACAGAATCTCGGCTTCAACATCACAAAAAAGCAAACATCCTACTGGCCAATTATCTGAAGAGAATCCTTTAATATAGCAAATACCTATTGGCCAACAGAAAGCACCTGAACAAATGCTGATCTGATGAAAACATCAGTGTGACCTGCCCCATGGGCAGCTGGCCGCCACCCCACAAGCCGGGGCTGGACCAAGAGACCCAAGGCCTGAACACCAAACTCAGGAAGGGGAGGCTTTGCAGGCCCAGGGAAGAGACACCCCTCTTTAACCAGTGGTGGGGGAACAGCACAGTGAGAGTGGGCTTCAGCATCTTTTCTCCGTATGACGTATTCATCCCCCTGGGCATGTTTTCCAGATACACAGCATTCTAGATTTTATGTTTAAAATAACCAGACACTGGGGACTTCCCTGGTGGTCCAGTAGTTAAGACTCTGTGCTTCCAATGCAGGGGACATGGGTTCAATCCCTGGACAGGGAAGCAAGATCCCACATGCCATGTGACCTGGCTAAATAAATAAACAAAATTTGAAAAAGTAAAATAAAATAGCCAGATGTGACAGCTGTATCGATGCAAATTCTCAGGGAAACTTTTTTAAAAAAATATAAGTTTGCTTCATTAAATTATCCAGATATTTCCAGTTCATCTCAATGAATTGGCTAAACATCCTTTTAGATTGTTTACTACTGAAATTATGGTTCTTCACTAAAGGGCAGTAGCTTGTGATTTTTAAAAAAAAGGGAATTTGAGCTGCTGTTTCTCCAATGATCTGACTTTGAAATAGCCTCAACTGATAGTATTCTAAAGGTGTCGTATTCACGTAGATATCAGGCCCTTGACACTGTACCACAGGCTGAGCAAAAGCTCTGAGGAGAACAGAGGAGGGGGCAGGGTGTACCCCAGCCCCAACTCCTGGGACTGCCAGTACCAGGCTGGCAGTGAGGTGCAGTCAGAAGGCAGACAGACACCTCCTCAGGCCCTGGTGGGCTGTCCTTGAGGGTGCTGTGGGGCAGGGGAGGAAGCAGTGCTGAAGCAGTGCTTTCACTGCCTTAGCCCGGGCCCCAGGAAGTGCTCCCCTTCCTGGAGTCACAGCCCTGTTCCCCAGGAGGTACTGTCCAGAGTGTCCAGCAGTGCACACAGGGTGAGAGTTTATCACGAAGGATGCAGGAACCCACTCCAGTATTCTTGCCTGCGAAAGCCCATGGACAGAGGAGCCTGGTAGACTCCAGTCCATGGGGTCTCAAAGAGTTGGACACGACTTAGTGACTAAACAACACCAGCAGGTAGAAAACTATTACTACGAATCTCAAATGACGGATGCAGTGTTTCCTAGTGTACAACTCTCTGGATACCTAGACGTATGTAGACTTCTGGAATTATTTTCCCATTTTTATACCGAAAACTGACTTAGCTAAGGTGAGCCACAGGGTGCCACCCAGAGGCGACAAGGTCACTCTCCTGCTCTGTCTTCTGTGGAAAGGAAGAGCCCCCGGCACTAGGTGGAAAGCAACACAGCAAAGCAGAGTTTAGAGTTGTGCTGTGAACTTAGAAGAATTAATATTCAACAGAATCTTGGAAAATCGCTCTGATTGTTACAGCCTATCTCTAAAGGCACGTAAGTCCAGCCATGCTTAGTCTGAAGGCTTCCCCCCTCAACTTCAGATCAATTCCTTTGGGGTATCTCAATTCATCCACATGTTTTATGTTTTTCTCATTTTTCATTTAAATGCTGACTTGCTTGGTCAGTGGAGTGAGTCAAATAAAAAGGCATAAGCCTTTTACAATATTATCCCCACTCCTAAAATCCATTCTTCCCCTGTAAGTCTTCCTTATTTAAGATATAAGCCAGCATTCCAGCCAAAGAGAGAAACAAACAAAATACATTGGCTGATTTTCTGTTGAGGAATACATGAGTGTTATTCTGAAACCATCTTTTGTTAACCTGGTATTTTATAAAGCCTGTAAAACCTTCTACCTCTGAAACACAGAAGCCAAATCTTACAAAGGAAACCATCTCGCAGACATACGATTTTAGGTTTTTAGCTGAGCACAGAGGCACATCTCCCATGAAGCAGGGCAGCAACAATTGAGTGTCTCCACAGGTTAACCTAGGGAGAAGGCGATGCCAACTGCCCAGTTCTCATGAAGATGCTGCCTGCTGCCTAAAGACATCGCTGGGCAGAAAATGGATAGAAGCTGCCATTTCCCAGCGAGAAGTCAGTCCCTCCTAAAAATAACGCTAAGACGGGCGCCAAAAAAACTGTATTGGCACCACCATCCAAAAGTGATTTTAAAGACTACAACTTTGCCTGAGTCTGTTAAATCTTGGGAGCTCTGACCTGATAACCACGTTGCTTGTTTTTCTCTTTCTTTTTATTTTTTCCTGTTTTTTTTTTCCTTTCTCTTTCTTTCTTTCTCCCTCCCTCCCCTCCTTACTCCTTTCCTCCTTCCTTCCTTTTCAAGCAACTGTGCAGTCTCTGATCTCTGAAATAGCTCCATGAAGATTTGGGCTTCCGTGACCACATGTCCCACACGGAAGAAAATAATCTCATTTAGCTAATCCATGTAAACAGTGGCAGTGAAGCCAATTTTCTCTTTTAAGAGCTTGTCAAACAGTAAAATTACTTTGGGACATTTAAGATAGGCTCCTCTGAAAATAATTTCTGAAATTATCTTTCCTATGCTTGCTTTAAAGGAAATGTTGAGCACTGATTCCAAGAGAGGATCAGGATAAATTACAACATACTTATTTTTTTCTAATCAAAGCCTAAGGTAAGCCTGCAGTTGAACAGGAAGCAGTGAGTAGTTAATGACGACTACGCACCTCTGTCTTTCCTCTCACGTCTCCCTGCATGTCTTCAGGTGACATGATCTAAGTCGGCTCCCTTAACATTTAAGAGAATCTGGAATACACCCCTTACAAAGTTACCCCTTTGGGGATATTCCAACACTGCCCAGGCTGAATTACAGGGAAGCCAAAGTCTTCTACGAGCAAGACAAGGTCACCAGAAGACTGATCCCTTTATTGTGTCTTTATTGTGATAGCAAATAATTAATGAAAACTAATAAGAAAAGGCACAATTTATACAATCAAGGACCAAATAATTTTCTGCTTCCTGTAACTTTTTCTAATAATTTTTCCTTGCTTATCCTTACATTTTCTGGAGAAGGGAATGGCAATCCACTCTAGTATTCTTGCCTGGAGAATTCCATGGACAGAGGAGCCTACAAGGCCATGGGGTGGCAAAGAGTACATGGGGTCGGAAAGAGTCAGACCCAACTGAGTGACTAACACTATCCTTACATTTAATTTAAAAAGAAACATACCTTTATAAGAGTAAAGCTTTTCTTTAAATTGAACAAACAAACAAAAATACCCTCTTCAGTATTCTTGCCTGAGAATCCCATAGACAGAGGCACCTGTCTACAGGCTACAGTTCATACAGTCAAAAAGAGTTGCACACAACGGAAGCGACTGAGCACAAAGAGATGAAATGAGGTAAAATTAAGGTAAAATGGGCTCTGATCCAACTTGACAAGTGTCCTTATAAGATGAGATCAGAATACAGAGAGTAGGAATGTCCACACAGAAGGATGACCACATGAGGACAGGGTGAAAAGGCAGTCATCTGCAAGCAGAGACACTCAGCAGGAATCAAACCCTCCAGGACCTTGATCTTGGACTTCCAGCCTCTAGAACTGCAAGCAGAGAACACAATTGTGTGATTTAAGCCACCCCGTCTGTGGTCCTTGTTATGGCAGCCTTAGCAAGGCAGATTCACTAGAAATCTGAGAAACCTACAAGACAATCCCATAGAACCATCCAGAAGGAGGGAGGGCAGATGAGTGTGAAGTAGGGATGAATAAGTGGAAGAGAGACACACAGGTTTAGGACTGTTCAGAGTTTCCCTGACAGTTATAGCCACAAGAATGGATAATACCATCAAGAGTGATGGTCAGTTTGATGAGCCATCTTGGCCAGCCTATGGTCTTCAAATACTCAAACACTCATCAAGATGCTATTCTGAAGGTGTTTTGTAGATGTGGTTAAAGTCCGTTATCAGTTGATCTTAAACAAAGGAGATGATCCTAGAGTACCTGGGTGGGCCTGGTCTAATCAGTCAAAGGGTCTTAACCACAAGGCATACAGCTTCTCTGAGAAAGAAGAGATTCCATGTTGGAAGTGTGTTCTGCCTCTCCTGACACCTATCCTCAGGGCTACAGACCTGACTGGCCACCCCCACAATCACCTAAGCCAAGTCTTTGTAGTAAACCCCTCCACACACACACATATATCCCCTACTGGTTCTGCTTTTCTGGTTGAATCCTGACTAATATGAAGAGAGTGCAAAGAAAGCTAAGAAGGCTCAGGAAAAGATGATTATTTAGGACACATCAGGAAAGAGGAGCCTGTGATGGAGACTGACAAGAAACCCATTGTGTGTGGAAGGAAGTCAAGGAGAAGGTGAGATTGGTCCAGCACGTGGAATCCCCATGGACTTTGAGGGACAGCCAGCCTGAGACATCACCTGGGACGTGAGACCTACACGTCTGAGAGACGAGCATCAGGGAGGAAACTCAAGTGCTCTGATTGAGTAACAGATGGACGACACCAAAGCGATGGGCAGGGGTTATTCCTCCAAGAGGTTTACCCAAGACAGACAGGAGGAAGAAAGGACGTTAGCTAAGGGAACATAATCTGTTAAATGGGTATGTGGAAACATACCCATGGGCTTTCCACATGGCTCCAGTGGTAAAGAATCCTCCTGCTAAAGCAGGAGACACAAGAGATGCAGGTTTGACCCCTGGGTCGGGAAGATCCCTTGGAGAAGGAAATGGCAACCCACTTCAGTATTCTTGCCTGGAGAATCCCATGGACAGAGGAGCCTGTCTGGCTACAGTCCATGGGGTCACAAGAGTTGGACACAACTTAGCAACTAAACCACCAACCACCACACAGCTTTACCAGCCTGACATATATTGCTGCTGCTGCTGCTAAGTCGCTTCAGTCATGTCCAACTCTGTGTGACCCCATAGACGGCAGCCCACCAGGCTCCCCGTCCCAGGGATTCTCCAGGCAAGAACACTGGAGAGGATTGCCATTTCCTTCTCCAATGCATGAAAGTGAAAAGGGAAAGTGAAGTCACTCAGTTGTGTCCAACTCTGTGTGACCCCATAGACTGCAGCCCACCAGGCTCCTCCATCCATGGGATTTTCCAGGCAAGAGTACATATATTAGGTGTTCATTAAATGTTAATCATTTTCACCAAGAGAGGAGACAGCCATATGTGTTGGAAGTTGTGGTTAGGCTGGGAAAAGGAATATAAGGTACCAGAGGTGGGGCTGCCTGGCAATGTCCCAGGCGTGGGCTGGGTGGGCATCATAGCATTCACTGCAGGTGACCTGCACAGGAGAGGTGAAGCGAACACGGGGTTAGGACCCTGAGGATCACCATGGGCACCCCAGGGTGTTGGTGGGACCCAAGAACATGAATCAGGGGCTGAGGTAAGACCTTCCTGAGCCAGAACCACAAACTCCTTTACCTGGAGAGAGGGAGGCTGCAGTGCTTAAATTTTAAGGTGTTCACAGTGAAAGGTTACAGAACCCTAACACTGGGCAACTGTAGTAGTTGCTACACATTAAAGGAGGAAAATCCTTGAAACATTAGATGATCTTCAGAAGATACTGGATGACATTCCAGGTGCTGAAGGAAGAGCCATTTGTAAGGCAGGTCTACAAGCAGTCAATGCTTCTTCCACAATCCTCACATCCTCCCAGGTCTGAGATGGCCATCCCAGACCTGTGCCTGCCCCACCATCCGAGCATCTGAATTCCATCTCTAGGGTGATTTCCTAGATGACTCAACCAGGACCCTTAGGCAAGTTCAATATTTTAAAATAACATCCTTTTCAAAAGTGATCCTCCATCTTTTCAAGTGACACTGTTCAGCCAAGGTCAATCACAAAAGCCACACTTGAACTCCACCCTCTGGTTCTGCTCTAAGTTCTGATGAGCACACGGCGTCTGATGCCTGGCTCCAACCTTCAGTCCTTTCTTCTCCTTTGCAAAATAAACCCAAATCCATCAAGTTTTCTTCTGAGGTTTTATTTTTCAATTCTCTGGCCCTGTATCAGTCTGAACAAATTCTAAATGCTTCTTAATGCTCTTTGCTATAGATTTAAGCCAACTATTGTTTTGATATTTGGCTTTCCAAGATGATAATAGAACTCTTCGCTCCTCATTTACTATCAAATGGAGTGGGCAGATGCATAATATTATTACATGAACTCTATAACCCTTTTTGCATTTTTAGCTGAATTTATCCCCTTTTCACAAACTTTAGTCTTGGATGTCTTTGAGATAGACATATTTAGCTTATATTTATATTTCTTTGTATTTATCTTAAAAATTCTAGTCAATCTACAGTGACTCTTTTTTCTTTCTGACATGTCTAATGTTCCCCATGGAGTTATCTTTTCACATATTTTAGGATTCTTTATTCTTTTTAATCCTAGACTGCAGGGCTATACAAGGAGTTATAGAGCAACTTAAAAAGCCCTCTCAAACTCAAAACTTCAAGTTCTCTTTCAAGTGACAGTAACGTGTATCTGTTTCACTCAAGCACCTAAGTATGATGGAGCAGGAACAGAGTGGGTTTGCTCCTGGCATCCCCTTTCTCTGTAACAATGTTTTATTGTAAAACAACAGCCTCTGTAGCAAAGATCTCCTAGAAATTTTAATTATAGTTTAGAGTACAGCTGTCTTTTCTTTTCTCTTGGTTACTATAATCTTCTCTCTAATGGAGAGTAGCCCTGCAATTACTAAGGATTTGGAAGAACAATTTGCTTGTAAAATATTACTTCTGTAGCCTGTACTCATCACTGATAGAAGTCCAGTGGAAGGCAATAAGCAATTGTGGAAAGCAAGGTCACCAAGCTAGAGACACTAATTGTAGGTGAAAAGAGCTTTATAATATGTATTTGGAGGCTTAAAAGATGGTTTTCAGTTCTGTAGCACAGATGAGGATAAAAGAGGTGACATTCCCAAGTCAGAGAGAGAGAGAAATGAAACAGGTATTTGAAAGATTCATGCTACTGCAGATTCTGTCTTTAAAGTTCATAATAAATAAACAGCATGTTTCAAAACTAAAGTCAAGATCAAAAAAAAAAAAGTTCTTCATCCTTTCTATGCCTCTAAGTAGAGTGACTTGCATCCTTCCTTTATTCACAGGAACGTCTCATCTTCATATTCACTCTTAAATGTGCAGCTGAAAACCATGAAGTCTCCCAGGAAGGGAAATTTCTCAAAGGGTATCCAAACAATGGTAGGATTTCTGTTTTCTCTTGCTTCCTTTGTTATGAGAGGCCAAAATAGAAATCACTTCACTTTCCAGAAAATTAGCATATATGCAGATATTTAGGTATTTATTATTGGAAGCTGACTTCAATGCGCCCACAAAAGAACAATAAAAAGAAAGCTCCAGTTCCCACGGTGGGGGATAAAAAGCAAAACAATTTTTGGAAACCTCCAGCACCCATACTTTAGGAGCCAAATACTAGATGGTTTCGGTACCAAAGTGAGCAGCATTCTAAACAAATAAGATGGCATGTCAGTACTACAAGGCTCACATGTGGGTACTTAAATAGTATACTGGATTTGCTTCATAAACCATAACATCATTCTGATGAGTCACAGGAAATCCCGAATTCTCTTCAGGGCATGGGCATGAATTTTACCTAAAGAAATATTTGCAAGGGCAAAACAAAGTGCTCCAAACTGGTGCAGGCAATCAGGCAAAAGGCCAGGCAGTTGGACTAGTTTCCTTTCCAGGAGACACCGACTTTGTCCCTTGCAGGGACACCCCATGATCTCCATCCGAAGGGCCTTCTGCAGGGATTTGGGGCGCAGGGGAGGGTCACCCTTAAACCTTCAAGTCACCTCTGGTCCCTTGGATTCGTCCTGGGCGAACCTCGAGTCCCACAGCAAAACGTCTCCCAGGAAATCTCACTTCGAAGAGGCCGCCCTCTGAGCCTCTCCCGAGCCCTGACGGAATGGGGTCCCCACTACCCGGCTGGCATCCCTCCGCGCGTCCTGGTGACCAGCCCGACCCTCCCTCCGGCTGCGGCCACTGTAGCGCCGGGACCCCGCGCTCACCGGATGATCACGAACATGACCAGCGAGTTGCCCACCAAACCCACGACGAACACCACGGAGTAGACAGCCGTGATGATGACCAGGATGACCGGGGAGATGTGAGCTGGCTCCAGCAGCACGTCCTCCGAGCCCGCGCTGCCGTTACCGTCCGGCTCTGCCCAGCCCGGGAACCAGCCGCTGCCGTTGGGGGGCAGGCAGGTGCTCGGGGAGCAGGTGGGGCCCGGCTCACCGCGGAAGATCTGGACTGGGGGCTCCATGTCCGGCGGCTGCGGCAGCGGGACGAGGACAGGCGGCACCTGCGGGGGCAAGAGACCGGACGGGACCGGAGAAGCGAACTTGGGCAGCGTCCGAGCCAGCGCGCGAGCGCGGCGGTGCCGGGGCCTGGGACCCGCTGATACCCACCTCGGCCGGAAGACCCCAGGGAGGCCAAGGGGCACGGACCTCTCTCTGGGTGCCACCCCGGCCAGCAGACGCGCCGCGGGTACCAGGAGGGGCGGAGAGCTCACCGTCCTTTCCCCTGGTGCCTGAAATCCCCCACCCTTTCCTAGGCACGGCTCCCGGGAGGAACTGTCCCCAGTCTGCGGCCCGGAGACCCCAGGGACAAGAGACCCCTGGAGCGCAGAGCCCTCGCTGCCAAGGACCGCGCTTCGAAATCCCAAGGCTCACCTCCGGCTCGGGAGATGAGCGCAGCTGAACAGCGATGCTGGACCGCGCGGAAACCAGCGTTCCCGAATCCCACTCGCGGGTCGCCGTGCATCCGCAGTCCCGCGCCGCTGGCTCTCAGACCCGGACCCCACGCTCTGGC
>NW_011494680.1:8005667-8018141 GCF_000754665.1 Bison bison bison
CCTGCCGCCCCGCCTACCCGGCTGCGCGCCCCCTGCCCCGCGCCCCGCGGCTCACCCGAAGCACAGCCTCCATCCATGGCCCCTGGCCTCCCCGGCGCTTGACTGTGAACCGCTGGGCGATTCAGACTTAGGGTCAAGAAGGGTGCGCCTGTCCAGTGCGAGTGGACATCAGGGTTACTCACAGTGTTTCTAGAACTGCTGCCGGCCTAGTTCTCAGAACACGTCTGCTTTTGGGTGAGGAGGAAAATGGTAATTTTATGTGAGTGACCCGTCCAAATACAGTAGCAAAATGATCCAATTAGAATAAGACCAGACCACACGGTTTTAATGGTTGATTTTGACCACCCAATGCGAAGAGCCGACTCACTGGAAAAGACTCTGATACTAGGAAAGATTGAGGGCAGGAGGAGAAGAAAATGACAGAGGATGAGATGGCTGGATGGCATCACTGACTCACGGACTTGAATTTGAGCAAACTCCGGGAGATAGTGAAGGACAAGGAAAGCTGGCGTGCTACAGTTCATGGAGTGGCAAAGAGCCGGACACCACTGAGCGACTGAACAGCAACAAATACGTAAATAGAATATTCTGTCCCTTTCATTCTCCTGGATGCACGGGATGCACCCTGCGGTACCAGCTGTATGTCCTGCTGTCAGCTGCCGAAGAGAAGACGCGGCCCTCCCCAGGCCAGGCCACAGTGTGGGTGCAGGTCGGTGACAGGGTCCTTTCTCCCACGTTAGCCTCGAAAGCCATCACATTCCCTCACAAAGGCAGCTTTTCTCTGACACTTCCAAGAGCCTGAGCCCCAAAGAGAAATCCCATCCTCGTTCCTCCGCATGACTCTGCCAGTGCCAGGAACAGACTCTGCTGGTGAGAAAGGCCCTCAGCACAGTGGCCAGAGGGTAAGAAAGCAGGAGTCAGGCGCTGTGATGAGACCCTTAGGGAGACTGGGAAAGTCTGGCTCTCCCAGCTGGTGTTGGAAGGCAGATGCCAGGAGACCAAGGTACCGGAGTGTACTGAGTGGACTCCTGTCTAAGACTGACTGATCTGGACACAAACAGAGCCCACTGCTGCTGCCCTGGCTTGTATCTGCGCCCATACCTGGGCATTCACGGCCCAGACAGTCATCCCACCCATCGACGGGCAGCAGAAGGGAGCTCCCACCTCTTCTGTGACACAATGACCCCCCAAAAGAGATACACCCCCCAGAGTTGTATCCCAGCCTGGAAATGTGCAGCTCTTCTGAGAAATGTGATGTGAGCCCAACTGTATCCCTTCAACCCTGGTGTCCTCAGAGGTTTGAAAATGTTTTATCACATCTTGTTCTTGTTCAGTCACTCAGTCGTGTCTGACTCTGACCCCATGGACTGTAGCCCGCCAGGCTCCTCTATGCATGGAATTCTCCAGGCAAGAATACTGGAGTGGGTTGCCGTTTCCTGCTCCAGGGCATCTTCCCAACCCAAGGATCGAACCTGTGTCTCTTGTGTCTCCTGCACTGGCAGGTGGATTCTTTACCACTGCAAATCAGTGTCATGCACTGTCATAACACAAAGGCATCTTAGTGAGCCCCATACCTGCGTGTCATACACATGACTTTCCTGTGGTCATGGAGCAGGGGCTTAAACCTGAAACGTTTAATCTCTACAACTCTGAAACTCTTGATCAAATTGAATCCACAGAGTTGAAACTCTAGTGCCAATCCCACATCAGGCACCAGGTAATGGAGTGATAGTTTCCAGGGAGAACAAGAATGTCAGGAACAACCATGACTGCTGCTGTACAGCTTAGCAGTAAGGACATTGGGGGCTGGCTGACAAAGGCACTGTCCTTCCTTGAGGAACTGACTGACTCCAGGTTTGAAGGGAAACTGGTTTCCCAGGGTCTGAGGGACTTCTGGCTTTCTGTCTTGCCCTTGAATGGCCAGAGTAGGGGAGCCAGGCAGGACCCCTCAGAGTGTGGCCAGGGCCTCTCACAGACACAAAACCTTGCCACCCCCTGCCTCACTCACTCAACCTCACCAAATCCACCGTTCTGTTTGCAAAGAGTGAAAAACATTTTGACTTAATAAATATTCCTAATGATATTACTGCTGATGTTCCCCATATACTGTCTGGCATCTACAAAACACATATTAACTAAATGAATTAAGAATATGTCATATTTCACATACAGCACAGGGAACTCTGCTCAAAACTATGTGGCAGCCTGGATGGGAGGGGAGTTTCGGGAAGAATGTGTGTGTATGTGTGTGTGTGTGTGTGTGCTCAGTCGTGTCTGACTCTTTGCGACCCCACAGACTGTAACCCACCAGGCTCCTCTGTCCATGGGATTTTCCAGTCAAGAATATTGGAGTAGGTTGCCATCCCCTTCTCCAGGGGATCTTCCCAACCCAGGGACTGAATCCACATCTCCTGCATCTCCTGCATTGGCAGGTGGATTCTTTACCACTAGCACCACCATGGATATATGTATATGTATGACTGAGTCCCTTTGGTCTTCACCTGAAGATATCACAGCATTGTTTATTGGCTATACCCCAATACAAAATAAAACATTTAAACTGATGAATTAATTTCTTAAAGAATATGGCATACTTCACAGTAAAAAAGCAAATGCAGATGTGTGGGCTTGGAAACAGAAAAGATGCTAATGGAAGGTTAGCATGAATTTGAAAGGTAGTGTTAACTCGAGACAGTAATTATATTTGATTAGCATTTTCTTTCCCTTTTTCTTACATAAGTCTTCAAGCAAAATTATAAGCAAAGTGGCGGAAGTCAAGGGATGACAAATCTAGAGAAAATGGGTTAGTGGATTCCTTTGTAGCCTATGAAGCATCGTGCACTTTTAAGATCAATGAACTCACCAAACTTAAAAAAAACTTAGCAGTTCATGACTCCAAAGAGTTCAGACTCAGATCAAGCTTTGTATTTGGAGGCAGTGCTTGCCAAAAATGTTTCTCATTTTGCAATCAATTTCATGATGATTTGGTTAGCACTCAGAGTCAGGAAACAAAAATCCCCTGAGTGGAGAAGCCATAATGGCTCCTGAATCTAATAATACCATCTCTGCTGACTCCTTTGTCTTATAAGATCTCCTCCAATTTCTAGCATTTTTAAAACATGTGCCATTAAAATTAAAAACTTCTAGACTGCACCCAAAGAAAGAGTGATGTTTTAAAGGACTATCAAAGCCTAGTTCTACAAGCTACCAAAAAAAACCCAAAAAAACCAGTTTTTGAATAATCTACCCTTGCTGCTGCTGCTGCTGCTGCTAAGTCGCTTCAGTTGTGTCCGACTCTGTGTGACCCCATAGATGGCAGCCCACCAAGCTCCCCCGTCCCTGGGATTCTCCAGGCAAGAACACTGGAGTGGGTTGCCATTTCCTTCTCCAACGCATGAAAGTGAAAAGTGAAAGTGAAGTCACTCAGTCGTGTCCAACTCTTAGCGACCCCGTGGACTGCAGCCCACCAGGCTCCTCCGTCCATGGGATTTTCCAGGCAAGAGTACTGGAGTGGGGTGCCATTGCCTTCTTGGAATCTACCCTTAGAAAGGGGTAATTATAAGAATATTTTGGGTGACACAAGGTGAATCCTCTTTGACTTCATTTCTGACCTCCCCCCATTCCCCAGCTTAATAGGATAGTTGAACAGCAGAAGCAGTAGGTAAAGAGATGCAAGTAAATAAAATTAGATCCAACATATAAATATTGTCAATAAAACAGCAAAGTTTGAACCCAGTTTTATTAGAAAAGTACAGTTTTTCTTTCTGATTTCAAAATCTATGCAGCATATTAAAAGATCATAGGCTTCCTAGGTGGCCCAGTGGTGAAGAACGCACCTGCCAAAGCAAGAGACAAGGGTTCTGTCTCTGGGTGGGGAAGATCCCCTGGAGGAGGAAATGGCAACCCATTCCAGTATTCTTGCCTGGAGAATCCCATGGACAGAGGATCCTGGCGGACTACAGTCCACTGGGTCACAAAGAGTTGAACATGACTTAACAGCTAAACAACAGCAATAACAATATAAAAATTTGTACAAGCCTTTGATTCTGTCAGAGTACTTCCCATGATAATATCTCACTTGGTCATGATAACTTCCTTCTGCTTCATGCAGAATAACCCTGTCTGTATTTTATAATTAAAAGCAGGCTTTGAGGGGTTAAGTTGCATAACCGCACTCATTTAATAAGAAAAGGTACTAGGAACAGGATTGTTCCTTTAAATCCCACCCTGTGATCTTTTCACCGTCCCAGTTTGCACAGCTACTGTAGTTTGAATGAAAGCAGAGATGAGTCACACAAGTAAAATTAAAATGTGAGCAGAATGTCAAGTGTTTACTCTGACATTGAAGCATGAGCTGTGGCTTCGTTGTCCGCTATGCAAGAGGTGGTTAATCTATTTTATGAGATGGAGATAAATACAATGGAAATTATGTTGAAAAATTACACCAATGTTCGTAGGTTGAACTCCCCTTTAAAGGGTTATATTCAGACAACTAAAGCAGAAGGAAGGTAGACTGATCAATTCCACAGTCGATTCAAAGAAAGATACTGAATAAGTGAAGACTGCACATACGTTAATTCTGGGAAAAATAATGGATATGAACAAGATTACATAGCACATATGAAAGAAATACAATTATTTATAATTATTGAAATAAATAGAGTGATTTATCATTTAGTTGGTAAAAATTAAGAAAATATCATTTATAGTTAAAATGGACAATGATTTTATTCATTTAAAAAGGTTGTTACTTGCTTATACATTCGGTTCAGTTCAGTCACTCAGTCGTGTCCAACTCTTTGCGACCCCATGGACTACAGCACACCAGGCTCCCCTGTCCCTCACCAAATCCCAGAGCTGGCTCAAACTCAAGTCCATCGAATTGGTGATGCCATCCAACCATCTCATCCTCTGTTGTCTCCTTCTCCTCCTGCCTTCAATCTTTCCCATACATTTACATGGACCAAAACTCAGAACTATTTACAAAGGTATTGTAAGTAGTCTTATCTCTGTTTTCCACATCCAACTCCCATCTCATATAAGTAAATTTTTTTCATTTCCTTTGTATTTTGAGGGTGTGCCTTTATGCACGTGCAATTAAATGGCTTTCTCTACATTTTTACACAGAAAAACGCAGTCATTGTTCTGCACCATGTGGTTTTCATGTAACAGTATATACTATAGATAGTGCTATGTCAATACATAGTTTTCTCATTCTCTTTAAAATAATCCAACTTTTTCAGAGCATTTCATTTCATGGAACTATCAGCTTGTGTAACTAGTCCTTCTCAAAGAGAAATTTGGATTGTTTTAATCTCCCGCTGTCAAAATCTCTCCAAGTCAACAGTTGTTTTACATTTTTATAGACATTGCAAACAATTATGTATCAATTTTTGATCTGATGGTTAGTTTCTTTTGTGAAGAAAAGTATTAAATTACTCATTCCAGTTTAATTTCAAGAAAATTGCATATAAATTAATGTGTCTTGTTTGGGATGACAAGTACACACTGCTGTATTTTAAATGCATAACCAACAAGGACCTACTGTACAGCACAGGAAACTCTGCTCAATGTCACGTGGCGGTGTGGATGGGAGGGGAGTTGAGGGGAGAACGGATACGTGTATAGGTATGGCTGAGTCCCTTTGCTGTCCACCTAAAACTATCATAACATCGTTAATCGGCTATACTGCAATGCAAAATAAAAAGTTCAAAGTTAATTAATTAACGTTTCTCTAACAGTTATTCGGTGGAACTTTGGCCCTTGAGAAGTTTAGTGTACCCAAGTTTCAAAGGAGGCACCTCAGAGACACGGGCCCTAGTGCTGCTATGAATCGTGCTCAGCGCATGTTCTGAGTCAAATGACTGACACTTGTTTTAGGCATACTTGCTGATGATCCTGCCTTTTCTTTTCTGGCAGAGACAGTAATATAAATTTAGTTATGGAATGACATTAGTTTTTTCTTTTAAATACGTAAAATTCCTCAAGTGAGAAGATAGAAGGTCCTACGCGGAATTAATTCCATATATGTAGCTTTTAGAATAAAGCAAAGGCATGAAATTGACTTCCAGTGTGCAATATAAAATATAATGGTATTAATACATAGATTATAGGGTGAGACTGAAATCTCCTATCTCTCTTCATTTCTCTGTCTAGAATTGTTGACAAATCAACTTTCTAAATTATCATACATATGCAAGTATCTAATCACATTTTTAGATTTATGAGACAAAAGTGAGTTGCTATAAGCTTAAAGCGATGTCATTAAGAAAGAAGGAAAAAGGGAAGAAAGAGGGAAATAAAGAGGGAAGGAGGAAGGAAGAAAGAGAATATATTGAGACATATAAAATTATGCTTATACCAACAATATTACCATTTTTCAAGAAATATTAGAGCATTGTTCCTTTTATAATTTCATTCAGAAACTTTCCTACACATAGAGATAGTGAATGTTTAAAATTCAAATGTCCTTTTGGTATTTGGAAATAGTTTGACAGTGTCTTTGTTTTGTACCTATCTGTTCGTGAATTTTGTTGCTGTTGTTTTTGTTGGCCACATGGCATGTGGGGTCTTAGTTCCAGTTCCCCAACCAGGGATTGAACCCACGCCCCTGCATTGGAAGTGCGGAGTCTTAACCACTGGTTTGCCCAGGAAGTCCCTGTACTTATTTATAATGAAAGGCTGACTACGTCACATTAGAGTCACTGCTCTTTTCTCTGAGCCCTTTGTGGATATTGTCATATCGCTACTGCTTCCTGGGCTCCAGTGTCTGTAAATCACATCAGCTGTTGGTCCAAGTATCACTGCTTTGCAGACATCTGTCTTTGCTTTTTGCCTGCTTTCTAAGATCTTTGTCTTTGCTCTTTCAGTTCTTTAACTACAATTATCAATTGCACAATTGATATAACAGCTATAATTACTCAGCAGGCTGCTTTCCCCCCAAATCCTGCTGAGAATATTGTGTTCCTCTTGACTATGAGTCTGTATGTCTTTCAACAATTTTTAACTTCTCAGCCATTCTTTCCTGAAATATTACATCTTCCCTTTCTGTGTTCATTCCTTCTCAAATATAGAGTGTCTCTCAGACTCCCCATTCTCCAGGTCTCTTAACCTCCCCAACATGTTTTCCTCATCTCTTCGTGCTATATTATAGGTATTTCAAGTCACTTTTCTCATTTACTAATTTCCTCTAAGATGTGTCCAATCTGCTCTTTGAATGATCCACTGAGCATTTAATTTCAAGAATTACTTTTTTCTATTTTGCAAGTTTCTATTACATCATAGGGCTTCCCTGGTGGCTCAGACAGTAAAGAATACGCCCGCAATGCAGGATACCCAGGTTCTATCCCTGGACTGGGAAGATCTCCTGGAGAAGGGAATGGCTACCCACTGCAGTATTCTTGCCTAGAGAATTCCATGGACAGAGGAACTTGGCAGGCTTCAGTCCATGGGATTGCAAAGAGTCAGACACAACTGAAGCAACTTAGCACACATGCACACATGCTGTATAAACATTTTTCTTTCTGGATTTGCCTCGGAATTCTTGACACTTTTGCATTTTAGCTGCTCTCAACTCTGTTCCACTGCCAGTCGACTGTTGTTTGTAATTGCAGTTTAAAAATTAGCAGGTAAAAAAAAAATTAGCAAGTAATATACCATTTTTTCAAGGTAATCAATAAATTGACCGGGATGTTAAATTCAAGTCTACTGCTGATTCCTCCAGGGCCATTCATCTTTGGCATTTAACACCACCTGCCTATGCAGGAAATTAAGCATTGTCCTTTCCTCGACTATAAGTGTTTTCTTTTAATGGTGATATAAATCGAGTGATTGCAGAGAAATAATAAATTACAAAGAAAAGAAAAATGGGCCTGAATGTGTGGCTTTTTGTGACTACCTGGCTTTTTTCAACCAAGTGTGATGAAGTGAAGGATTAATGTAATGAAGCAAAAATGTGATGCTTTTTATTAATATGCAATCAGTCTTGAGCTCTTGGGTTTCTGAGACATTTCTTTTTCCTTTGATGGAAATAAACAGATTATACAATGTATGACTTTCAATAGTCATTTTATTTTGCTTTCATTAATCTGGTTGGTGTCAAAGAAAAGTTAGAAAATGCTATAGCTTTTGCTTTTCCTTGGCCTTTCATATTTCATGTAGAGCATTGCTGACACATTTTATAGTGATGAATATCGTGTCATGTGAATGTGGCTTCTGGATTGAAGCAACAGCGTTAAACTACTTGGATTTTTGGAGAATGCAAACATGAAGGGAGCTTGTTGACAAGCAAATACCGTGTTTGCTACTGTAGTGCTCTAATATGCCGAGATAATCAGTTTGATTAAATGAGAACACAAGGGAACAAGGGCAGATCTAGTTAAAATTCCAGTGTGAACTGTGAATTCCTTTTCCCGTGTGCTCCTCTCTTCATGATCACGGCTGCACAGACACCTGCTTCTTGCTGTCCCCCTGCCCCCAGGTGGTTCAGGGTGTCCTAAATTTGGTGACATCTCCGTCTTCTACCCACTTTCCCTACCCTCTTCCTTAGTCCACCCATTTTGCTCTCCAAGCACTCAGTCAAGACTCATCCCAAAAGTAAGATGTCTCTCCAAACCTACAGGATATCATTCGATGGGCACCTGCTTTCCTTTATGTATTTATTTTGGCCGCACAACATGGTTTGCAGGATCTTAGTTCCGCAACCAGGGATTGAACCCAGGGCCCCCTCAGTGAAAGCACAGAATCCTCACCACTGGATCGCCAGGGAATTCGGCACCTGCTTCAAATCTTGACTTGTCACAATAAAGAGCACCTTATTGTTTGGACTCCATTCTTGTTAGTTTGTGTAGGTGTTTCAGACCTGAAGGATGAAACAAGGATTTTCCCTGGGAAAATCCACAGACCTCTGAGATGGTAACAACAGCTAACATCATCACCAGCACTTTAAGCATGATCAGAGCTGAGCAAGGCTATGGAAGGGTGCACTGGAGAGATACTTGAGCAGAGAAGAGACTGGCACTGCAGCCACCCACTGGGTACCTCAAGCCCCTAATGTGTACATGGATGTGTGACCCCTGGCAGGTACCCTAGGCACCAAATGGAATTGGAGACTGACCACATGAAAGCAGGTGCCTAAGCCAGGCTTGATCAGCTTCACAGTGTGCTGTGGGACTTTGTTCTTGTGGTTCTTAGATGAGGAGCAAATCAGTCTCATAACAAATGACAGCTGATGTGTGAAACAGTGAAAGTGCTAGCTGCTCAGTCAAGTCCAACCCTTTGTGACCCCATGGACGGTAGCCCACCTGGTTCCTCTGTCCATGGAATTGTCAAGGCAAGAATACTGTAGTGGGTAACCATTCCCTTCTCCAGGGGATCTTCCTGATCAGGGATTGAATCCTCATCTCCTGCATTACAGATAGATTTTTAACCATCTGAGCCACCAGGAAAGCCCCAAAATCACTTCCAAAAAAGCCATCTATCTTCCATGTACCTCTACTCAGTAGATTTGTCCTGTCTCTGAGATCCCCAGCTTAGATCCCTGCTCTCCACCTACTCACAAGTTTTCATACATGGACATGCTCTCTAGTGAATGGACGCAACTGTTACATAAACCGTTTCCCATTTGAGCATGTGTGAGAAACAAGTACTTTATCCAAGTCTCTGTGCAGTGTGTGTTTTAAGTGCCTTACAAACATTTATAGTACAGCAACTACAAAGCTTTGACACTTGAAAGCAACCAGACCTCCCCTGGTTGAGTTAACAATAACTAAGACTTTGACCTTCCTTTGAGATAATGAGGTCTGATTGTCTAGGACACCTTAGGAACAGAGTTATTCCTCACTGCAGGGGCAGTGTTCCTGTGAAAGAGACAGGGAGTTTCTTTGTCTTATGAACCTGCTCGTGATTTCTATGACTCTCCCAGTTAAAGCTAACACAATAGAAAGCCGTCCCTCTCCTGCCTTCTAAGGCGGGGAGAGCATCTTTCCAGCAGTACTGCTGTTTCTCTCTTGACACATTCAGATAGCCCCACAACATTCCCGTGCCAGCTGATCCCAACAGCTGACACGTACGCATCCATAGTTCATGTTGTAATATAAAATATGTTTAAAGCACGAGGTACTTTGTACGTTTCCACGTACATGTAAGATCTCTAACAGCACATGCAAGACCATGAGTCTGTTTCCATCTTCCCATCCTTCCCCTCCAACCCTCTGCCACGTGCTGCCCATTCAGTGTTCCACCAGTTAACAGACCCAGGGCAGATGTCACACAGGCAGCTGCTGCCCAGCAACATGGGCGACATGGGCATGACAGCCATGGTGCCACAGAAGAGGAGCACGGGATTCCAGGTGCACACAGTCTGCCAAGAGACCAGATGGGGCGGCAGGCAGATACTGACTCCTGTGTGCACGTCAGGGCATCTGACAGGCATCTCTGGTTGGTGGGAAACCATGAATAGCTCATTATTGCCCATCGGCCACAGCATAATAAATATGTCTTGGAAAACAGGGAACATGGCATAAGAGAGATGTCTTCAAATCGTCGCTGCTTGTATTTCTAAAGTTCCTTCCTTCCTGAGACTTGAGGGTCTACCCAGCACCTGAAAACCCTCCATCCTGCTCCTGGAGCTTGTGGCTCAAGGCAGATACTTCCTATAGTTGCCAGCACCATTGACTCACATGCAGCAGCAGCAGCTAAGTTGCTTCAGTCTTGTCTGACCCTGTGTGACCCCATAGATGGCAACCCACCAGGCTCCCCCATCCCTGGGATTCTTTAGGCAAAACACTGGAGTGGGGTGCCATTTCCTTCTCCAATGCATGAAAGTGAAAAGTGAAAGGGAAGACGCTCAGTCGTGTCCGACTCTTAGCGACCCCATGGACTGCAGCCTACCAGGCTCCTCCATCCATGGGATGCTCCAGGCAAGAGTACTAGAGTGGGGTGCCATGAGTCATTATTTATTCACAAGGTTGTTCATCCCAGGCATTCACCTACTATGTGCCAGATGCAATGCTGCCTCCTGGCAAAAGATTAACACATCATGGGGAAATAACCACGTTAGCTGACAAAGGGGTGAGGGCGGTGCCTTCATGGGGAAATAACCACGTTAAGTGATGAAGGCAGTGACTGCAAATGCAGGCATGTCCCAGGCTCCTCAGGCCTGTTGTGTAAGGTGGGGGTTCAGAGGCGAGGTGCTGGTAGTCAGGCTGCATCTGGAAGGGCAGGGGGAGCTCTGCCCAGTAGAGATTCAGAGGAAAGAGTTCAGGGATACCAAGCACGGGGCAGGGTCTGGGAATGAGTGAAGCTGGAGAAGAGCAGAGTCTTACTGTGTGAAGAGGGCAGAGGGGCAGGTGCTAAGAAGAGGGGGGAGGATGGCTGTGAGTACAGGCTGCATGGTATCCAGGTCCTCACAGCACCACTAAGGCCCTGCAGCTTGTTCCTCCTAAACGAGGTCATTGGAGCCTCTGTGAGCACCAGGTCTGGGGCACTGTTTGAGCTGCATGGCTCAACAAATGTCAGCTCTCCCCAGATGTGAGTGTTCTTCAAGGTGGGTCTTCTGGGCAGTCTTCCTCACTAGGCTGTTTGTTTGGTTTGGGTTTTGTTCTAGGTGATGTGGAGCCCATTCAAACAAAAATGGAGTTTATTAGGATAAGGTCAGCAAGTAACGCTGAGCCCCCGAGGGGTGGGTTCTGGGGTCGGAAACCAAGGCTGCCCTGTCTGCTCCCGGGACCAGAGGACCAGACGTCGGCCGTTTTCTCAGGGATTCTCCCATATATTCTCCCTGTGAACCTGACTCTCTGGCCCCTCACATCCACCCTCCACAAAACCAGTGTGTTCTCCAGAATGAGACCCTGAACAGAACAAGCCACTGCTTCACACCTTCCAGTCACCTCTAGCTGCCTACACACTATATTTCTTCCATCAAATCTCTTGCACACAACTTCTATATCTTTCCTCTACCATTTTCATTGGATGTGGAGGGTTTTTTTTATGGATCCATCTTCCTCACTTTTCTGTTTAAAGGCAAGAATTAGACACTATACCTTTGTATTCTTACAGACCAGTTGAGTGAATGGAAGAGATAGCTTTTAAGTGACACCTGATTCAATTCAGTTCAGTTGCTCAGTCGTGTCTGACTCTTTGCAGCCCCATGAATCGCAGCACGCCAGGCCTCTCTATCCATCACCAACCCCCGGAGTTCACTCAGACTCATGTCCATCGAGTCAGTGATGCCATCCAGCCATCTCATCTTCTGTCGTCCCGCCCCCAACCCCTCCCAGCATCAGAGTCTTTTCCAATGAGTCAACGCTTCACATGAGGTGGCCAAAGTACTGGAGTTTCAGCTTTAGCATCATTCCTTCCAAAGAAATCCCAGGGCTGATCTCCTTCAGAATGGACTGGTTGGATCTCCTTGCAGTCCAAGGGACTCTCAAGAGTCTTCTCCAACATCACAGTTCAAAAGCATCAATTTTTCGG
>NW_011494680.1:8018775-8025120 GCF_000754665.1 Bison bison bison
AGCCACACAGTCAAAGGCTTTGACATAGTCAATAAAGCAGAAATAGATGCTTTTCTGGAATTCTCTTGCTTTTTCCATGATCCATCGGATGTTGGCAATTTGATCTCTGGTTCCTCTGCCTTTTCTAAAACCAGCTTGAACATCTGGAAGTTCACAGTTCACGTATTGCTGAAGCCTGGCTTGGAGAATTTTGAGCATTACTTTACTAGCATGTGAGATGAGTGCAATTGTGTGGTAGTTTGAGCATTCCTTGGCATTGCCTTTCTTTGGGATTGGAATGAAAACTGACCTTTTCCAGTCCTGTGGCCACTGCTGAGTTTTCCAAATTTGCTGGCATATTGAGTGCAGCACTTTAATAGCATTATCTTCCAGGATTTGAAATAGCTCAACTGGAATTCCGTCACCTCCACTAGCTTTGTTCATAGTAATGCTTTCTAAGGCCCACTTGACTTCACATTCCAGGACGTCTGGCTCTAGGTGAGTGACCACACCATTATGATTATCTTGGTCATCTGATTACTTATAAGTAAATAACCCATCCTATACATTTGTGGCTGCTGTAAGCATGGACATATTTATGTTTAAGGGTGAGAAACAGAATATTTCCTGGCATGTCAGTAAACGAAGGATGTCACCATCATGTCATCAGCGATTGCAGCCCCCTTGGAAGGTGAGTCCCTGAGCCCTGAAGGAACTTAGGAAGGAAAGAATATTTGCCCTCTAGCGGACTGCAGCCCCCCACCCCCACCCCAGGGTGAGCTCTGAGGGGGCTCAGGAGGTGAAAAACACAGGATATTGATTCCCAGATAGCTGAAGTGCTTAGGAAAGGAATAATTTCAATGAACATAGACTCTTGCATCTTCCCATACACAGAAAAGTGCTAACTTCCTTAACTTGAGATATCTGGTTTTATTTAATTAACAATAATCTTTTGAGTAGACATATTTGGATGTGAGTTCAGTTCTGTTCAGTCACTCAGTCGTGTCGACTCCTTGCGACCTCATGAACTGCAGCACACCAGGCTTCCCTGTCCACCACCAACTCCCGGAGCTTACTCAAACTCATGTCCATTGACTTGGTGATGCCATCCAACCATCTCATCCTCTGTCGTCCCCTTCTCCTCTTGCCTTCAATCTTTCTCATCCTGGATCAGGGTATTTTCAAATGAGTCAGCTCTTTGCATCAGGTGGCCAAAGTATTGGAGTTTCACCTTCAACATCAGTCTTTCCAATGAATATTCAGGACTGATTTCCTTTAGGATGGACTGGTTGGATCTCCTTGCAGTCCAAGAGACTCTCAAGAGTCTTCTCCAATACCACAGTTCAAAAGCATCAATTCTTTGGGGCTCAGTTTTCTTTAAAGTCCAACTCTCACATCCACACATGACTACTGGAAAAACCATGGCTTTGACTAGATGGACCTTTGTTGACAAAGCAATGGATGTGAGAGTTGGACCATAAAGAAGGCTGAGCACCAAAGAATTGATGCTTTTAAACTGTGGTATTGGAGACTCTTGAAGAGTCCCTTGGACTGCAAAGAGATCAAACCAGTCAAACCTAAAGAAAATCAATCTTGAATATTCATTGGAAGGACCAATGCTGAAGCTGAAGCTCCAATACTTTGGCCATCTGATGTGAAGAACGGACTCATTGGAAAAGACCCTGATGCTGGGAAAGATTGAAGGCAGGAGGAGAAAGGGACAACAGAGGACAAGATGGTTGGATGGCATCACCAACTCAACAGACATGAGTTTGAGCAAACTCCAGGAGGTAGCGAAGGAGAGGGAAGCCTGGCATGCTGCAGTCTATGGGGTCCCAAAGAGTCGAAAAAGACTGAACAACTGAACAACAACAATCTTTTTACTTCGGATTACCTGCCCTCTTTTTAAAAACTGCTACATATCCTGGTTCCCCTCTGGCCTCCTTGGAGCAGTTCTCTCAGGGTTACCTGAGGATTCTTCAGCCCCCCTGAACCTTCTCTGAGTTCCACAGGGCAGGTTCCAACAGATGCTAATTAGGGAAGGGAGGAAATGCAGAGACAAGGAAGGAGCTGCCAAGAAACAGTGCAGCCCTGAGGCAGGTCCTGGATCCCCGTCAAGGGAGGCATAGAACAATGTCTTTGAGCTGTTATGCAGATACCAAAACCTCACTGTGTGGGAGAAGCTAACCATGTGCTGTCTACAAGTGCGGAGACCCTTGACTGGTTGGAAGCCAGAAGGTTTATACAAAAGACTGTAATTAATGGACAGAGGTTTAAAATCTATGACTATAAAGAGATTCCAAAATAAGATAGATTCTTAGTTGTTATTTCAACATGTTATTCTAGCATGCATATGCCAGTCTTAGGAAACGCAGGATGAAACAAATGTGCAGTGCCAATCAGAGTCTAGAACTGGGTACAAAGCTAACATGAGTGATCCTAGAGATGCAAACATGGGAATGAGAATATAAATCCCAATTTCATACCTGAAATCAGACCAGTTAGGGAAGACACCTGATTCTAGGACACAAGACCCTTGTCCAGACAAAGGGAGGTCAGGGGTGAGGTGAAGACCCCAGCAGCACACAGTAGAGCAGCAGAGATTAAAGAGCAATGTGACACAAGCACTTAGAAATAGTCATAAAGTAACACGCATGTAAGCGTTTTATGTCAGTCGGAGGGTTGGCAAGAAGGAAGTAAGCAACCTTGAAAAATAGGAGCAAGGGGTTGGAACTCCTTTTACTGGAATGTCTTTTACTGGGCACGTGGGGTCCAAAAAAGGAATTTAGTCTAAGGACAACAGGGGAAAAAATTTCAGGAAGGTGGCTACTGGATCAGATCATTCTTAATAGTGAACCAGTAATAATTTTTGTGTTTTCTGTAGCATCCTCTAGACTACGGGAAACATTGTTTTTACAAGGAGAGGCAGAATTGACTCATACAAGTGATAATTGAGAGAACCCAACTGAGAGATTAAAAATCTGCAAAACACCAATAATACAAAGAAAGCATGTGACTCAGACAGTTTCGGAGAATAACAACCAAGTCTTCAAGGATCAACTAATCCCACTGCTACTTTCATATTGGGTAGTTCCAGGTAATATTTCAGCATGCAGAACAACAGCCAGCAACCTAGGACCACCTGGTACCCCAGAGATCCTAAAAGCAACAACTTCTACTTGGAATTCAGCTTCTTTGGAAAAGCTATTATCTGGTCACGCAACGACTGCAAAAGAGCTGCAATACTGTCAAACTTATGGGGTGAAACTGAATAACAACACAGCCCTCAAATAATGGGGATATTTAATCTTTGCCATCCTAAGTTAATGGGCTTCCCTGGTGGCTCAGGGATAAAGAAGTCACCTGCCAATGCAGGAGATACAGGTTCGATCCCTCAGTCAAGAAGATCTCCTGGAGAAGGAAATGACAACCCACTCCAGTATTCTTGCCTGGAGAATTCCATGGACAGAGGAGCCTGGGGGGCTGCAGTCCATGGGGGCACAAAGAGTCAGACACGACTTAATGATTGTTGCAGAAACCAGTACTCGAGAAACCAAGCACCACACTCAGAGAGTTGGAGAACTCAGGTGTATTACGCCGGCGGGCCCAAAGGAATTAACTCTCTAAGCTCTGAGCCCTGAACAAAGGGGTTACAGAGTTTTTAACACATGGACAGGCATGATTAAGCAGGTTTGCAGGGGCTGGGCGATTGCAAAAAGCAGGACAAGGGTAAGTGAGATAAGTTCCAGTCCCTAGTATTGTTAAGCCCCCACTTTTTGAGACTATGACCTACGTGATCCAGACTTTGCAAGGAACAAGCTGAGTTACAGAGGCAGAAGGAGCAGGAGGTTATGTAAAATTTTAACTTTTCTGCTTCAAGATAAACAACAACAATCCTAAACTAAATGTGCTCCAAATGCTTCAGTTGTTTCTCAAACGACATGGTTTAAGCACTCTTCATCATCTTTAAATATTTCCATTAAGATACGATTCATGTACCAGTTAACTCATCCTTTTAAAGTGTACAATTCAGTGGCTTTTAGTTTATTCACAGAATTGCACAGCCATCACCACAATCAATTTTAGAAAAGTCTTCCTTATTTCCTCTCTAACACCTCCGTCCCCTGTAACCACTAACCTCCTATCTCTGTGAATTTTTCCCTGGAGATTTCATGTAAGTGAAATTGCACAATGTGTGGTCTTTAGCGACTAACTTCTTTCACTTAGTTATCAAAGTCTATCCAGGTTGTAGGATGCATTCATACTTTATTTCTTCTTATTGTGGAATAATGTATTCAATGTTCTAATAGGAGCAAGATTCCATTGCTTGTACATACACGTTTTGCTTGTCCACTCATCATTTGGGTTTGTACTGTTTCCACATTTTGGCTATTATGAATAATGCTGCTATCAGCATTCATGTACAAAGTTTCAGTGTGGACATATGTTTTCAATTCTCTTGGGTATATACCTAGAAGTGGAGGTTATGTGTTGTATGGTAATGCTATATTTAACTTTTGAGGAATTGTCAAGCTCTTTTCCACAATAGCTGTACCTTTTTACACTCCCACCAACAATATGCAAGAATTTCAATTTCTCTACATCTTCACCAACATGTTTTCATTATAATCATCTTAGTGGCTGATTTCAACCATCAAAGTGAGTGTAAAATAATACCTTGTGGTTTCAAGTGTTATTCCCCTAGTAACTAATGAGACTGAAAATCTTTTTATTTGCTAATTGGCAATTTGTATATCTTCTTTGGAAAAGCATTCACATTTTTCCCCATTTTTTAGCTCATTTGTTTGATTTTTTTATTGGTAAACATTTTTAAAAATTCTAGTTATTTAAGTCCACTTTAATTTGTCTAAATCTTACTTGCTTACATTGTGGCTCAGACAGTAAAGAATCTGCCTGCTCTGCAAGAGACCTGAGTTCAATCCCTGGGCCGGGAAGACCCCGAGGAGAAGGGAATGGCAACCCTTGCCTGGAGAATCCTATGGACAGAGGAGCCTGGTGGGCTACAGTCCATGGGGTTGCAGAGTCAGACATGACTGAGTGACCAACACACTTGCACCTGATTATGGAAAACACAGAAATTCCTTGTACCTTTGTTTCTCCACCCATCAAAAGGGGGTAATATTACCATCAAAATGAGGTAACAACACAGAACTTGTGTGAGCCATGATAGGAGCTCAGGAAATGAGACAAATCCAAAAGGACTTGTTGATGGTTGAAAGCAACCATGGTGCAATTAGGACTCTGTATTTGGGGGTTTGAGATGGCATTTACAGAAATCAAAGATAACATAACTGTGCGTTAAGTCTCATCAAAACGAGTCATGAAATTTAAAAAATCAGGGTAGCATTAAAAATCCTCAGAAGACATATCAGGTAGTGGTATAATTACACAAATATGATAATGAGTGACTAGATAGAAAGGTTTTCAACAGGAAAGAGATTACAAGACGAGAATTTTAAAAGTACAAAGAATAATTACTTGATATGCATGATTGTATGATTTTTACATCCACTGTATACGGTTTTTGAGATCAACAACAATGCCTGGGAAAAAAATTAAACATTCTACTTCATCAGAATTAAACTATTTTCTCCATTAGGAAATAAAACATTCTTGAAGATTTTATTTACTTCCTGGTAAAGCAGGAAAGGATTGTGGAACCAAAAACCTCCATTTGTGGTCAAGGGATTAAACCAATTCTGCAAACACACATATACCAGTTGTGGATTTTGTAACAATGATCAAGCATGTACCAAGCGGACAACACTGTGTTAGTTATTCACAGATGGATTGCTGATAGCTCCTGTTCTAGTTTTCCATTCAACGGCCATGTTGCTGAACAACTTTGTAGGTTTCATAATTGATTGGTATTTCAAGAAAGTCCCCAGAGAAGATAAAACTACAAGTGCCTTTTCCAAGTTCTCTTGGACCAGGTCACATCACTTAGTGAGTGAACTTCTGTTTAAGACATAAAAACAACCAAATTTAATTGGTACAGGAAACACCTCAAAAAGAGCTGATGGCAGCATTTGCTAAAAGAGTGTGCTTCCCTGATGGTCCAGGTCATTATGTTTTAACCTCTTAGCCTTTCATGTAAAATTAACAAAAGAATCAGTTTACAATTTATAAGACTGTCCAAATATAAGGCAGGAAATAAAACCAACTTCAGTTTGGAGCATGGCAGTGACATAATTTTTCTCTGCTTTCCTCCCCACAGAAAGGAATCAAGAGAGCACATCTTCCACACAGGCTCTGCCTATCTTCCTTCTGAAGACCGTCACCAGGATTCTAATGCAGATCAAACTCGGCCTCTCCGTATTAAGTGCAAGCAGTAGAGATAAGGTA
>NW_011494680.1:8025220-8027124 GCF_000754665.1 Bison bison bison
TTCTTGCCTGCAGAATTCCGTGGACAGAGGAACCTGGTGGGCTACAGTCTACAAGGTTGCAAAGAGTCGGACACGACTGAAGTAACTTAGCACACCTGAGCCCCTGCACCAAAACTGCAGAGCCCACATGCTGCAACCACTGAGCCCGGGCACCCTAAAGCCTGTGCTTTGCAATAAGAGAAACCACTGCGGTGAGAAGCCTGTGCACACTGCAACTAGAGACTGGCTCTGCTCGCAGCAACTAGAGAGAAAGCCTGCACTCAGCAACAAAGACCCAGTGCAGCCAAAAATCAATAAATCAGTAAAATAAAAACAAGCAAACATTATTGGACTTTCACACAAATTATAAGGACCATCTTATTGCCAGGTCATTATGTTTTAACCTCTTAGCCTTTCATGTAAAATTAACAAAAGAATCAGTTTACAATTTATAAGACTGTCCAAATATAAGGCAGGAAATAAAACCAACTTCAGTTTGGAGCATGGCAGTGACATAATTTTTCTCTGCTTTCCTCCCCACAGAAAGGAATCAAGAGAGCACATCTTCCACACAGGCTCTGCCTATCTTCCTTCTGAAGACCCTCACCAGGACAGGATTCTAATGCAGATCAAACTCGGCCTCTCCGTATTAAGTGCAAGCAGTAGAGATAAGGTATGGCTTAATCAACCCCCAGACTGGATGCAAATTATGTTCTTCCTCTCCTACACCAATGTTATAAAAAGAATATGATGCTACTCATTTAACCTTAGACCATCTCTATCACTGAAGGGAAGAAAACATAATTATGCTCATTTTCCAGGTTAAAAATGAGGTACAAGACAAATTAAATGCCTGACCTTGTGTCAAAAGCGAATCCAAGCGGCAAATCTATTAGAAATTCTTAAGTGCAAGCCAGGATTTTTTTCAATTCATCAAGCTCTGTGTTCTAGAATGTCTGATCTGAAGCCAATTTCTTCTAAATGGTTGGAAAAAGGAGAACAAAAGGCTAGGTTTTGTTTTCACCCTGCCATCTCCTGACTTTAGATGGGGAAACAATGGAAACAGTGACAGACTTTATTTTGGGGGGCTCCAAAATCACTGCAGATGGTGACGGTAGCCATGAAGTTAAAAGATGCTTTCTTCTTGGAAGAAAAGCTATGACCAACCTAGACAGCATATTAAAAAGCAGAGACATTACTTTGCCAACAAAGGCCCATCTAATCAAAACTATGGTTTTTCCAGTAGTCATGTATGGATGTGATAGTTGGACTATAAAGAAAGTTGAGCGCCGAAGAACTGATGCTTTTGAACTATGGTGTTGGAGAAGACTCTTCAGAGTCACTTGGACAGCAAGGAGATCCAACCAGTCAATCCTAAAGGAAATCAGTCCTGAATGTTCATTGGAAGGACTGATGCTGAAGCTGAAATTCCAATCCTTTGGCCACCTGATGCAAAGAACTGACTCGTTGGAAAAGACCCTGATGCTGGGAAAGATTGAAGGCAGGAGAAGGAAACGACAGAGGATGAGATGGTTGGATGACATCACCGACTCGATGGACATGAGTTTGAGCAAACTCCAGGAGTTGGTGATGGACAGGGAAGCCAGGCATGGTGTAGTCCATGGGGTCGCAATGAACCAGACACAACTGAGTTGACGGAACTGACTGAACCGAAATGACCTTGGTTGTAATTGTTACTATCAATCATGCCCTTTTCTGAATGACCATGCACCATCTATTCTTCTGTTAAGATGTTAGTCATTTTTCACCTCATGTGTTAAAACAATCGCTGTTTGTTATGCAGAATAGATTCTCTCATTACAAGAATGATAAGACTTTTATACCCATATACCTCTGAAGTATACCTATATGGAAAATAATGGAAAAGTTACCAAAGGATTGAATAATAAATGAGACCCTCATTC
>NW_011494680.1:8027224-8029690 GCF_000754665.1 Bison bison bison
AGATCCTCATTCTCATCACTAATGAGAACCATGACATTTCCAGCATGACTGTGCTTCAGACAAATCAGGGGCACAAGGGCACAGACCCAGACGGACAGCAAGTCACTCACAAGACTCTTTTTCAAGAATATGGATGTAACTTAGTTCTTCTGTTGTCCCCTGTATGGAAACAGTTCCCCCTACCAGCCCTTAATAATCAGCGGGAGTTAATACCCACAGAATGGGAAAAAATAAAATGAATTGTAGGTGAAAGCTCCATTTCAAACAGTTTTTAAAGAGGCAACTTGCTCGTTCATAGCCATTAGTGACTGGGTATACATGAGAATGTGCTTGAACGTCCACAGATATGCTTCAGTATTCAAGATATTTTACATCAGATATTTCATGTCAGCCCACACTTTTGTGAAATGATGTGTATGGGGACTTCCCTGGTGGTCCAAGGGTTAAGAATTCACCTTCCAATGCAGGGAGTATGGGTTCGATCCCTGGTTGGAGAACTAAAACCCACATGCTTCGTGGTCTAAAGCAAAGGCAGCATTGCAATAAATCCAACAAAGATTTTTTTAAAATGGTCCACATCAAAAAAGATCTTTAAAAAATAATATATATTACTGTGTTCTCATATTTATTAAAAATGAATAACATTAGCAATGGGAAAGTAAATAGGAGCTTCAATGTTCTATTCATTGTTCTTCTTTAATGTGGGCATTTGGTGTGTGTGTGTATGACTGCACTATGAGTGTGCACATTGGCCTCTGTGTGCACACACAACATAACTCCCACCAGGCATTGTGGTTCCAGGGACAAAAAAGAATTTATATTAATACACTCATTCTATGAAGCTTTTTATAATTAAGCGGCATGCACTTTCCAGACAGCTGACCTGGGTCAAATTACAACTTGGGACCACTGAAAATCTTGAAACTAATTGACCCGGGGTTCAAAGTCCTTGATATCAGCTGAGAACACCATATCTCCTATGAGCAATGCTAATTGGCCAGGCATCAATGGCCACTCTAGGCAACCTTGGTGTATCTTACTTTCCATCTTCCATTTAATTCAGTTGCACACATTTTAAAATGTTTAATCATCTTGCCTTTAGAAAAGAGCCCTGTTAGTACCTGCAATCATTCCTTTCAATTATCATGCTTGGCCTTCAGAAGGAGGGCATTTCAATTTCACGGTCAACACAGGATACAATTTTACACTTGAAAATAATGGCAAGAGCTTTCTGTAATGGACATTGAGACAGCATTTCAGCTGCAGATGACCCATCACTTTACTGGCTGGAAAGAAAGAGAGTTATTGAGATGAACTCTAGAATTTCTAGGAAATTTTGGAACTGGATTTTGCAGACTAATACTTTTAAATAATTATTACCTTTGGCCTGACAGGTACATCAATTAGTGCATTGACCCATTACGAATAAATGCTGTTGACAGAAATAACTGAAACAGAAATCAGTACTGTTGACCTGGTCATCACTCCTTTTCCTTCCTAAAGATTTCATGACATGCATCCTTTTTGCTCTCTATTGTTGATGAAGCAAAGATCCCAAAGTTGAATTGGTATCTACGCATATGGACTGACCACCAGCATTCTTCAGTATGAAGCTTTAACAATAAAATAGATATGAGGTGTCTTGAAATTAAAATGTACGCTTTAAAACTGCAATTTAGGACTCTGAGAGCTCAAGTTTTTTTTTAAATGTTTGGGATTTTCCTGGTGTTCCAGTGGTTAAGACTTTGCCTTCTAATGCAGAGGGTGCCGGTTCAACCCCTGGTTGGGGGCTAAGATCCCACATGCCCCATGGACAAAAAACCAGAACACAAACCACAGAAGCAATATTGTAACAAATTCAATAAAGATTTAAAATGTAGCTCTATTCCTAAAAGTTGCTCTTGAAGTATGACTCTCTTTGCTCTGAGGAAGACCCCAAAGCCTTTGCCCTTCAGCCATGGACGCCACCACAGCTGCAGGCTCTCAAGTTTTAAAGATATGTTGATAATGAGACATCACCTCTCACCTGTCTGAACAGCCATGACTCAAAAGAAAAGAGATATCCAGTGCTGACGAGAATGTGGAGAAGAGGGACCCCTCCTACCCTGTTGGTGGGAATGTAAATCAGTCAGGTACTATGGAAAACAGTACGGAGTTTCCTCAAAAAAACTAAAAATAGAGACCGTAGAACCCAATGATTCCCTTTCTAGGCATTTATCTGAAGGAAACCAAATCACTGCCTTCAAAAGATATCTGCACCTCCATCCATGTTCATTGCAGTATGATTCACAGTAACCAAGACATGGAGAAAACCTCAGTGTCCTACAGTGAATGAATGGATAAAAATATGTGATCTGCAGATGACACCACTCTTATGGCAGAAAGTGAAGAGGAAATCAAAAGCCTCTTGATGAAGGTGAAAGAGGAGAGTGAAAAAGTTGGCTTAAAACTCAACATTCAGAAAAC
>NW_011494680.1:8029790-8047977 GCF_000754665.1 Bison bison bison
ATGGGAAATAGATGGGGAAACAGTGGAAACAGTGTCAGACTTTATTTTTGGGGGGGCTCCAAAATCACTGCAGATGGTGATTGCAGCCATGAAATTAAAAGACGCTTACTCCTTGGAAGAAAAGTTATGACCGACCTAGATAGCATATTGAAAAGCAGAAACATTACTTTGTCAACAAAGGTCCGTCTAGTCAAGGCTATGGTTTTTCCAATGGTCATGTATGGATGTGAGAGTTGGACTGTGAAGAAAGCTGAGCACCGAAAAATTGATGCTTTTGAACTGTGGTGTTGGAGAAGACTCTTGAGAGTCCCTTGGACTGCAAGGAGATCCAACCAGTCCATTCTGAAGGAGATCAGCCCTGGGATTTCTTTGGAAGGAATGAATCTAAAGCTGAAACTCCAGTACTTTGGCCACCTCATGCGAAGGGTTGACTCATTGGAAAAGACTCTGATTGCTGGGAGGGACTGGGGACAGGAGGAGAAGGGGACGACAGAGGATGAGATGGCTGGATGGCATCACCGACTCGATGGACGTGAGTCTGAGTGAACTCCGGGAGTTGGTGATGGACAGGGAGGCCTGGCATGCTGCGATTCATGGGTTCGCAAAGAGTCGGACACGAATGAGCGACTGAACTGAACTGATACACACTGGGATATTATTTAGCTGTAAAAAAGAAGGAAATCCGGCCATTTAAGACAACAGGGATAGACCTTGAGGGCATCATGCTAAGTGAGATAAGTCTGGCAGAGGAAGACAAATACTTCACAGTCTTACTTATATGTGGAACCTGAAAAAACCAGATTTATAAATACAGAGAACAGGGTGGTGGCTGCCAGAGGTGGGGGGTGGGCAAACTGGATGAAGGTAGTCAAAAGGTTCAAACTTCCTGTTACTAGTCAATTATATCTCAATTTTTTCAAAATGTGTTGAGCAGTCCCTCTCTGTAGGAAGGAGTCTTTCATCTCCGTGAAGAGGACAGTGTTCCCATCATGGTGCTGACATTTTTCCTTCACGCTCCAGTCTGTATCCCCAGTACTTCCTACAGTTCTGTTCATCATAGCATGCATTTTTAGCTGAAGGATAATTGCTTTACAATGTTATACAGATGGATGGATAAAGAAGATGTGGCACATATACACAATGGAATATTACTTAGCCATTAAAAGGAACTCACTTGAGTCACTTCTAGTAAGGTAGATGAGACTAGCATCTGTTATACAGAGTGAAGTTAAGTCAGAAAGAGAAAAACAAATATTGTGTATTAACTCACGTATATGGAATCTGGAAAAATGGTACTGATGAACCTATTTGCAGGGCAGGAATGGAGACACCGATCACAGCATGTTTTAAACACAAATTTCCTATCTAATGAGTCATGAGATGATTGATTACAGAGTCTCACTTCCTGTTTAATCCAAACAGCTGGGTTTTCAGGGACCACAGACCTCACTGTGGCTGTTCATTTCCAAGCTGTTAGTATCAATGACAGAAGCAGACAAATCTAGGTCAAAAGCATCTAGAAGAACCGTGGAAAACACCCACGTGTGCACAGAACCACGCAGACAGGGGCTCAAACCAAAAAGCCAGGACCTACTCGGACGCCATGAGTCTTGGGAAGGAAGATCTTTTCCACCGATTGCCCTTTAAACATAGGCTCGAGGCAGAGAAGAGATCTGCTAATTTCTAACAGACAAGCTTCCAGTGCTTGGTTCACAGAGTACACGTGGCTGATGCCAAACTGTGCACCCAGAGATTTCAGGACCCAGTGAGCAGCACTGATGAGCCAGATGGCTTGAAATCTGGAGGAAAGTCACCTCCCTAAGACAAAGCACTTTCGCAAATGATTTTGGCAATGATTTACAACGAACTTCATCAATCACCTGCAGATAAAGGCCACAATGGAGAGGATCACCTGCAGTGTCACGGGGTGAGTCAGAGCAGAAAAGGGGACTCCAAACCTAAACCCCAAGTGCAATCAGTGTCAAAACATGTTCCAGCCCATGGGAGGAAACTTCCTCCCCCTTGAGAGAATCAGAAGCCAACTTTCCAGGTTAAGCACTGACAGGAGGGCTCTCATTTATTTGTAGACAGACACCTATATGTTCTATTATAGATACATATATGCGTAGGTCACTCACTCATACATATGTTTAGACACTAACTGAGCAAATGTATATTAAGTGACTAAAATGGACCAATCACTATTTTCACTCCCAGAACTATAGAAAATCATAAAATAAAGTTCCTACCCCACAGAACTGATGTTCTTATGAAAAGAGACAGTGACTAAACTGCATAAGCTCATCACCCATCAGGCGGTGGTAAGTTCAAGCAAACTGAGTTCTGGGTGAGGGTGGGCTGCTGTTTTATGGAGGATAGCGGAGGAAGGCCTCCATGAGAGGGCAGTGAAGCAGAGATGTGAAGTGCATGAGGATAGATGTGCAGAGCTCTAGATGAAGAGCATTCCAAACAATGTGAATGACAAGTGCAAATGGCCTGGGGTCAGAGCATAGCTGGTGTGCTGGAAAAATGGCAGACAGGCCTGGAACTGGATGAAGCAAGGAGAGCGGGAAGGAATAATCTACATCCATGCATAAACGGGGTCTTACACTTTGGCTGGTTACCCCCTATCCCCCCTCCCCATTTCTTTCCTTCTCCACTGCATCACTGTCATTCCTGTATAACTCCTATTAACCCAGAACACACATTTTCAAAATGTTCTCTTTCAATTCCCTGGGAATCCAGTGGTTAAGACTCCACACTTTCAATACAAGGAGCATGGGTTCAATCCCTGGTCAGAGGACTATTTAATAAGATCCCACCTGCTGTGCAGTGCAGCCCAGAAAATATATTTTAAAGTGTTCTCTTTGTTTATATAATTATATTCAGACATACATATCAGATACATAAAGGCTGTGTTCTATCTCTTGTAAAAATGAAAAGACTGTTTATTCATATTTTTATGTAATTGCATTGCTCACATCAACTGTGTCTTATACATGTCCAAGACAGATGATACACTTTGAATGTATTATTTTCAGAGACCATGAATCAAAGATATTGATTTTATACAAACTGTCTCCTACTGATGGGATTGTTACTTTCCGATTTTTGCTTCTATAAACAATGAAATACCACTTTGATGGAACAGGTACATGTTTATTAATAAGTATTGATGCCCTTCAAACAAAGGTTATAAGACTTCACATTTTGCTCAGGAGAGTGTACTTCCTCTCACATCCTGTTATATCCATATTCATATTGATATTGATATTCATATTCTTTTACTCACCAGAGTCCCAATATGAAGCAAGTGTTGATAGAATTGAAGGGAGAAATAAATAGTTCTACAGTTGAGTTTGGAGACATCAAAATGTCACGTTCCGTAATGGATATACCATCTGAACAGAAGATCAATAAGAAAATAGAGAACTTAAGCAACACCATAAACCAAGTAGACCTAACAAATACACAGAACATGCCATCCACTCAGCAACGACAGAACACACATTCTTCTCAAGTGCACAGGGAACCTTCTCCAGGATATGTGAGGTCACAAAATAAGTGTTAATACATTTAAAAGATTAAAAGCATTTAAAGCATTTTTCTAACCAAATGAAATAAATCTATAAGTCAATAGCAGAAGGAAAACAGGAATATGCGTAAATACGTGGACGTTAAATGCACACTACTGAACAGTCAATGGGTCAAAGAAGACATCACCAAAAAAATTAAAAATACTTAGAGACTAATGAAAATGAAAACACAATAAAATTTATCAGATGCATTGGGGGGGGGAGGAGAATTTCTAGTTGCAATGCCTGTATTAAAAAATAAAGAAATATTTCAATCCTGTAACCTAACTTTACATCTCAAGAAACTAAGAAAAGTAGATCAAACTAAACACAAAGCTAACAGAAGAAAAGGAGAATGATAAGATTAAAGATCAATGAAATAAAGAAAAGAACATAAAGAATCAGTGAAACCTAAAGTTGGGTGTTTGAAAAAAAAATCAACAAAATTGGCAAACCATTAGCCATAGTGATAAAGGGAAAAAGAGAGAAGATGGCAAATAAACAAAATCAGAAATGAAATTGGGGATACTGACCTTCCAGAAATAAGAAGTATCATAAGATAAAAAGTACGAACACCTATAACATTATCCATAATCAAGAAGAAGAAGGAGAAAAGGCAGGAGGAATAGGAGGTCACGGGCAAGGAAACTGACATTAACATTAAACAAGACTTCGTATCCCCCCCCACCCCGGTTGTCAAGACTGCAATCATCCAATTATGTAAAAGAAAATGGAAATCTAGTTAAGCCTATACCATTTATATTCACAGGAGAAAAACATCTGGCAGCTCTGGCTTATAACTAGAAAATTAAAACACCAAAGAGAAACTGGCATATGTTTTTGCCCTTGGGAACTGAAGTTTTTGAAGCCAGTTTAAGAAGCAAAGTTAAACAACAAACTCTTCCTGTTTCAGTAGACAACATCCAAATCTGACAAAACATAAAGACCTTCAATGCATGAATCATGCAATAAAAGCATGGCTGGTATCAAAAAGATTTTCATTTAAATAATCAACCATAACATATTCCATGTATTCAAATGTATTTCTGCGTTTCACAATTCATCTTCTTGAAATTAAATCATTTATCTGCATCAGGAGACACAGTAAGCTAAAGGGTCACCGTTCAATCTTCTATCATTTACTGCAGTTCGCTTGTGGTGGGAGGAAGCTTGCTTCTCCCTGGTCTTCAAGTATCTTGCCTGCCAGCCTTCTGGGTTTCAATAGCCAAGATTGCGAGACTGGGAAGAAAATAACAGTGAAGAGCATTGTAACTAACTGTGAAGCTGATGAAGGAATATGTTCGAGGCATCACCCTGATGTGGGGTAAGGAGGCCACTGCCCAGAGCAGGAACCCAACCCAGGATCATCTGGACATTGCAACTCGACATCAACAATTCTCAAAAATCTTGACAACAAACACTGGGCTTCATGGAAGGTAAGCGGATGTGCAGGAAATCGCATCTTTTTCCTTTCCAGTCACGCCCCCTGAAATCCACATCTGAGTGCTTCTGCAGGGAGTGAGAGGTCTCCGGACTGTCACCTGAACCACTACTTTGCAAGCTCGGAGACACGTGTGTGTTGTTTAACAGTTCACCTGAGGGTGGGGCTCAGGCTGTGAGAAGTGAAAACATGTGAGAACATGGCCCGGTGGGCCAGTAATAATAATTGCTTGGGGCAGACCGGGAAATGGGCTTATTTTTCAAATGACTTCTAGAGCCTCTTTTCACATACTTTGATGTTTATGATAAATTATTTTCATAACAATTCAATAATAATTGAAAGCTAATATTCTAAAAATTAAAAAACAAAACCTGAATAAGACTCTCAGTCACCCTCCCACATCAAAACAAGACTAATAAGCAAAAAATCATAATAATCATAACTCATGCATTAAACCCTATCAACACAGGAGATTTTTAAGTTCCACTTTGTAAATTGTGGAATGCTTTCTTAGGATGATGTCCCATTAAGTTAATTCAGAACAATATGGTGGGCCTCCCCTGGCAGTCCAGTGGTTAGGACTCCAAGTTTCCACTGTGGGGTGAGGGGTAGGGCGAGTCCAGATTCTATCCCTGGTTGGGGAACTAAATCCCACAAGGTGTGCAGCACAGCCAAAAAAGAAATAGCTATAAAATGCAAAGCAGTCACCATAAAAGACAGTTAAATAGCTGATCTGTTATCCATTCATTGGGAGGTTATAAGTATAGGCATACATATATTTGTCAGTTATGACAGTTTAAGTGGTTTTTCCCTTGGGAAGACAGACTGATTATAAGTTATTTCCCACTTACATTTTTAGATTCTTAATTCAAAAGAAAACAAGTGAAGGCCCAAGCTTATTTTAGATCATCAGGTGTACAGCTGTGAAATAAACACCTTTCACCAATACACAAAGATTAAAACTGTGTCTCATGGGTTTTTACAGCCACAAAATTGTGCTTTTTTTTCCCTTGCACCTCAGATTTTCAGATGGTGTCTTCTTTTGGAGGAAAGACGGTCATCTAAATGGTGTGCTTTTGTAGTTCCCCTTCTGTGGGCCCTGATCCAGACGCCCGTCTCCACGGTAGAGGGGAAATTCCACCTGAGAAAGCCACCACCTTGGTATGAGTTCTGCACCATCAATCATGGTTTGTTTAAAGTCATTGAGGAATTCTGATGCAGGAATCACTTTGCAGACGAGAGGCAGGGTATGGCTGGACCAAGTCCCATAATTCACGACGGAAGGAGAAAAGCAGGAGGGTGGGGAGAGGATGCAGCTGGTCAGGAAACAGTGCCTTAGAGTCGGGGGCACCTTGGAAAACACATGACAGGAGGCCCTGGAGGGCAGGGAAGGGACCACAGAACTCTGAGGAGCAACAGGAGAGAACAGACAGGGGTGTTACATGCACGCACCACGATGTTGCCATCATTCAAAGAACAGAGATCCTGTTTTCCCTGCTCACTGATCCTTTCCTGCTCATTGATTTAGATACCGGCTTATGTCCATGTTTTCGTTTGAGTTGAGTATGTGCTCAGTCAACAAGAGTCCAAAATGGAGTACTTGGATGCAATCTCAAAACGACAGAATGATTTCTGTTTGTTTCCAAGGCAAACCATTCAATATCACAGTAATCCAAGTCTATGCCCCAACCAGTAATACTGAAGAAGCTGAAGTTGAATGGTTCTATGAAGACCTACAAGATCTTCTATAACTAATACCCCAAAAAAGATGTTCTTTTCATTATAGGGGACTGGAATGCAAAAGTAGGAAGTCAAGAGATACAGTAACAGGCAAATTTGGCCTTGGAGTTCAAAATGAAGCAGGGTAAAGACTAACAGAGTTTTGCCTAGAGAATGCACTGGTCATAGCAAACAGTCTCTTCCAACAACACAAGAGAAGACCCTACACATGGACATCACCAGATGGTCAATACCAAAATCAGATTGATTATATTCTTTGCAGCTGAAGATGGAGAGAAGCTCTATACAGTCAGCAAAAACAAGACTGGGAGCTGACTACGGCTCAGATCATGAACTCCTTATTGCCAAATTCAGACTTAAAGAAAGTAGGAGAAACCACTAGACCATTCAGTTCAGTCCAGTTCAGTCGCTCAGTCATGTCTGACTCTTTGCAACCCCATGAATCGCAGCACGCCAGGCCTCCCTGTCCATCACAAACTCCCGGAGTTCACTCAGACTCAGGTCCATCGAGTCAGTGATGCCATCCAGCCATCTCATCCTCTGTCGTCCCCTTCTCCTCCTGCCCCCAATCCCTCCCAGCATCAGAGTCTTTTCCAATGAGTCAACTCTTCGAATGAGGTGGCCAAAGTACTGGAGTTTCATGACCTAAATCAAATCCCTTATGATTATACGGTAGAAGTGACAGATTCAAGAGATTAGATCTGATAGGGTGCCTGAAGAACTATGAATGGAGGTTCATGATATTGTACAGGAGGCAGTAATGAAGACCACCCCCAAGAAAATGAAATGGAAAAAGGCAAAATGGTTGTCTGAGGAGGCCTTACATATAGCTGTGAAGAGAAGAGATGCTAAAGGCAAAGGAGAAAAGGAAAGATATATCCATTTGAATGCAGAGTTCCAAAGAATAGTGAGGAGAGATAAGAAAGCCTTCCTCAGTGATCAATGCAAAGAAATAGAGCAAAACAATAGAATGGAAAGGGCTAGAGATCTCTTTAAGAAAATTAGAGATACCACAGGACCATTTCATGCAAAGATGGCACAAAAAGACAGAAATAGTATGGATCTAACAGAAGCAGAAGATATTAAGAAGAGGTGGTAAGAATACACAGAACTATACAAAAAAGATCTTCATGACCCAGATAACCATGATGGTGTGATCACTCACCTAGAACCAGACATCCTGGAATGCAAATCAGGAAAGGAGTACATCAAGGCTGTATATTGTCATCCTGATTATTTAACTTATGAAGAGTACATCATGTGAACTGCTTGGCTGGATAAAGCACAAGCTGGAATCAAGATTGCTGGGAGAAATATCAATAACCTCAGACATGCAGATGACAACCACCCTTATGGCAGAAAATGAAGAACTAAAGAGCCTCTTGATGAAAGTGAAAGAGGAGACTGAAACAGTTAGGTTAAAACCCAACATTCAGGAAACTAAGATCATGGCATCTGGTCCCATCACTTCATGGCAAATAGATGGGGAAACAGTGGAAACAGTGACAGACTTTATTTTTGGGGGCTCCAAAATCACTGCAGATGGTGACTGCAGCCATGAAATTAAAAGACACTTACTCCTTGGAAGAGAAGTTATGACCAACCTAGATAGCATATTCAAAAACAGAGACATTACTTTGCCAACAAAGGTCTAGTCAAAGGTATAGTTTTTCCAGTGGTCATGTATGGATGTGATAGATGGACTATAAAGAAAGTTGAGTGCCAAAGAATTGATACTTTTGAACTGTGGTGTTGGAGAAGACTCTTGAGAGTCCCTTGGACTACAAGGAGATCCAACCAGTCAATCCTAAAGGAAATCAGTCCTGAATGTTCATTGGAAGGACTGATGCTGAAGCTGAAACTCCAATACTTTGGCCACCTAATGTGGAGAGCTGACTCATTGGAAAAGACCCTGATACTGGGAAAGATTGAGGACAGGAGAGAAGAGGATGACAGAGGATGAGATGGTTGGATCGAATCAGTGACTTGATGGACAGGAGTTTGAGTAAGCTCTAGGAGTTAGTGATGGACAGGGAAGTCTGGCATGCTGCAGTCCATGGGTTGCAGAGTCAGACATGACTGAGCGACTGAACTGAACTGTGTGCTCAGTCGTGTCTGACTCTGTGACCCCATGGACTGTACCCCACCAGGTTTCTCTGTCCATGGGATTTTCCAGGCAAGAATACTGGAGTGGGTTGCCATTTCCTTCTTCAGGGCATCTTCTTGACCCAGAGACTGAACCCAAGTCTCCTGTATCTCCGAGTGCAGTGCACTCGGATTCTTTACCACTGAGTCACCTGGGAAGTCCCATGTTTTAAAAATCCAAACTAATGATTTGTTCCTGGATTACAGTCAACGTTTGCTTGATTTGAGAGGGGTCCTATGCTGTGCTCACAGTACTGTGACCTCACAAACATCACAATTTCCTACGGGACCAAGGCTGGGTCTCTATAACTCGTGATCTGCACCTCACCTTTTAAATACAACGTGCAGGAAATTTATAGTAATTACTAGATCTTGCTATATGAGCAGCTTTGGACATTGAGGAGTATCTAACATTTCAGTATCTTGATTTCTTCTTCAAGTCTGAGTCCAAGGGACTTCCCTGGTGATCCTGTGGTTGTGACTTTGCCTTGGGGGTAGGAGGTGAGGGTTTGATCCCTGGTTGGGGGGCTGAGATCCATCATGCTTTGTGGCCAAAAAACCCAAATGTGGAACGGAGGCGATATTGTAAAAACTTCAATAAAGACTATAAAAATGGTCCACATTTTTAAAAGTCTGAGCCCTAACACAAACCACCCATGTGATTCTGAACAAGTTATCCTTGTCAGAGACAATGTTCTCATCTATAAAATGAGGGTTTAAGAGTATATAAGGTTAGCGATTTTTTTCCTGTTCTAAATTCTAAGATTTTATACAGGGAATAAATAAAATGAATAGTTCCATAAAGACTGCCGTTTCTGTACTAAGATAATTAATTGAACATATGCACACAACTTTACTCCCTCCTGAAGGTCCTTTAAATTACATTCACACACAAATCAGGACTGTACAGCAAAGATGGCAAGAGCACAGTAAAAACCAATAGCAACAGATAGACAGAAATACACACACAGCAACTGGCTTAGATGACCCAGAGAACTAAATGCAGGGTCTCCAGAATTAATCCAACTTGTATATCAGAACCCTTAAAAGATATAGGAATTGATGGCAACTGCCCCTTCTGGGACTAGGACACGGAGTAGGGGTTGAAACTCTCTGAGTGGTAGGTGATCCAGACAGCCCCTGACTCACCCAGAACTTAGTGCCCTGTGGAGACTATCCTAACCTCACCTGAACAAGATTGTCAGTCTTCTTTCCGTGTGTGTGTGCATGCTCAGTAGGTAAGTTGTGTCCACCACTTTTCGACTATTCCTCTGTCCATGGGATTCTCTAGGCAAGAATACTGGAGTGGGTTGTCATTTCCTTCTCCAGAGGATCTTCCCGACCCAGGGATCAAACTCACATCTCCTATGTCTCCTGCACAGCAGGCTATATTTCATCTTTTATCAATAGCTTCTTTTTTTAAAAGCTAGGACTTACAATGTGCACAACTATTTTTTTTCTTGATTAGGAGCCACTTAACCTGCCCTTGAAGGGCTCTCATGAATCCTCAAGGTGGTGTATAGCTCGCCCAGCCCATCCACAGGAGCCCCCAGAGCTCACAGCTGTTGCTCTGTCCATCTTCCTCCAGGTCCATGAATGGAGGAGGTTTAGGACATGGCACCCCATGTGTACTCATCAAAGCATGTGGTCCTGTTCCCACTGTGGCTTTGAGCAGACTTTCTTCTACTTTCTTTCTTTTTCTTCCTTGTGTCAACTTAATCTTTATTTTTGGTTAGAGATGTTTAATTACCTACTTAGGAATCCTACAGTGCATCACAGTGTACTTTACAGGAAGTAAAGTAGAAACTTCCTGCCCTCATACAGTCAAGAGCCTGGATGTTGTGACCACCAGGAATAATCTCAACTGATTAAGAGCTTAGGACGTGCAACCCAACCATCACAATGCGAATCCTGTTTCTGACACCTCCCTGGCCATGTGACAGGGAGCAAGTTACAAACCTCAGTTTTCCGATCTATAAAATGTGGGGCCCTAAACAAGAGGGTCCCCACCTCCAGCGCTGAGCTCTCGATGTCCTCTGTGTACTGGGCTTGGAGGTCCATGAAGAGCAGTCTTCTTCTCTTGCAGTCATCACATATGGATCTCTCCACTGCCACACTCTCACCCCAGTTTCTGAGGAAGGGGCCAAGCTAGCTCACACTGTCTGGCTTTTATCAATGTGGTCGCTATAGCAGACTTAAGATAAATAACCAGCCCCCGGCTGCACTGCCAGTGACAGAGCTGGGGCCTCTGGGTCATATCTTCCCTCCCGTGGCTGCATCAACTTCATATCCCTCACTGCCAAGTTCATGGATCCTCTAAATAGCACTGTCTTCTCTTTATGAGAGAAAGACTTCAGGAGAGTCTTGCCTTTTTCCACAGTTAACCAACAAACACATGCTCAGGAGTACCCTTCTCCTCTTCCTGGTGGAAGGCGGCCAGAGGACTCCATCTGGACCACAGCAGCAGAAGAGGCTTTCGTAAATTAATTCCTCCAAGGCCAGCTGCCGGCTCGGCTCTCTCTGCTGGTGCCAGAGCTGTGTTCTCTGTGCTGTCTGCTCAGAGGTGGTGCTGACTTTGCAGAGGTTGTGTGTCTTCTTTTCCTTTTCTCTGGCAAAGACACATGATTTCCAATTACTTTCTGAAGAAAAAAAAACCCTCAGTGAAAAATGAAGCAAATTGTTCAAGGTAATATTTTGAGTTGGGATGCTTGAATTTGTTTATATGTGTCTGTATAGTCAAAGCTATGGCTTTTCCAGTAGTCATGCACGGTTGTGAGAGTTCCACCATAAGGAAGGCTGAGCACCAAAGAATGGATGCTTTCAAACTGTGGTTTAGATAAGACTCTTGAGAGTCCCTTGGACTGCAAGGAGATCCAACCAGTCCATCCTAAAGGAAATCAACCCCGAATATTCATTGAAAGGACTGATGCTGAAGCTGAAGCTCTAATACTTTGGCCACCTGATGCGGACAGCTGACTTATTGGAAAAGACCCTGATACTGGGAAAGATTGAGGGCAGGAGGAGAAGAGGGTGACAGAGGATGAGATGGTTGGATGGCATCATCGACTCAATGGATGTGAGTCTGAGCAAACTCCAGGAGATGGTGAAGAACAAGGAAGCCTGGCGTGCTGCAGTTAATGGTGTCGGAAACAGTCGGGTAGGTCTTAGTGACTGAACGACGACATTTGAATTTTGATGTCAGTACTTCATAATCGTGTAAGTAATATATTCTTTCTCCTTCTCCCCCAAAGACTAGAAAACATAATAAACCCCCTAGTTGTCCTGCCCAGGGTCCCCAGTAAAGGTTTAAAACCTCTTTCTTCTTGGGGAAACTTACTGAATCTTTGAAGTAAGTCATAATGATCTTAATTGCCTACAAATCTTTGAATTATTTCTATGCTACACTGTGTTCCATGATATTTCCTTGGCTGCTTTTAATGGAAGCTATTTTCCCCAATGGACTTTAATGTCTCTAGTCTAGTTCAAAGCCAGTAAAATGGATTTTTTAGAAGAATATTCCTAATACAGCAGTAAATACGATATAAAAGCAATGTTAAACTCACTTTTTGGTTACAGTGTTTATAAGCAAATGGTTTGAAGTCTGTTTGCAGTATAAACTGTAACTTTAAATGGCCCCCAAATGAGTAAAAATGTTGGTCTGCCCTAAGCTCCTTGCTTTTTCTCATTTATTTGAACATTCTGGAATAAGCTTTGTCTAGTTTATTTTTGAAAAAGCCAAGGACATGTGCAAATATCACCCTAGAATTACAGAGAATGGTTTCAAAAGGTTAAACAATTCACAACAGTATCAGTAAATACAGCTGCTAGATGAGAGAAGAAAATCTAGACAAAAGAAAGGTATTGATTTTTGTGGTCTCTGGAGCCTCTTAACAATAAAAGATTTGAAATTATTGAGCAATAATAAACCTCAGTTAACCAGCATCTGAAGCATTTCAATCATTCCAGGTCCATGCCAACTCTACCAAATTTAAAGAGGGAATTTTTTCCATAGAAAAATTTGAAATAAAAACTGGTTTCCCACTAATCCTTTAAGACAGTCATCCATTTCAATTAACCAGAAATACAATGCTGGTTAATTGCCCTTCTTACTAACAGCTTCCCTGATGGTCTTCCCTGATGGCTCAAGTCGTAAAGAATCTGCCTGCCAATGCAGGAGACACAGGAGACTCAAGTTCAATCCCTGGGTCAAGAAGATCCCCTGGAGGAGGAAATGGCAACCCACTCCAATATTCTTGTCTGGAGAATGCCATGAACAGAGGAACCCAATGGGCGACAGTCCGTAGGATCTCACAGAGTCAGACACAGCTGATCATCCGTGCACTAACAGCAACTCTGAACTCCTTTAAGATGAGTAACTGTAGTAACAAAAGTGTGTTTGATGACGACTGTGTTTCTAGAGGAATCTAGAAGATGGTTTTATCCATTATATGCACAGAACAGAGGCCCCAGTTCATACTAGTAAAATAATACAGAGGATTTCTTGGTTTGCATAATAAGTGTCAGTCGCTCAGTCGTATCCTACTCTTTGCAGCCCCATGGACTGTAGGCTACCAGGTTCCTCTGTCCAAGGGATTCCCCAGGCAATAATACTGAAGAGGGTTGCCATTCCCTTCTCTGGGGGATCTTCCAGACCCAGGGACCAAATCTGGGTTAAAAGTCTGAAGCAAATATACTGCTTCAAGATGGACTTCATTCAGCAGTGAGATGATGTCACCAGCGGCCCTGGGCTTCCCCGTCTCTCTGCCTTATCTTCCCACATCAGATCTGTCCCCAGGCAGCTCCAGGCACACTCCTGCTGGTTGTGAACAGCTGTAGCAGCTTAGAGTCTCACATGTTCACAGCACACCCTCCAGAACAACAGAGATTCAACCAAAAACTGCTCCGGAAAATGAGATGATCCCCTGTCCTAAGGTCAATCTCACATCCTATTATCATGATTCTGATTGGTCCGTGTGCCCATCTCTGAGCCAATCCTGTGCTGGGGGGATTGAATACCCGGCAGGCTTAAGATAGTTTCTGCCAAGTCTTGGAATTGCAGTCGGACTAGAATGTTGAGGCTGTCTGGAGGAAAGAGAAACAAGAATCACTGCTGGGAAGACAACAAACAAGTGTCTACCACAGCAGCAAATAGGGAAGTTTCAAACTCCCAAAACGTGGAAAGTCCACTGAAGTCAGAAGATGGAAAGGAGAGCAAAGTTAATGCGAGTCGTCTGCTCTCTCCAGCTTTAAAACTGATTAAATCGAGCAGACAGTATTTGCCATGTTTTACCAAGCACTCACGTTGAGTTAAAAATACCTAGATGCTTGAAGATGGAGTGGTAGAAAAGCCACATGGAAATAGCTCGGAAAAAATTAAAGTAAAAAGTTTTAAAGCACTACTCTTTAAAGCTCCAGAGAAAAACCAAAAATACTTGTTCACTGAGATGTCAGCTGAGGTTTTGGAGGCAGACAGATCTGGGTTTGCCTCAAAACTGCATTACTTACAAGCAGAGTGGTTCATGGCAGGTCACTTTCCCTCCTGGAGTTTCAGTATTGGGATGTGTGCATGCTCAGTTGCTCAGTCGTGTCCGATTCTTTGCGGCCCCATGGAGAGTAGTCCACCTGCCTCCTCTGTCCATGGGACTTTCCAGGCAAAGATACCGGAGTGGGTTGCCATTTGGATAATAAGGCTCCTAATAATACTTAGTTCATATAGTTTGCAAGAATTACAATAAGATCTTGTAGGCAAAATATCTAAATGCCTGGCACAGAGTAGGAACTCAGTAGTTGCTAGGGCTGGGTCAGGATTCCTTCCACAAGGACCAGCACTGCCCATGAGTTTGTTGGACAAGACTGGATTGCTGCCCCCAAGTCCTGGCTTTTGTTTTCTTGTTCCTTTTCCCGATTCTTGTTTTCTTTATGTAGTCCCAAATAGCAAGTTTCTCATGTACCAGGGCATGTCTAGAATCATATGTATCTAAAATAGATACCTTGATGCAAGGAACTGTTTCTGTGATGATAAGGAGGACGTGAAGGAAAACGGGGCTTCCTTGATGGCTCAGGTGGTGAAGTATCTGCCTGCCAATGCAGGAGACCCTGGTTCCATCCCTGGGTTGTGAAGATCCCCTAGAGAAGGGAATGGCAACCCACTCCAGTATTCTTGCCTGGAGAATCCCATGGACAGAGGAGCCTGGTAGGCTACAGTCCATGGAGTCACAAAGAGCTGGACATGACTGAGTGACTGAGCATGAAGGAAAAGAAGGACTTGTAGTGAACAAAAAAAAAAAAAAGTGATTATTTCCATCCAGAAAATAATCACAGCATTTTCAAGCAGGTAGTTCATCTATCCAGTCCCTCCATCATTCGTGTTCTCTTTTCTGAGAAAAGTAAATGTCCTTTCTCTTTCTAAGCCTTTATTTAACTTCATCACATGGCAGTTAAGAACAAAGCAGAGCAGCGATTTGCAAAGTACCTTGATATTTCGCTGAGGAGTATTATGCATGGACTAGGTAGTGGGAACAATGCGAGGAAAGGTGAAAATAGACAAAGTTAAATATGGTGATGACCACCTTTCTACCGCAGTAGGGTTCACAGAGTGCCCCTAGTGCGTGGTGAGTGTATCTGACATATAACCTTGGTTCTCTCCTGCTACCCAGGCTTGTTCTAGGTGAACACTCCCGTTGAGTGGCTAATGAGATCTGTCCGTCCCACATTCATTTCCATAGCTCCTTGATGCCTTGCTAAGTGGCAAAGAAGACAACCCTACAATCAGTCAGACTAACCAGAGCTGGATGCTAAGAGTTAGAGGGAAGAACCTTGTCCTGCCTTCTCCTCCCCAACCTCTATTATACTCCTTTTTTCTAGGTGATGAATGTCTACTTCGATGGTGACCATTTCGACCTCAACTATAATTCTAATAGGAATCTTTTCAAGCTAGTTGGAAAGGAAGGTCACTAGATGGGATTTCTAAACACCCTGCATTATACTATAATATGGTCAACTCCCTATTCTGGCTAAAGGCTGAATTAGGACCTGATGATGCACCTGGCATGCTGCAGTCCATGGGGTCACGAAGAGTCAGGCATGACTGAGAGACTGAACTGACTGAGGCACTAGAGTGAGTGGGATGTCTTTCTGGTACATGCACTCAGTACTCTGCTGCTGGATGATTTTTGAATGCTTTCCTTTTCACTTGGGCTTCCCAGGTGGCTCAGGGGTAAAGAACCTGGCTGCCAACGCAGGAGACGCAGGAGATACGGGTTTGATCTCTGGGTTGGGAAGATCCCTTGGAGAAGGAAATGCCAACCCACTCCAGTAAATGAGTACAAGTTGGAAGAAAAATATCATTTTTGAAAATAGAAAGGTCCATGCAATTCAACTAGTATTTGAAAATTTTAGAGCATGCAGAATCAAGAATAGACAGGAGAAGGAAGCAGGAGGTGGAGGAGGAGCAATGGTGCATGAAGAGGGAGGCATGGGGCACAGGAAAGGCTGGCACGGCAAACAGAGCAGCGACGTGAGTTAAAAGAGGTTTTTTTACATAATAAAGAACACGTTCCATCGGAAAGACAAGAGAGTCTGGAAACAATAGATGACAGCAAAACTGGCAGAAAGAAACTCAGGGGGAAATCAACACATTTCGCCATAATCACTAGTGGTAAGGAGAACTTAATTGCTTTGCCAGCAGTTCATTAATCAAGATTTAGTGGAAGTGGCTTCTCCCAAAGTCTAGCAGTTAGAGGAATGAGATCAAACCACTAGTCCTGAGAGAGAAAGTGAAGTGTTAGTCTCTCAGTCTTGTCTGACTCTGAGAGCCCATGGATTGTAGCACACCAGGCTCTTCTGTCCATGAGATTCTCCAGGCAAGAATACTGAAATGGGTTGCCATTCCCTTCTCCAGGGCTATCCAGAAACCATCGCAATATTGCAAGTGAAGAAGTTCATACAGCATAATATAATGCAGTTTATTTTTAAATGCATTGGAAATAATTTCAAAAGGTTCACAGAAGTGTTTGGAATGATATGCATCAATCTGTTAACTTCAGAGGCAAAAAGTGGGACAGCCAAGGACAAGAGAAGGCTGTAATGAAGAGGGGACTTACTCCTCACACGTTATATTTTCTGTGATTGTTTTATTCTATTACTCGTGTAAAACAGAATGAACAGATATATTTAAATGTCATGTGCACACCCAAAGAACTAACAAAATAAAAAATATGTATGTCTTTATTTTTTAAGATAAAAGTAATTGTAGACATTTTGAAAATTAGGAGAAAATTGTTTATTGTGTTAGTGTGATGGAATAATCAGTTACCAATCTAAAGTTCTTTTCTCTCCAATACTTTCCCAGTAATATTTTATGTACTTTTAATAAAACTGTAACAAAAACATAGAATACTTTTTCACTTTACATAAGAACCTTTATAAGCATCATGTTTAATAATCAGAGTATGTTCCATCACACGAGTGAACTATATTTGCTTCATTATTCCCCTTCTATTGAGAATTTTAACAATTTCTTTACTCTTGGGGAACTAGAAACTTTTCTGTATATAACATTTCCTGCATTTCGAATGACTACCTCAAGGCAAATTCCTGGGTGTAAAATTAGTATAATAAATGGGCATGAATATTTAATGATTCTCAATCTAAATTGTAAAACTGCTTCCCCAAAGAGTTTTATCACTCTGTATTCCTTCTCTGCCTCTGCTTACTCTGCTCCCTGTGGGGTCTCTGCAATGAAGGCCCCACCCACAGCAGCATCTGAGGGATCTTGGAGGCAGTTACAATTATGTCAAGTACTTTATATACTGTAGATACATTGAACTGAATCTTCTAAATTTTTGTTACATTTTCTAATGTCATTCTTGACATACAGTAATGCATTTGATTTTTATATGTTAAGACTTTGACTGCATGGATCACAATAAACTGTGGAAAATTCTGGAAGAGATGGGAATACCAGACCACCTGACCTGCCTCTTGAGAAACCTATATGCAGGTCAGGAAGCAACAGTTAGAACTGGACATGGAACAACAGACTGGTTCCAAATAGGAAAAGGAGTATGTCAAGGCTGTATATTGTCACCCTGCTTATTTAACTTATATGCAGAGTACATCATGCAAAACGCTGGGCTGGAGGAAGCACAAGCTGGAATCAAGATTGTCGGGAGAAATATCAATCACCTCAGATATGCAGATGACACCATCCTTATGGCAGAAAGTGAAGAGGAACTGAAAAGCCTCTTGATGAAAGTGAAAGAGGAGAGTGAAAAAGTTGGCTTAA
>NW_011494680.1:8048147-8054528 GCF_000754665.1 Bison bison bison
GGGGCTCCAAAATCACTGCAGATGGTAATTGCAGCCATGAAATTAAAAGACACTTACTCCTTGGAAGGAAAGTTATGACCAACCTAGATAGCATATTAAAAAGCAGAGACATTATTTTGCCAACAAAGATCCATCTAGTCAAGGCTATGGTTTTTCCTGTGGTCATGTATGGATGTGAGACTTGGACTGTGAAGAAAGCTGAGCGCCGAAGAATTGATGCTTTTAAACTGTGGTGTTGGAGAAGACTCTTGAGAGTCCCTTGGACTGCAAGGAGATCCAACCAGTCCATCCTAAAGGAGACCAGTCCTGGGTGTTCACTGGAAGGTCTGATGCTGAGGCTGAAACTCCAATACTTTGGCCACCTCATGCAGAGAGTTGACTCATTGGAAGAGACCCTGATGCTGGGAGGGATTGGGGGTAGGAGGAGAAGGGGACGACAGAGGATGAGATGGCTGGATGGCATCACCAACTCGATGTACATGAGTTTGGGTGAACTCCGGGAGTTGGTGATGGACAGGGAGGCCTGGCGTGCTGCGATTCATGGGGTCGCAAAGAGTCAGACACGACTGAGCAACTAAACTGAACTGAATCACTTTATTCACATCTTGTTTTTTTATTTTCAATTGATTGCTTTAATGTTTTAGTCATGAAAAGTGAACTATACTTTTCACTACAAAATGATCAGTTTTCTTCCTTGCCAGTTTTTGTTTTCTTATTTCTGTTTCTTGTCTTATTGTAGAAGACAGAACGCCCAAGCTAATGTTTAAAAAACAGTGGTTTGTTTTTATCAGAAGCATTCTTTGTTTTTAGAAGAGTTTTGGGGACATAAGGCCACAGTATTTTTAAGAAGAGTTTAGGAAAAGAACAATCCACTAAGAGTAAGGAAGAGAAGATCACCGAACAGCACACAGAATTGCAGAAACCAACACAGGGCTTCTGCTTCTACTTCAGTGTGTAACTGTCGAAGGTCTGTTCCTGTAAATGAAAAGAAATATATGACATTTGCTTAACCAGGAGTGGCTTAAACTGGGAAAGATAAGTTTAAAGAAGATTTTATTTAATCTCATTATAATGAAGTAAAGAAAAGAAAGATTAAGATTAAGGATAAATTTTAATCTCTGATTATTAAGGGTATAGTTGTGTTCATAGTATTTTGATGCACAGTAAAATAAAATTTAGCTAAATTTGTATTGCTCATCAAATGATTATTACTGGTTTGGATTTCCCAGATTTTATTTCATGAGCTCATTTTTCCTTTGCTTTTCATAGACCCTAAAATAGCTAATTAACCTTACATGCAGTCAGGTACAGATGTGAGAATTGGACCATAAAGAAGGTTGAGCACCAAAGAATTGATGTTTTTGAACTATGGTGCTGGAAAAGACTCTTGAGAGTCCCCTGGACAGCAAGAAGACCAAACCAGTCAATCCTAAAGGAAATCAACCCTGAATATCCTTTGGAAGGACTGTTGCTGAAGCTGAAGCTCCAATCCTTTGACCACCTGATGCGAAGAGTCAACTCATTGGAAAAGACGCTGATGCTAGGCAAGATTGAGGGCAGGAGGAGAAGGGGGTGGCAGAGGATGAGACAGTTGGATGGCATCACTGATTTAATGGACATGAGTTTAAGCAAACTCAGGGAGATGGCGAAGGACAGGGAAGCTTGATATGCTGCAGTTCTTGGGGTCTCGAGTGGGACATGACTGAGCAACTGAACAACAACAGTAAATGATCCCTTATTAAATAGAACACATGATTATATTCTAAAGTTCCTACAATGAATGTATATTATCTATTAGTAAGGAAAATAGGCTCACGATTAGGCATAATTTAGATATAATACTCTGTGCAGCAAAAATTCATTGTCTTTTCACTTTCCCTCCCAACACAAACACTGAAAACTTCCCTTAAACTTGTTACAAAATTTTATTTCTGTATTTCCCTCTGTATTATTCCCTCTCCTCACTAATGATCTCTGTATACACATATATATACACATCTATTATAATACAAGCTTTAAATACGCTTTTAGAGAAGAATGGTCATTTATTTTAACTTATCCCTTGGAATATCTTCTCAAAAAATAAGTACTAAATTTTTTGCTTCTGCAACTTAAATCACTAAGCATGGAGGGGAAACAGCCCCTTGGAATTAATGTTCCCAGATGAAGAGTTTCTCAAACAAGCTGCCTTCTGATAGTAAAAATACCACCTAACCTTCATCAGAAACACTCACAAACTTTATCATCTTCATCCCAGGATTCCCACTATACCCGTATAATTGGTTAGCTCATCCACCCGAATCTACCTTAGTGTCCCTTCCTGCCCATCAATCACCACAGCCACTGTCTCATTCGAAGCCCTCCAGCCTCAATTCTAGATCATCCACTGTCTAAGAGCTGACTTTCCTGACTCTAGGCTATGTCCCTGCAGGTCCAACCTCCTTGTTACTGTCAGCCTGCTCTTTGAAAAGCATCACTTTAACCAAGTCATTCCTTAGCTTTATAACCTTAGAGTATTTCTCCCAAACGCAATGAACATCATACGAAACCACGGTGTGTTTCATGAGCTCCTTTTTTGTCTCGCCGTTGCCCTATCTACTTTCTAAATTCCCAATACATGCCCATCTTTCTGGTCCAACTATATTCTATCCATACATAAATACAGTGTTCACTTACACTGCTGGGCTTTCTCTTAGGTGATGTGTTTCACAGATTGTACCTTTCTTCCTCCCTAGCTATTTCCCAGATTGTACCCAGTTATCCAGTCTTAACTGGTCACAATTTCTGTTTAACATCCGCCATTGATCTCTTCCTTCTTCAAACGCTCTTAGTGCCTGGCGTCTAGATCACAACATTGAGTGTGCACGATTCTTTACATTGTCTGGGTTTTGTCTCATGTTTGATGCCCATGCTCCTCCCCGTATTACACAACACACCCTCGCAGCCTACCTTACACCTACTAGTTTGTACCTTCCTCCTCCTAATCCCTGTGTTGCCCCTCCCCTCATCACTTACATCCACTAGATTTTATTCTCAGTATCTGTGAGGCTTGTTTGCCATTGGCTTTTGAGGACAGGGAAACTGCAGAGCAAGCCCCCACCAGAAAGAGAACCAAGGTGGCTTCTTCGCCCGCCAACAGCTTCTTTTGTCTCCTTCACCAATGAAGCTGTCAAGGTCAGAGCTCAGAAATCTTTGCCACGCATCATGTTTTTGCCAAACCAGCATCTGTTTCCATGGAAACCTACAAAACTCTGAAGTTAGTAGCAAAAAGCTCTGGGTCTGGATCCACTTGGCCTTCAGTGTCACCTGGTGTCATCACAGGGTCTGGACATGTCTGGACCACGGGGCCCTGGTTGTCATTAGAGAGAAACGATCTTGCCTTTCATACTTGGACCTGGAAGGACCCCCATCACATTTGCGTAGGTTGACTGACAGCACATGTCATTCTAACATAGACGGTGTGGCAAAGAGCATGCTGGGCAGGGAGGACAGCCCGTGGGAAGGGTATGCAGCCAGGGCCACACCCCACCCGGAAGGTGGGGTGGTGGGTGTTCTTCTCCCACTGCAGCACTGGGGGCAGTAAAGTGGGGTGCCAAGAGGGGGCTCCGATCCGTACATTCTGCAAATAGCTCTATGTGAGGGCCTGCGTTCAGCAAGGGACAAGCAAGCTCAGCCTTACCTTCACCCCAGTGAGTGGGCTACGGCGTCTGAAAGATGTGGAAGGAATACAGGTGGGTTTGTGCCAGAAAGGACACAGAGGCCCCAGGACAGGTGAGACCATGAAGCAAAGCAGTGAGGGGAGGAAGGAAGACTAGCCAAGGAGAGGGACTGTCACCCAGAATCATCACCTTGCTATACAGCTGCATGACCTTGAGCCAGGGGCCAGCATCTCCTGCCTCCGAAACTTACAATAAAGCAGAATAAGAGCCAAGCATGCTTCTGAGTGCTGCATCAGCTCTGCACCTGGCAGGTCTCATGGATTGGCAGGGGCACCTGCCTTCCTGGAGTGGAGGTGGGGCCCACCCCCAAGTGCCCTGCGGCTTCAAGATCTGGTGCATCTGTACACGAAGCTGGTTCTTCACTTTGCACGTATCACACAAAGCAGTCTAAATAGCCAGATGCGCTGACACTGTTAAAGAAAGCAAGACAGACATGAAGAATGAAAATGCTGTTTCTTTGCAGGGACTGTTATGGTAAGTGGCAGAGAAAGGATGATCCGTGCTGGAAGCTGCAGCCCAGGGGCAGCCGGGATGTGAAGGGCACGGGGCTCCCGGCTTCACGGGGCCACTTGGTCACCTGTGACTCCAGTCAGTCCCTGTGCCCTCCCGGCTGCAGCTTTCCCCCTGGGATTTTTTTCACACTTTTAGAGTCTGTCCATGGAATAATTTTATTAGGAGTAAAAAAATTTGAAACATGGTTTCTACTAAATGCACATCACTTCCACATCATGTCAAAAAAGTCCCAAGTCACAGCATTAACATCAGGGGCGTCTCTGAGCTCGATTCTTCTCCTGGTTCTGCTGTGCTCAGTATGGTTTCTTAGTCCCCCTTCATCCCCTTGTCTTAGTCTTATCACTGCTCCGCTTCCCTCCTGGAAGCTTTTGTCTGGGAGAGTCTATCTGCATCCACAGATGAAGCCTCAAGTGTGCCGAGCTATGTCCTCAGACTACCTCTGTCTCCATCCTTCTCATAACTTTCCAATAATTCCAGGTCCCCAGAGCACTGCTCCCATGCACCTCTGCCCTGAAGGTACCATGGGCTCTCTCATCCTCCTTTGACTCCAGCCTCTTGCCCCCTTTCTTCCCACCACATCCTCCTCCACAATCTTGCCATTTGTCTTCTGGGTCTGCCAGACCAGCTCTTCCTGCCCTAGTCCATATTCCATGTTACTACCAGGATGACTTTTCAGAAGCAAGATTTGATGACTGCTACACCTCTAGTTGGAGAAGGCAATGGCACCCCACTCCAGTACTCTTGCCTGGAAAATCCCATGGACGGAGGAGCCTTGTAGGCTGCAGTCGACTTCACTTTCACTTTTCACTTTCATGCATTGGAGAAGGAAATGGCAACCCACTCCAGTGTTCTTGCCTGGAGAATCCCAGGGACAGAGGAACCTGGTCGGCTGCCGTCTATGGGGTTGCACAGAGTCGGACATGACTGAAGCAACTTAGCAGCAGCAGCAGCAGCAGCAGCACACCTCTAGTTAAAGTCTGTCAATGGCTAGCCATCGCCTAAAAGATAAAATCCAACCGCACGCTTGACATACAAGGAATTTCTCATCTGTATCAATTCGCCAACATCCCTGGCCTCATTCTTGATGATGCTCTTTTCAGAGTCTCGGCTTCAAGGAGTTCTCTTTACTCCAGAACTACCCAGTCTTCACCTCCATTCAAGGCACCCTTATACTAATCGCAGGGCTCCCTAGGTGGCCTACCATTAAAGAATCCGCCTGCCGATGCAGGAGATACTGGAGATGCAGGTTCAATCCCTGGGTCAGGAAGATTCCCTGGAGGAGGAAATGGCAACCCACTCCAGTGTTCCTGCCTAGAAAGTCCCATGGACAGAGGAGCCTGGTGGGCTACAGTCCATGGTGTTGCAAAGAGTTGGACATAACTGAATGAACTGAGCATGCACATACTAATCACACTGTATTAATTACACATCAGTTGCCACCTTCAAATTCTCACCTTCTCATTGACAGAGGGCATTGTACTGCTCACATTTGTTCCTCCAAGGCCTGTAATAGCACCCATTGCATAGCAATTCCTCCATGAATGTTAATTATATGAGAGGGGGAAATCAGTTATTTGTTTCTGAGCCTTGGAATCTTGAAAAAGGATTTTGAACAGAAAAGGTAATATCTATATCATCACCATTTCAGTAAACTCTAGCTTATGTTTCCATTAAGACACCAACACAAGTAATAACACTTTATTATTCCTATACAAGGCAGCTAGGAATTTGACCGTATATAGCCTAGAAATATTCAAGCTCCCAGTGTCCCTGCCAGACTTATTCCCATACTTTTCCTGATTACATAAAATTAGTAAACTTCTCCCAGGGCACCAGGCACTTCCAGAACATAATCGCTGTGATGCTCTAAAAACAGTGTCTGGTTTTCCAGTCTGCTAAGATATTATTTAGAACTTTTGTATTTCTAAGTGTTTCTCAGCCTCTGAGAAACAGCACCATTTCCAAAAGACAGCTACTGACATTTCTCAGGATTCACTTGTGAGCTGGGACAACCCAGTCTATTATGTACAATCAACCAAGAACAGCTTGGTCTTTAAAATTTCCCTCGCTTGCTGAGTTTGCTCTGTTCATGTTGACCCCAAGGTTTATTTTAATTTAGATTGTTCAGGAAACACGTTGACCAACTGGG
>NW_011494680.1:8054666-8071017 GCF_000754665.1 Bison bison bison
CTAGATTGGGAACTGTCTGGAGTAGACTGATGAATTGAACTACGCTTATTAAATGGGAATAACAGCGAGAATGTGAAATCGAATCAAAGGGGGTTCTGAGGGAAGACAGAAACACAAATCTTACAGATGAATATGTCAGCACAACATGGATAGTCATTTAATTCAAAGACTCTGGTTTGCCAGAGGAAATCAGCATGCAGAACACGCAGCTCATCAATCTTAATGTGACTCTAACAGCCACACCAATCCTGAGCGGTGTCACGTGCAGACAGAGAAGACAAGCACAATTACACAGCAGTTCTCAAATGCAGACATCTCCAATCAGATAAAGAAGGAAAAGGATACTGAAAATCAAGCTGAAAGAGCTGATCGAAAAATTAGGTTCGGAAAGTGTATTTTTTTTTTTAAGTGAAAAGGGCCCATCCTATTATAAATCCTGATGAGTTCAACTACTTTAGAAAATTGTCCGGCAGTAACCAGGTGGTGAGAAGGAAATGGCAACCCACTCCAGTATTCTTGCCTGGAGAATGCCATGGACAGAGAAGACTGGCAGACTACAGTCCATGGGGTCACAAAGAGTCAGACATGACTGAGTGACTAACTAACCAGGTGGTAAGACAGCTTGGCAGGAGTGGGCATGACGTGGGGGACTGGCTGGCATTGTGGTGCTAAGGGGAGGAGAACGTGTAGCCCAAAGCTCAGTGGGGCACGCAGGTGGGCACAGAGTTCCCAGAGTCATGTGTTCAAAGACTCAGCAGGTGAACCCCCATTCAGGCAGGTGTGGAGGGTTAAGAGGAGTGTATGTAGGGCTGGTGGGCAGGGGGAGATTGCTGAAGTTGGAGGTCAGGGCAGCAGTGGGTGCAGAGGATGCTGGTGTCAGAGGAGTTCTTCCTTCTTAGCTGGGTACCAGTGATGCTGCGGGTGAGGGGCCAGCCCCACTTCGGGAGGAAGCAGCCAGAGCAGGCAAGGCTAGGAGGATCCTGGGAAGAGACGGGGAATCTGTGAATCGAGACACACTCAGGAGTGCTAACAGTCCCTTGGCTATCCAAGCGTGTATGGGGATTTCAATCAAATAGCACCTTCCAATTGATGACCCCCAAAACTGTATCCTCAGCCCTGCCTGCCTCCCTGAGATTCAGACTCACACACCCACCGCCACCTTGACAGTCCCGCTGCGCGTGTCTCATCCTCCTCTCGACCATGACATACTGAACAGAACACTCACTTCTCCACCCACCCAACCTGCCGTGACCCCAGTCTCCCCAACTCAGTAAACAGCGTTCCCCTCTCCCCAAGCTGCTGAGAGAGGACTCATTCAAGCTGTTTTATTTCCTTCAGAGCTCCAGCACCACTCTGAAACTATTTTAGTTGTTTTATTCTACAGGTTCGTGTCCAGTGCCCACCTCCCCATCCCCCACCCAGAATGCAGGCTCCAGGAGCACCAGGGTTTGTGCACCGTCATCCCCCCTACCCCTCCTTGCACCTAGAGAGACTCGATAGCTCGATGAACACAGATGGGAGGTGTGCAGTTCAGGAGCACACGGTCACGCCAGCTTCACTGAGAGCCGCCCACCTCCATCTAGAGCAGCAGCTCAAACTCGAGTGTGCGTCAGAATGAACTGGAGGTTAAAACACGGGTCTCCAGGTCCACCAGAGTTTCTGAGCCGTCGGCCCAGGGTGGCAGAGCCAACAAGCCCCCAGGTGAGGCTGACAAGCCCCCAGGTGAGGCTTGGGGTCAGGCTGAACATCACAGCTTCAGCCAAAACCAGCCCAGAGGTACTGAGAGCACTCCCACAGGCCCCCAGGGATTCCCCCCACCTGACAGTCCTCTGGCCAGGTAGCCCGGGTGGGACCCCCAGGAACCTGGAGGAAAGAGGAAGGGCCACAGCAAGATAGGGGTGACCGTGGTGGCTGGTCTGTGAGGCAAAAAGAGTGGATGTAAGTGTGTCAGAGGAATTCAACTGAAGAACTGAGCCGGGGCTCGGCCAAAAGGAGCGTTGCAATCAAGTTCAGAGGTCTGGTTGGTAAGGAAAGGGGAGGCTTGGACAATCTGTAAGTCTTAGATCTGGTTTTGAAAGATCATCTCAAAGAACAACATGGGCCACGGAATGTAAGGAGGAGAAGGCAAATGCAAGCTTTCAGAGCAATCTCTGCACAGGAAATATTTGAACATAGGACCTCTATTTAGGAAGTTCGGTTTTTATTCATCGAGTCTGTTTAAAGTTGTGTGAGCATGCACTACATTTTAATCTGATGAAACAAAGGAAGGAGAGCGACTCAAGTCTGGTTTCCTTTCAGCTGGAAAATGTCATTATGATCGCAGTGGTGTCTGGTGGCCAGGAGACAGTCACAGAGACACTCACAGTTCCTCTGAAATGGCCTCGTCTCAAAAGATTGGCTTCGTTTATTTAAGGCTTTCGACACCACCATGTGTTCACGAAACAGGCAGCAGGTAACAGGAGACGCAAACTCCCAGGGCTCAGGATTTTCACTCTTTGCAAAATGCAGAAAATTCATTGTGGGGTGAAATTAAAGTCATAACAGCACAAGTCATCCGAACTCCAGAAAGGCCTGAATTATGCAAAAATACAAAGGAAAAAGGGGAGGGGTGGTAGAAAGAATGATTGTGTGTCTTCTTAAAATCAGACGCTTTTGTTATAAGACCATGAATAGGCTTCTGTAATTTTTAACTGGGGCTTCCCCAGTGGCTCAGCAGTAAAGAATCTGCCTACATTGCAGGAGATGCAGGAGATGCGGGTTTGATCCCTGGGTCGGGAAGATCCCCTGGAGGAGGAAATGGCAACCCACTCCAATATTCCAACAGTCCTGCAAGTCATTTCCGTTTCAATAGCATCGTTGAAGCCTTCACACTCTGCTAGCCTTTGGTTTCTTCCAGGTGAGCCCAGGGCCAGTGCTAGAGGGAAGCCCTGCTCTCAGGCTGAGCAGAGGCCCTGGTGGGTGGACACTGGTGCTCAGCATGGCATGGAGAAAGTTGTCCAGCTGGCAGTACCATTGGGCATTTTCACAGGATCATGTACTCACACAGCAGTTTGTAAAGCATGTGAACAAATATAATGCCCGATTACTTTTCAAGATGGCACAGCACTTAACAAGTGCAAGGTTATTTGCTGACCTTTCTTAAAACAAGGATGGGAGCCTTGACTTTTTTTAAGTACTGACAAAAGTTTATATCTCAACTACTTATATAGCGTGAATAGTATATCTATGATATAAATTATATAGATGTGTGTTTGTGTATAGGTTCATATAAACTGAGTTCTAAAATTTTAAACATAATTGTAATAAAAAAAAATCAGGTTTCCCCTGTGGGGAGCCTTGACTTCTATATCCCCAGATACAGCACGCAGTAGGTACCCAACAAATATTTGATGAACAGATAAAGGAATTTTTCTGACGGTGTCTCAGATTCCTCTTATTGTTCAAAGACTTCCCTGGTGGTCTAGTGGTTAGGACTGGGTGCTTTCACTGCCAAGAGCCTGGGTTTGATCCCTGGTTACAGAACTAAGATCCCAGAAGCCAAATAGAGTGGTAAAAAAAATATATATATATATCATTGTTCAGGCGGGTCAGTGCCCAGGGATCCCATAGGCATCAGGGTTCACTGTATCAACTAATCTATTTTCCATATTTATAAATGTTTTATTAAAAGGTCCAGGTTTATATGGAAACCTATTCTGCAACTAGGCAGAAACTAAAGTACAGCTTTTTATAAAAAGATATTATTCTGTTCTAGCTTGACACTAATCAAAAAAGCTTTTAAAATGAACATTTTCATTATCCTGAAGTTTCTTTTTAGTGATAGTCTCATTTATGTGTTCACTGAGTCAACCTCTTCCTGACACTGTCTTTGTCACTAAAACCAATTTTCCTTTTCTTTCTCTACAGACAGGTTTATATACTTAAAAACTTAAAGAGGCATCATCATTAAACCAGGTTTATTTTGACTCTATGAGACCTGACCAATCTACCCCCTCTCCAACATCACAGTAAGTACAGATCATATATTATGCTTTTTAACTATATACCAAAGGCATATATATAAATGGGAAAAACCTCACATACATTTGCCTTTGTCGATTCACTGCCATTCATTGTTATGCATTGGAAACCTAGGTTTTCATGCACATTAAAACAGAAATTCCAAAGGTGAGCTCTTCTGTTCCCAATTCAGATAAACAGAAAGGATGGTATTCAACACTAAAGGCAAACATTGAAGTCCTTTCTAATAAGCCAGACCCCCGTATAACAAAAAGCCTAACCCTTAGAGGCTCAAACCGAAATAATGAAAGAGCACAGACAAAGCACTACGCAAATGTAAATCCCAGGAAAATGGAATTCTCCTGAGCTCTACCCTAGAGTGCTTTTCTTGCTGGTCAACACACTGCCTTCCTGTCTTTACCCTTGCCTGGAGAGGGTTCTGCCCTGACCCCAAGTCCAAGCTGAACACCCCTTATTTAAAACTCTGTTCCTTGGAAGAAAAGCTATGACAAAATTAGACATTGTATTAAAAAGCAGAGGCATCGCTTTGACGATAAAGGTCTGTATAATCAAAATTATGGTTTCTCCAGAGGTCATGTACAGATGTGAGAGCTGGACCATAAAGAAGGCCAAGCACCAAAGAATTGATGTTTTCGAACTGTGGTGTTTGGAGAAGACTCTTGAGAGGATGAAATGGTTGGACGGCATCACCAATTCAATGGACATGAATTTGAACAAACTCCAAGAGATGGTGAAGGACAAGGAAGCCTGGTGGGCTGTAGTGAATGGGGTCATAAAGAGTCGGACGTGACTCTGTGACTGAACAACAAATTTCAACTCATTATTTGGAATAACCTGAAATTTAAACTTTGGGAGGGGGGAGAAATATGTCTTCTTCCAAGTAGCAGCAGCATTTACACTTAGGAAAACAAAAGCTTCATTCACCTGATGAAACTAATTTCCCAGGAGTCTTTGATTTCCCCGGGCCAGGGGAGGATCCAGTCCACTTTCATTTGCAAGCTCTTTCTCCCCATTCAGCGCAGAGGCTCGAGCTATGGTGTGAGAACTCGTGTCTGGTTTCCTTTCCAGATCCAAGAGGAGCTGTTGTCCCCTGCTGGACAATGAAGGCTTAAGAATAAAACTGATCATCTAGCATCTGTGTCTATGAGTTTCATTATTGGCAGGAGCCAGCAATGTGTGTGAACAGGAAAACATCTCAACCTGACAGCAGGAAAGAACTCTCATCTGCCACTCGACAGCTCTCCTGGGAGACAGGGCGGGGAGCACACAGCTGGGAGGGTTATGCCCTTGAAGGGGCTAGCTTTTGATATCTGAGCTCGAGCTGGGGTCAGAAGCATTCATTGCTTCTCATCTGCTGTTACGTTTCCAATCTGAAAAAGGCAGAGAAAGTTTCATCATCTGCTACAGCAAAGGAAGGACCAAATTGCCTACCCTCTCCTTCAAGGTCTGCGCAACAGCACAGCCTCAGCCCTGAGTATTCACACCTCCTCCCAGAGACGTCGTCAGACAGGAGCCCCAGCAGACCAGCGCTTCTCTGCCTTCTGGTGTGAATTTCTTTACTTAGCTGTCACATTGTCCGTTGGGATATAACATCCACGAGAACAGGGCCTTTATCTCCTAATCTCCAGTGTGTAGACTGTGTGTCTGTGCTAAGCTGCTTCAGTCGTGTCCAACCCTTTGTGATCCCATGGATGGTAGCCTGCCAGTCTCTTCTGACCATGAGATTTCCCAGACAAGAAAACTGGAATAGGAAGCCATTCCCTCCTCCCTGGATCTTCTCGACCTAGGGATCGAACCCATGTCTCTTATGTCTCCTGCAAAAGGCGGGTTCTTTACCACTAGCGCCACCTGGGAATTCTAGCATGTAGATCAGTACCTCGAAAATACTCAGCAAATATATTTTGAGTAAATCACTTTATAGATGAATGAATTTGCTCATCAGCCTTTAGCACTCTAGCTCCATGCTGCAATGCCTGCTTCTAACACCTTCTACATTCTTGGTTTTACTCCATGAAGCTGTCATTCCACAACAAATTAAACAGCTGTGTCACAATCCACAGCTTTGTTAGACAATCAACATCTACCACCCTGTTTCAACATGCAGCTGAGCTCTGAAACTGTCAAAGATGTTGACAATTCCAGGGAGAGGGAAAACAGAAACAAACAGATACTTGTTATATACAACATGCAAGACTTTGGTGTGTGCATGAAGCACTACACACTATAATTATGGTGGCTCAGTGGTAAAGAATACACCTGCCAATGCAGGAGTCACAGGTTCAATCCTTGGGTTGGGAAGATCCCCTGGAGAAGAACATGACAACCCACTCCAGTATTCTTGCTTGGAAAATCCGACAGACATAGGAGCCTGGTGGGCTACAGTTCATGGGGTTGCAAAGAATCAGACACAACTTAGTGAATGAACAGCAGCACACATTCTAAGCTGACCACTGAGGAGCCTGGCTCATCTTGATGAGGCCATAAGAGGTGGACTATTACCCTAAACCCCCAACACCCATGGATGATTAAGACAGGAACACATACTCTGAGTTGGGCAGATTTTTTCAGGACTTTGGAGCCACTATTTTAATCCTGCCTGGTCCCTTGGACTGCAAGGAGATCCAACCAGTCCATTCTGAAGGAGATCAGCCCTGGGATTTCTTTGGAAGGAATGATGCTAAAGCTGAAACTCCAGTACTTTGGCCACCTCATGCGAAGAGTTGACTCATTGGAAAAGACTCTGATGCTGGGAGGGATTGGGGGCAGGAGGAGAAGGGGACAGACAGAGGATGAGATGGCTAGGATGGCATCACTGACTCGATGGACGTGAGTCTGAGTGAACTCCGGGAGTTGGTGGTGTACAGGGAGGCCTGGCATGCTGCGATTCATGGGGTTGCAAAGAGTCGGACATGACTGAGCGACTGGACTGAACTGAACTGAACTGACACCCAGGAGAACTTCTCATGAATGACAAAGGATTCTCTATCACAGGATTTTAAAATGAAATTCTCATGTGACATTCCAAGACAGATCTCAGAAATTAAAGCATCAGGTACTTTTATGAGAAGCAACAGTTCCACAAAGCTCATCATTCTTTTGTTCCTGTGTTTAGCAGCCCTTTGCTCTAGATGTTTCATGGTAAATTACTGAGCAGATCCCCAAGTCCTTACATGAGCAGGTGTGCCCCTCAGGAGGGCCTGTCTGTGCATCAGGAACCCCTCCGGAAGGGATTGGATACACATAGCATGTCCCCAGTTCTGTAAAAACTTCAGTTTTAATGAATGTGATCCTGATGTCCTTACCTGTCAGACCCCAGATACTGGAACAGGCAGAGCATGGCCGGAAGAAAGAAACATTCTCCCCCAGGTACGTAAATTGCTCAGTATCAATCACATCATATAAATACAGCACAGTGGCCCTGCACTCACGCAGCATGCATGCATGCCAAGTCCCTTCAATCGTGTCTGACTCTTTGCAACCCCGTGCCTATGTGCCTATGTAGCCCGCCAGGCTCCTCTGTCCATGGGATTCTCCAGGCAAGAATGCTGGAGTGGGTTGCCATGCCGTCCTCCAAGTGATCCTCCCAACTCAGGAATCGAACCTGTGTCTCTTACATCTCCTGCATTGGCAGGTGGGTTCTTTACCACTAGCACCACCTGCTCCCTCATAAATTCACTGATGCCTGACAGTATCACTAGGGTCTATCAACAGTTCTTCATCCAGGAACCTAGACTTACATAAGCATATAAGTAATACTTCAAGTATTAATTAAAACATAAAAAGATGGAGACGATCTGAACATCAGTTGTCAAGGAAATGGCTAAATAAATGATGGTGTGCCCACATGATGCCATATCACTCAGCCATGAATATCCACAGTATTGAGATTTTATTTTAATTGTATTGAATATCTTGTGGGAGAAAATTCTGGTGTAGGTATCTGTGTCTGAAGAGACACAGAACAGTTCATTGTAATTTGCTCCAAGAAGTGAAAGGTTGGAGATGAAATTAAAACAGAGAATTTTCTTCATTTTAATTGCACCTATATTGTCTGGGTTTTTTACATAGGCACATATCATTTATCATTAAATAAAAATGTAAAAATATGTAGGTGGTAAGCATTAAAAATCAGATAGGAAGGTAGGTAGGTAGACAGAGATTACTTTGTATTCATTCCTAAGATAAATCTACTGACAGCTGGCAGTTCAGGATTTGACTATCATGACAAGAGCACAAAGAAAATTGTTCTCTTAGGATTAAAAGGAAAAAGTAACTGCTTCCAATCATCCGGGGTAAAATGACTTAATAGACTCCACTATGACTCCTCCAATATCAAATTGACCCATAATTTCTCTCCCTTCATTTCTGTGCCCATTTTTAAAAGACATGCAAGTCATATGATATCAGCCTTTTATCAGCAGAGAAATTTTGCCAACCCTGGATTTCAAGAAATGCTTCGAAGTTTCAACCTCAACTAATTTCATCCTCAGAGTCAGAGGCTGCCAGACCTGAGATTTCCAGACATACTGACAAAGACCGAAGGAGATAAATAGTTCATAATCACAAAACTCTGCCCTTTGTTCAAAACTGAGTCTGAGCTGGGAAACTTACAGTTTGGATGAAACTTAAAACTTTCATCACAGCAGCAGAACTTTGTTCTTGCGTGTCTGGTCTTCCCCACAGAGACTCAATTTCCATACACCTTCTACAGACCAGGAAGACAGCTTTTGGTTTCACCTAGTCTCTTCTCTTTTTAGAAATAAAAGGAGGACAAGAATCTTAACAAAGCTCTAGATAATACATAAAGATACAAAGTGAAAGGCACCTGCAAAATTCCCAGCAGATACAAATAAGCAGTTATCACTTAATATATACGTTGTGGTATATATTTCCTATGTGCATAGATACCCATGAAAGTGAAACTGTTAGTCGCTCAGTCGTGTCCAACACTTTGTGACCTCGTGGACTGTAGCCTGTCAGGCTCCTCTGTCCATGGGATGTCCCAGAAAAGGATACTAGAATGAGTTACCGTTCCCTTCTCCAAGGGATCTTCCCAATTAAAAGACGTTAAAATTAATATGCTATTTGCTAGCTTGTTCTCCTTTAAACAAAGCTGTGTCCCAGATATCTTTCATCTTTATTAGCCTATAAATATAATTTACACCATCACATTTAGTCACCACACAGCATTTCCTCATATCAGATCAGATCAGATCAGTCGCTCAGTCATGTCCAACTCTTTGCGACCCCATGAATCACAGCATGCCAGGCCTCCTTGTCCATCACCAACTCCAGAGTTCACTCAGACTCAGTCCATCGAGTCAGTGATGCCATCCAGCCATCTCATCCTCTGTCCGTCCCCTTCTCCTTTTGCCCCCAATCCTTCCCAGCATCAGAGTCTTTTCCAATGAGTCAACTCTTCGCATGAAGTGGCCAAAGTACTGGAGTTTCAGCTTTAGCATCATTCCTTCCAAAGAAATCCCAGGGCTGATCTCCTTTAGAATGGACTGGTTGGATCTCCTTGCAGTCCAAGGGACTCTCAAGAGTCTTCTCCAACACCACAGTTCAAAAGCATCAATTCTACGGCACTCAGCCTTCTTCACAGTCCAACTCTCACATCCATACATGTCCACAGGAAAAACCATAGCCTTGACTAGATGAACCTTTGTTGGCAAAGTAATGTCTCTGCTTTTGAATATGCTATCTAGGTTGGTCATAACCAATCCTCTACTGATTAACATTGAAGATATTTTCTCATTGTCTCTGTGACCTGTTGATTCTAAAATCCCATCAAACACTGTCACCATCTGTGTAGTTTCAGATTAGAGTAAAGGGCGTCACCACCATCTCCTCTGCATCTTTTGGACCGTGGTGAATTTGCTGGAAAGAGAATTAGAAACTGACCAAACTGATGGGATTTTAGAAATTCCAAATTATTATTAAAAGATTTGAATGAAAAAATCTGGGGCTCACCAAATTAGAGCACAATTGTAAATGCAAAAAATTTTGCATATGTATGGTTATAACACCAGTATATTCTAGAGAACAATTTAAAAAAGACTAAACTTGGCTATCACTTCAGATCCTGGGATAGTTTCCATCTATGTCATTTTCCTTCTTTTCCTCTCAAAAATGATATTTCAGGTCTCTGCCTATCTGAAAGTGCTGATATTTCTTGAAGAATAGCTGACATCACCTCATTACTCCTTGTCATTCTCAAGCGAAAATGTTTCAAACGGATCCACAAGTGTTATCAAACTTCATGTCTATCCCATAGTGTTGGTGAGCACCACGCACACTACTGAAATATCACCCGCTACCTATTCAATTAAAACCATAAGCAACTAGCGTCATTTAATATTTTCTTTAGCTTAAAACTCCTTTTGGAGGTTGGATGCTGCATTGCTTTCTTGAGCCTGCCAGTTATGGCAGGCTAGGTGGTTTAAACAGCAGCTATTCATTTCTCCACAGTTCTGAAGGCTGGAAGTCAGAGGTCCAGAGTAGGTAGGCTTGGTTTCATCAAAGGCCGCTCTCTTTGGCTTGAAGACATCCACCTTCCCTCTGTGTCCCAATGTGGTTGTCCCTCTGCATGTATCTCTGGTCCTAATTGCTCTTTTTGTAGGGACATGGGTCCTATTGGATTAGGGCTCACCCTAAAGACCTCATTTTAACTTAACTACTTCTGTTAAAAAAAAAAGTGAAAGTCGCTCAGTTGTGTCCAACTCTTGGCAACCCCGTGGGCTATAGCCCTCCAGGCTCCTCTGTCTATGGGATTCTCCAGGCAAAAATACTGGAGTAGGTAGCCATTCCCTTCTTCCCAAAACAGGGATCGAAACTAGGTCTCCTCCATTGCAGGCAGATTCTTTACCTTATGAGCCACCAGGTCTCCTCTGTAAAGATCCTATCTTCAAATACAGCTGCATTCTGAGGTCCTTGGGGGTTAGAACTTCAACATGGAAGATGTATGTATACATGGATGGATGGACAGATGAATGGGTGGATGGATGGATGAAAGGAAAGACAGAAGGCTTCAAGAGGTCTCAGAGATGTGAGATAAAAGATAAAAATATGAAAAAAGGATCCCAAATAATAGCATTCTGATCTGAAGTTTGGTACCAGGAGACATGATTGTGCTTTGCTTTATGTTTGCTTAAATATATAAGTGGAGTGTCTTTAAAAGAATTTACTTTATCAAAGACACAGAAAGAAGAAAAGGAGTCAAATTATGAAGGAACATAGATTAACACAGCTGCTAGGAAACGTTTCTACTTATGAAACACATTAAAGGTGATGCAAGATAATTAGCAGTGTTAACAGTACTAAAGGTGATTTCTATGGTAACTCAGCACATCAATTCTGTGCACATTATTAATTCAGCTGATAATTTTTCCAGCTGCAGACTCAGCTTGTAAAAATTAAAATACCCCTTAAGCAACTCAATTACTTCTTCTGTGTAACCGCTGGGTCTCCTGAAGAACTGATGTCCGGTTTACTTTTATTGATATTTTCTTTTGCCCTCCACCCTCCTGGCAGCTTCAGGTCACACCCAGGACAGACCCCTCTCCAGTAGAAAATGTACATTTCATACTAATTATTATTAAGATTTTATGTTTGATCTGACTGCTCTGTAGGAAATGAACTGCATCTTTGGGAATCAATAGATATTTAATACATCAGAAAAGCAATTAGCTAAGTAGCAGCCTAATACCCTGAGACTACTCCTCTATCTCTGAAAGGCAGCTAATTTATTCCCTGTTGACTAATGAAATGAGCCCTAAGGTTATTGTTAAGTATTACTTACAGAGAGAAATCCTTACATTTCCCAGAAATTAAATACAACTTGCCACCCTTTAGCATCAAAGATAATATTTCAAGTTAAAGTACACTGCCCCCTCCCCAAACTCTCTTACCTCCTCCCCCAAACACCACTTACAGAACAGTCCACTTCAGTTCAGTTGCTCAATCGTGTCCAACTCTTTGCAACCCTATGAATCGCAGCACGCCAGGCTTCCCTGTCCATCACCAAACCCCGGAGTCTACCCAAACCCATGTCCATCGAGTTGGTGATGCCATCCAGCCATCTCATCCTCTGTCGTCCCCTTCTCCTGCCCCCAATCCCTCCCAGCATTAGGGTCTTTTCCAATGAGTCAACTCTTCTCATGAGGTGGCTAAAGTATTGGAGTTTCAGCTTCAACATCAATCCTTCCAATGAACACCCAGGACTGACCTCCTTTAGGATGGACTGGTTGGATCTCCTTGCAGTCCAAGGGACTCTCAAGAGTTTTCTCCAACACCACAGTTCAAAAGCATCAATTCTTCGGCGCTCAGCTTTCTTCACGGTCCAATTCTCACATGCATACATGACCACTGGAAAAACCGTAGCCTTGACTAGATGGACTTTGTTGCAAAGTAATGTCTCTGTTTTTAAATATACTATCTAGGTTGGTCATAACTTTCCTTCCAAGGAGTAAGTGTCTTTTAATTTCATGGCTGCAATCACCATCTGCAGTGATTTTGAAGCCTAAAAAAATAAAGTCTGACACTGTTTCCCCATGAAGTGATGGGACCAGATACCATATCTTTCAGAACAGCCAGGCTTGAATTTTTCAGTCTTCAATTTTGAACTAGTTTCCTAATCTCTCTAAGCCTCTTTTCTCATCAATAAAATAATCTTACCAGGATGTGGTACATTAATGAAATAATATGTGCAAAGGACAACATATAGGTTATCAATAAATATCATCTGGGCTAACAGATTGTGAGATTAATTATATGATTATGAACAGACATCCTTTCATGGAAGCCCTGCCATTCTCTTGTTAAATCAGATGTGATTTTTGGGGTTCTAGTTTCTATGGGAAGCACAAACATGAAGTCTTCTAGCATCGTCTGGTTCTACAAGGTTCAGCGAGCCCCCTCATTTGGTATGGACAATCTCCTCCAAGGTGCACATGTGAAATACCAAGTCAGCTAAAGGGTGAGACAAAGAACGGGCCTAGCACAGGACAGAACATGGTAACTGTTCTGCTCAACCTCCGTGCATGTGGTCACACTTGTGGTCTCTGCCTGAACCTATTCTATGTTGTTATTCTTTAACACCCAGTCCTGGGAGTCTGGTCTTAACACAGTTTACAGTAAACATCATTGTGTTTATCTTGATCCATTCTGAAAATATTGACCAAGCAACTGGTGTGGGCCAGGCTCTGAGTGGATGTGAGTCCTGCCCTCCAGAAGAGAAGAGCATCTGGGACAACATTAATAGCAGCATGGTAGACTTGTTCTAGCCTAGGGCTCCCTCCGTCCACACACGGAATGAAGCCTGGTAAAGCCAGACATTTGCCAGCTTTGTGATTAATCCTGTCCATCCTCCTCCCAGCTCTTCCTGTCTGAGCTCTGTACCCTTGGGACCCCCCCTTTCACCTAGAGCTTCTTGCATAAGCTTGTCAGGTCCCCTCAGCTGTATCACCCTGGACCACAGGAGCTGCTGGTGCATTCGGTACCTGTGCTTGGGTCAGAGTTCAGAGCCCTCTTCTTGACCTTTCCCTCAGCTTCCTCCTCCACAGCCCCTTCCTCTGGGTGAAGGTTCTCATAGATGGTCCACAAACACGCAGGGGTCCCAGAGACCCTTCCAGGTGTGCACCAGAACAAAAGCTTTCACAATAATTCTTAGACCTCTCCAATCTCAAGGACTTTCACCGTGACAGTGCAAAGCCATGGTGGGTAAAACTGCTGGTGCTTAGCATGAAGCAAGGCACTGACCCCAAACTCTACCAGACATTATCGAATCCATCACCTCTGTTTTTTTTTTTTTTTTGTAAGAAAGCTAGAGTCAGATAATAACTGAGAACATGCTGTACAGCACAAGGAACTCTACTCAATGCCCTGTGGTGACCTAAATGGGAAGAAAATCCAAAAAAGGAGGGGATATGTGTATACGTAGAGCTGTTTCACTTTGCCGTACAGCAGAAACATTCTAACACAACACTGTAAAGCAACTGTACTCCAATAAAAATTAATTAAAGAAAAAAACCCAGAGCCTACCTAAGAAGCCTAGGAGCAGCCTCTTGGAGCAATGCCACTTAATTTTTCCAGGGCTGTCTGGGTAGGTCTGGACTGTTATATGAGAGAGAAATGAGTTTCTAGATTATTGAAACAACTTCTTCATGTGTCTTTTGTTATAATGTGGCTTGTACCAAAATTAATGCATAACTGAGAACAATTTCTTAATAGCTACATTTGTTCTACTGTATTCTCAGGTTTGATTCTCCGAATTTTGAGTGCTAACTCATCATCAGGAAGCAAAATCAAGGATCATTACTGCCCCACCTCAAAGTACTAGGAGGCGGTGATTCTCCATTACTCTTCCCCAAGCTGGGGGTGTCAGGCTCTGAGCTCACTGACTCTACCACAAATAGACACTCTTTTCCAAGAGATTGCTGCGCACCCCTCCATGGCGTCTTCTTGTCAGACAGTTTACCAAATGCTTCAGGGAATGTGGAGTGTGAGTAAGAAATTAATAAGAAGTCCTTAGAGTGTATTGTTGTTTTAGTTGCTCAGTAGTGTCCTGTTCAATCCTGACCAGGAATTGAACCCGGGCCCTCAGCAGTGAAGGTGCCAAGACCTAACCACTGGACCACCAGGGAAGTCCCCTGTTTGCTGTTTCAAACTGTCTATTACTGCCGCTTTGGCACTATTTTTAGCAGCAAGTAGTTTTCCTTTTTAATTTTCTTCTTTTTTACTTTTTTTTTTTTCAAAATTTCTGAGAATAGAACATGCTTGCTGGTCAGTACAATGCCTCTGGCACATGGTACCTCACTGAGGCCCTCAGCTAGGTGATGTGGAGCCCTTACTTCCAGGACTTTCTCCAAGTTTACACAAACAGTGCACACCTAGAGTCACAACTTAGAGAAGGTTTGCGGTTATAAAAAAAGGTTTGCTTTTATAAAAAAAGAAAAAGATATGATGATAAATGTATCACCTTGCTATGTTTTTGTCCATACAGATATCCTTCTTAAGATAATTTCTTTAGCCAGTAAAATATCTGATTTTATGATAAAACACTTCTTCTTGGTATCATGTATCCTTCTGAATTGATAGCATTTGAGTTAATCGACCAGGTTGATGGGAAAATAAAAGCCCAGATGACTAGAAAACAGTATGGAGGTTCCCTACAAAACTAAAAATAAAGCACCTGTGATCTGACAATCCCACTCCTGGGCATATATCCAAAAAGAAGAAAACTCTCATTGGGAAAGATACTGTACATGAACCTCAGTGTTCGTAGGAGCACTATTTACCACAGTCAAGACCCAGAAGCAGGCCAAGTGATCATCAACAGGTAAATGGATAAAGAAGATGTATATATGTATTGATTATATTCTTTGCAGCCAAAGATGGAGAAGCTCTATACAGTCAGCAAAAACAAGACCAGGAGCTGACTGTGGCTCAGACCATGAACTCCTTATTGCCAAATTCAGATTTAATTGAAGAAAGTAGAGAAAACCACTAGACCATTCAGGAATGACCTAAATCAAATCCCTTTTGATTATACAGTGGAAGTGAGAAATAGATTTAAGGGCCTAGATCTGATAGAGTACCTGATGAACTATGGAATGAGGTTCGTGACACTGTACAGGAGACAGGGATCAAGAGCATTCCCATGGAAAATAAATGCAAAAAAGCAAAAAGGCTGTCTGGGGAGGCCTTACAAATAGCTGTGCAAAGAAGATGAGTGAAAAGCAAAGGAGAAAAGGAAAGATATAAACATCTGAATGCAGAGTTCCAAAGAATAGCAAGAAGAGATAAGAAAGCCTTCTTCATCAATGCAAAGAAATAGAGGAAAACAACAGAATGGGAAAGACTAGGGATCTCTTTAAGAAAATCAGAGATACCAAAGGAACATTTCATGCAAAGATGGGCTCGATAAAGGACAGAAATGGTATGGACCTAACAGAAGCAGAAGATATTAAGAAGAGGTGGCAAGAATACACAGAAGAACTGTACAAAAAAGATCTTCAAGACCCAGATAATCACGGTGGTGTGATCACTCACCTAGAGCCAGACATCCTGGAATGGGAAGTCAAGTCGGCCTTAGAAAGCATCACTATGAACAAAGCTAGTAGAGATGATGGAATTCCAGTTGAGCTATTCCAAATCCTGAAAGATGATGCTGTGAAAGTGCTGCACTCAATATGCCAGCAAATTTGGAAAACTCAGCAATGGCCACAGGACTGGAAAAGGTCAGTTTTCATTCCAATCCCAAAGAAAGGCAATGCCAAGGAATGCTCAAACTACCACACAATTGCACTCATCTCACACGCTAGTAAAGCTG
>NW_011494680.1:8071510-8079840 GCF_000754665.1 Bison bison bison
ATATTGTCACCCTGCTTATTTAACTTCTATGCAGAGTACATCATGAGAAACGCTGGACTGGAAGAAACACAAGCTGGAATAAGATTGCCCGGAGAAATATCAATAACCTCAGATATGCAGATGACACCACCCTTATGGCAAAAAGTGAAGAGGAACTTAAAAGCCTCTTGATGAAAGTGAAAGTGGAGAGTGAAAAAGTTGGCTTAAAGCTCAACATTCAGAAAATGAAGATCATGGCATTTGGTCCCACCACTTCATGGGAAATAGATGGGGAAACAGTGGAAACAGTGTCAGACTTTATTTTTCTGGGCTCCAAAATCATTGCAGCCATGAAATTAAAAGACGCTTACTCCTTGGAAGGAAAGTTATGACCAACCTAGATAGCATATTCAAAAGCAGAGACATTACTTTGCCAACAAAGGTTCGTCTAGTCAAGGCTCTGGTGTTTCCTGTGGTCATGTATGGATGTGAGAGTTGGACTGGGAAGAAGGCTGAGCGCCAAAGAATTGATGCTTTTGAACTGTGGTGTTGAAGAAGACTCCTGAGAGTCCCTTGGATTGCAAGGAGATCCAACCAGTCCATTCTGAAGGAGATCAGCCCTGGGATTTCTTTGGAAGGAATGATGCTAGAGCTGAAACTCCAGTACTTTGGCCACCTCATGCAAAGAGTTGACTCATTGGAAAAGACTCTGATGCTGGGAGGGATTGGGGGCAGGAGGAGAAGGGGACGACAGAGGATGAGATGGCTGGATGGCATCACTGACTCGATGGACGTGAGTCTGAGTGAACTCCGGGAGTTGGTGATGGACAGGGAGGTCCGGCGTGCTGCGATTCATGGGGTTGCAAAGAGTCAGACACGACTGAGTGACTGATCTGATCTGATAAACAAGAATGAAATTTTGCCATTTGCAACAACATGGATGGACCTAGAGATGATCATACTGAGTGGAATAAATCAGACAGAGAAGGAAATATTATATCATACATGTGGAATCTGAAAAAAACCACAAAATTATTTAAAAAATAGACTCATAGACATAAATGCCAAACTTATGGCTACCAAAGGGAAGCAGGGTAGGGATAAATTAGGAGTGTGGGATTAACATATACACACTATTATTCATGAAATACATAAGCAAGGATTTATAGCACAGAAAGTTGTATTTAGTATCTTTTAATAACCTATAATGGAAAATAATCTGAAAAAGCATATAGTGTAGTGTTAGTTGCTCAGGAGTGTCTGACTCTCTGCAACCCTATGGACTGTAGGCCTCCAGACTCCTCTGTCTATGGAATTCCCCAGGCAAGAATACTGGAGTGGGTTGCCATTCCTACTCTAGGGAAATCTTCCTGACCCAAGGATCGTACCCAGGTCGTCTGCATTGCAGGCAGATGTTTTACCATCTAAGCCACCAGGGAAGCCTGAAAAAGAATATAGATATAGATATATCAGAATCAATTTGAAATATATCTGGAAAGAACACAATATTATAAATCGATAGTTCAATACAAAATGAATAAATAAATAAAGATAAATGTCCAACATGGGCTTCCCTCATAGCTCAGTTGGTAAAGATTCTGCCTGCAATTCAGGAGACCGGGGTTCGATTCTAGGGTTGGGAAGATCCCCTGGAGAAGGAAATGGCAACCCACTCCAGCATTCTTGCCCGGAAAATCCCATGGACAGGGGAGCTTGGCGGGGCGGTAGTCCATGGGGTCACAAGAGTCGGACACAACTTAGTGACTAAACCACCACCACCACCAAATGTCCAACACGGAGTTACAGACATGAAACAGCAACCAGATCACACAGTCTTATGTGCAATGCTTGAAAAACAAAACTTAACACTAAAGAGGTTTTAAGTAAGATGGTGACAAGCTAACTTTTGTTTTTAGTTATTTGCTCCGATAACAGACAAAATAAGAAATGCTGGTACTCAGTACAGAGAAAAGTAGAATACTGTGAGATGTATTTAAGAGATGAAGTAAACAGCACTCAGCGACTTGATGACTGTTATGAGGAAACATCAAATCTGTTCCCCACGCTGCTAGTTGGCTTGTCTAGACAGAGGCTGGATCTACTCAGCTGAGAGACAGAAGGCAGAGAGGCTAGTTTGGATAGCTTATAGATGTGTTGAATCTGAGGATTGTCTTTCTTCGCCAGGAAGGGTTAGCCAGCAGTCAGAACACATGTAAGACTAGGGAAGTGGGCTGATTAGAAATCAGTAACTTGTGAGAGAAAATTCCAAACTATGCAAACAACTGGAATTATCCCAAGAGTTTGTGGGAATAGAAGGGCATGAGTCAGGAGTGGGACCATTGAAAATACCACCGTCAATTTGTTGCCATCTGTTGCATGACTGTGCGATGTTTGAGCTTTAACTGTGTTAGCTCATTCAATCTCATATCACAGATCTGCCTTCCCATCTTTCTTACTGGAATCTTCTACAACTAGTTCATAAAAAGTACTTACCTGTACATGGACATCAAGCTTTTATATTGGGTAGGGTAACTTATGATCAGATTTTCTCATAATTTTTTAAGTTCTACAATATTATGCCCATCTTCTAAGATTGATATTTGATGCTATAATAAAGAAATTTGCCTGATTATTGAAGCACATGTATAAATATAATTGAAATTCACCTTTGAAAACAAGTCGAGCAAGTCATGTTTATTCTCTAAAAATAGTTATTCTGCCAGTGAGTAACTAGTTTTTAAGTCAACTACATTGTGAGATAATGGAGTTTTCCAGGTGGTGCTAGCGGTAAAGGACCTGCCTGCCAATGCAGGAGACATATGAGACACAGATTTGATCCCTAGGCCTGGAAGATCCCATGGAGGAGGGCCTGGCAACCCACTCCAGTATTGTCTGGAGAATCCCATGGACACGGGAGCCTGGTGGGCTGTGGTCTCAGAGTTGGACATGACTGAATTGACTCACGCATTCTATGAGATGATACAAATCACAAGGTCTCCTGGGGCTCTGAAATTATGAGAGTCATCCTGCCTGCTTGCTCTGAAAGAGCTATTTTCTGTGAGTCAGAAATTTATCTATACAGACCTAACTATTTTACCATAATATTGGGCCTCTAGAATAGGAAATATTCCATTTTTAGTCTACTTACATATATTTGTTTCTAGAGCTCATCGTTCAACATTTAATAAAGAACTATTCATTGTGTGGATAAGAATTTGTGTTTCCTCTCAAATATATCACTTAATGAACTTAATTAAGAACGTGCTGGAGGTCTGCTTCTTAGGGGGACATTTACAAACTACTCTGGGCTTTAACAAATAAAGAATGTGTTCTTTGAAGTCAGATTATTACAGAAACATCAAATTAAATTTTGGATGCATTTTACTGTTTAAGCATTCAGGGTGAGCTTCATGATGCTTAACTTCTGAGTCTGTTTAATTATGAACTGCTAAGCTAAGATCATGGCATCTGGTCCCATCACTTCGTGGGAAATAGATGGGGAAACAATGTCAGACTTTATTTTCTGGGGCTCCAAAATAACTGCAGATGGTGACTGAAATTAAAAGATGCTTACTCCTTGGAAGGAAATTTATGACCAAACTAGATAGCATATTAAAAAGCAGAGACATTACTTTGCCAACAAAGGTCCGTCTAGTCAGGGCTATGGTTTTTCCAGTGGTCATGTATGGATGTGAGAGTTGGACTGTGAAGAAAGCTGAGCGCCGAAGAATTGATGCTTTTGAACTGTGGTGTTGGAGAAGACTCTTGAGAGTCCCTTGGACTGCAAGGAGGTCCAACCAGTCCATCCTAAAGGAGATCAGTCCTGGGTGTTCATTGGAAGGACTGATGCTAAAGCTGAAACTCCAATACTTTGGCCACCTCATGCAAAGAGTTGACTCATTGGAAAGACCCTGATGCTGGGAAGGATTGGGGGCAGGAGGAGAAGGGGACGACAGAGGATGAGATGGCTGGATGGCATCACTGACTCAATGGACATGAGTTTGAGGGAACTCCGGGAGTTGGTGATGGACAGGGAGGCCTGGTGTGCTGTGATTCATGGGGTCACAAAGAGTCGGACACGACTCAGTGACTGAACTGACTGACTGAATGAATGCATTTATAATTATCACGACTCTTAACTTACCAATTGTATATATACTGATTTCTTAAAATTCATCACCTCCAGATTGTAGTAGGTGTTTCTGTCAATAAATACCCCTGCTTCCTGAATCGACTTTGCTACTGTTTATGTCTCTTTTGCTTTCTATATAATTAGACTATTATTGGTTAGGTTCTACAGTCATTATTTTATTTAATCACCATGCAATACCACTGATGGGATTAAGTGTCATTATCTGCATTTTATAAATGGAAAATAAAAAGGGAGGCTGGTGAGGTTAGAGGACTTTCCCAAGTTCAAACACAAGAAGTGGTAGAACCAGGATTGGAACTCATGTCTTTCTGACTGCAGGCCTCACGCTTCTTCATCACTGCATGATGCAAGCCTCTTTAAGCAGAGCATCTGTCTGTTGACCCTTGTCTGTCCACCCCCACCACAGTCCACGGTACTGCATCCTCAAGCATCTGACTGGATCAGTGAACGAATAAGAAAATGTTTACAAGATAAAGTCATGTGGGAATACATAGTATAGAAATTCTCAAAACAAGCACCCCTGGGGTAGATATAGAATGAGATGCAATTTTGCATCCCAATTTTGCAAGTGAGGAAACCAAACCTCAAAAGCCAACACAACTAAGACCAAACACCACCTGGTAGGTTTGAGCCACGCCAGGTCTTTTATCCCTAGACTCAGCTCTGTCTGCACTGCATCCCACAGAAATTGAATGTTGTGGTGTTCACTGAGAGGGAAACACAAGACGATCAATGGAATAGAATAGAAAACTCAGATAGAAAGCCACACACACACAACCAACTAAAGTTTTACAAGGACATAAAAGGAATTCAGTGGAAGAAGATGGTCTTTTCAACAAAGGGAACTAGAGCAATTAGATATTCACAGGCAAAGAGGAAGGAAAAGACAAACTTCAAACTATGTGTCACACTTTATACAAATTTAACTGAAAACTGATCATAAATTTAAATGTAAAACTATACAAATTTTAGAAGATGATATAGGAAAAAATTTCCAGAGCCTAGATCTTTGTGAAGAGATTTTTTCATACATAACACCAAAAGCATGAACCCTGAAACAAAAGTATGGTAAATTGAACTTGAAAAATATTTATTCTACAAAACATCCTGCAACGATATGAAAAGATAAGCTAAATATTGGGGAGAAATATTTGAAAAACACATAGCTGACAAAGGACTTGGGAGAAGGCAATGGCACCCCACTCCAGTACTGTTGCCCGGAATTTCCCATGGATGGAGGAGCCTGGTAGGCTGCAGTCCATGGGGTCGCTAAGAGTCAGAAACGACTGAGTGACTTCACTTTCACTTTCCACTTTCATGCATTGGAGAAGGAAATGGCAACCCACTCCAGTGTTCTTGCCTGGAGAATCCCAGGGACGGAGAAGCCTGGTAGGCTGCCGTCCATGGGGTCGCACAGAGTCGGACACGAGTGAAGTGACTTGGCAGCAGGCAGACAAAGGACTTATGTCTAGAACCCTCAAACCTCAAGAGTAAAGCCACAATCCGGTTAGAAAATGGGCAAAAGACATCTCTTCAAAGATGGTATACAGACAGCATATAAGCATATAAAAAGATGCTCAGCATCACTAGCCCTTAGGGAAAGAAAGCTGAGACCACAGTGAACCATCACTGCACAGTTGTAGGCAATAACTACTGTCCTTTTAACAACAGTTAAATGAAAAGTGGTGACAATACCAAATGCTGGACAATGCAGAGAAATTGGACTTTTCATAGACTGCTGGTGGCAATGTAAAGAATACACAGGAGAACTGTACAAAAAGATCTTCACGACCCAGATAATCACGGTGGTGTGATCACTCACCTAGAGCCAGGCATCCTGGAATGGGAAGTCAAGTGGGCCTTAGAAAGCATCACTATGAACAAAGCTAGTGGAGGTGATGGAATTCCAGTGGAGCTATTTCAAATCCTGAAAGATGATGCTATGAAAGTGCTGCACTCAATATGCCAGCAAATTCAGAAAACTCAGCAGTGGCCACAGGACTGGAAAAGGTCAGTTTTCATTCCAATCCCAAAGAAAGGCAATACGAAAGAATGCTCGAACTACCGCACAATTGCACTCATCTCACACGCTAGTAAAGTAATGCTCAAAATTCTCCAAGCCAGGCTTCAGCAATATGTGAACCGTGAACTTCCTGATGTTCACGCAGGTTTTAGAAAAAGCAGAGGAACCAGAGATCAAATTGCCAACATCCGCTGGATCATGGAAAAAGCAAGAGAGTTCCAGAAAAACATCTATTTCTGCTTTACTGACTATGCCAAAGCCTTTGACTGTATAAATAACAATAAACTATGGCAAATTCTTCAAGAGATGGGAATACCAGACCACCTGATTTGCCTCTTGAGAAATTTGTATGCAGGTCAGGAAGCAACAGTTAGAACTGGACATGGAACAACAGACTGGTTCCAAATAGGAAAAGGAGTATGTCAAGGCTGTATATTGTCACCCTGCTTATTTAACTTATATGCAGAGTACATCATGAGAAATGCTGGGCTGGAAGAAGCACAAGCTGGAATCAAGATTGCTGGGAGAAATATCCATAACCTCAGATATGCAGATGACACCACCCTTATGGCAGAAAGTGAAGAGGAACTAAAGAGCCTCTTGATGAAAGTGGAAGAGGAGAGTGAAAAAGTTGGCTTAAAACTCAACATTCAGAAAACGAAGATCATGGCATCCGGTCCCGTCACTTCATGGGAAATAGATGGGGAAACAGTGGAAACAGTGTCAGACTTTATTTTTCTGGGCTCCAAAACACTGCAGATGGTGACTGCAGCCATGAAATTAAAAGACGATTACTTCTTGGAAGGAAAGTTATGACCAACCTAGACAGCATATTAAAAAGCAGAGACATTACTTTGCCAACAAAGGTCTGTCTAGTCAAGGCTATGGTTTTTCCCGTGGTCATGTATGGATGTGAGAGTTGGACTGTGAAGAAAGCTGAGCACTGAAGAATTGATGCTTTTGAACTGTGGTATTCAAGAAGACTCTTGAGAGTCCCTTGGACTGCAAGGAGATCCAACCAGTCCATCCTAAAGATCAGTCCTGGGTGTTCATTGAAAGGACTGATGCTAAAGCTGACACTCCAAAACTTTGGCTACCTTATGCGAAGAGCTGACTCATTTGGAAAGACCCTGATGCTGGGAAAGATAGAGGGCAGGAGGAAAAGGGGACGACAGAGGAGGAGATGTTTGGATGGCATGACCAATTCAACGGACATGGGTTTGGATGGACTCCAGGAGTTGGTGATGGACAGGGACGTCTGGCGTGCTGCCGTTCATGGGGTCGAAAAGAGTCAGACACAACTGAGCAACTGAACTGAACTGATGGAAACAGTTGTTTTCAGTGGAAAACAACATTGTCTTCTTAAAAAACTAATATCTTACTCACCAATCTAGCCATTGCACTCCTGGTTATTTATCCCAGAGAAATGGAAAGTTATGTCCACACAAAACCTGTACGTAATTGTTTATAGCAGCTTTATTACTACTGGCCCCAAATTGAAAATAACCAAAATGTCCCTCAGTCAATGGATAGTTGAACAAACCATGGAATATATATGTTGTTATTGTTCAGTCGCTAAGTCATGTCTGTCTCTTTGTAACACCATGGCCTGCAGCACGCCAGGCTTTCCTGTCCTTCACCATCTCTCAGAGTTTTCTCAAACTTATGTCCAATAAGTTGGTAATGCCATCCAACCATCTCATCCTCTGTCACCCTCTTCTCCTCCTGCCTTCAATCTTTCCCAGCATCAGGGTCTTTTCCAATGAGTCAGCTCTTTGTATCAGGTGGCCAAAATATTGGAACTTCAGCTTCAGCACCAGTCCTTCCAGTGAATATTCAAGGTTGATTTCCTTTAGGATGGACTGGTTGGATCTCCTCACAGTCCAAGGGACTCTCAAGAGTCTTCTCCAGCTTGGATTCAGATAAACTTCTGCAAGTTGTTATTGATTTCTACAGGAAATTTTCTTTCCTTCCAAAGGAGTAGAATATTATTTTAATTTTCTCAAGTATGTGATAGTAATGTACAAAATCACTCCTCCTGGAAAAGTGTTTTCTAACTCTCTGTTTACTTGATTAGGCATCTGGAGGGAGCCTGTCCTGATTCGAGTAAGTTCATCTGAGCCCCAGGGCCCCAGACCCACCTCCGGGAGCCCTCTGTCAGCAGTGTGCAGGGCA
>NW_011494680.1:8079940-8092416 GCF_000754665.1 Bison bison bison
AACAGCCATACTTCTCTGGCCGATGGAAATGGAGTCCAGGAAGTAGCTCAGAGCCAAAATCAGTTAGCTGTGAATGACAATTTATTTTCATCTCTGATAAACTGCTTACTCCCCAGTTAACCTCTTCATCCAGAAAATGCTTTTCTCCCAACCAAGCTCACAGCTTCCTGACAGCAATAAAAACGTTAGAGCCCATCAGCTCCACTGGCTGACACTCAGTGTCGGTGTTACTTGAAGTTTATATTTTAAAAGGCTCATGGGAGGGGAAAGTCATTCAAAAAGCATTTAGCCCTTCAAATATGTTCAAGCCCAAGAGTTCGCTGTATTCTAATTACTCTGGAAAGTGCTTTACTAATTAAAACTTTTAAAAACTTACAAACAGAACATAACCAGGGAAAGAGAATGGACAATAGCTTCTGCCCAAGAGATGAAGTTAAAAAAAAATTATGTTTAAAGTAAGATATTTTAAAATACTGTGTGCGTGCTAAGTCACTTCAACCATGTCCAACTCTATGTGACCCTATGGACCGTAGCCCTCCAGGCTCCTCTGTCCATGGGATTCTCCTGGTAAGAATACTGGAGTGGGCAGCCATTCCTCCCTTCCAGGGGATCTTCCCAACCCAGGGATTGAACCCGTGTCTCATTATGTCTCCTGCATTGGCAGGTGGGTTCTTTACCACTAGGGTTACCTGGAAAGCCCAAAATACTGAATACTTCAAAGAAACAGTAGGCTTGATGAAGCAAGCTTCCCGCCCTACAAGAAACTTAGAAAAAGCCTTCATAAAATCATAAATCCTTCTCTGAAGGATATAAATATCCATGGAAACAATAACGTGTGACAATAGAATTAGCTTCAGAAACAGAAAAAATAGAGGATATTCACGTACAGGGAGAAGAGGTGATGATTCAAGACTCGATGATCTCTACATATATTTTAAAAATTATTCCCTGTCAGAAAGGATTTGAGATAGCCTAAAAGGGTGCATAAAATCTGACCAGATAGTATAAATCAAAACAGGAGACCAAAAGAGAAAGGCAAACAATGTTGTGGACATAAAATAGAGATGGGATATATATCCTCACAGTGCAGAATCGGAAGCCAGGGAAAGGCACACAGAGGATACACCCGGCAAGTAGGTCTTCTTTCCTTTAAGCCTCACTTCCTTTCTGCTGCTTCTACTTCAGCCTCAGACCACATCTCTCCTTTCTATTCTGGGTGACTCCGATGGTAACCAATGAGGACAAGTGAGAGGATGGGGATTTAAAGGCAAAATACCAAAAAATATTGACAGGAGCTCGGTGCTTTACTCTTCGCCGCTCTCTGTGCCAGTCGTCGGTGTGATGGGATCAGAATACAAAGACTATAAAAGGGTGTGAGGGACTCCGTGGTGGTCCAGTGGTTAACATACTGTGTTTCCTCTGCAAGGGGCGCGTGTTCAGTCCCTGGTCTGGGAAGTTCCACATGTCATAAGATGAGGCCAAAAGACAAAAATAATAAATAAATAGTACAAAATGAGATAAAACTTGCAAACTTTAAATACATGGGTGTGAGTGGGAATGTCAGTCACACCATCACTTTGCTGCTGATTCATATCTCATTAAAATGATAAAATTTCTAAAACTTTAAGGATCCACTGGGGATTTTTGCATGCTTAGTCACTCAGTCATGTCCAGTTCTTATGACACCATGGACTGCAGCCTGCCAGGCTCTTCTGTCCATAGGATTTCCCAAGTAAGAATACTGGAGTGGGTTGCCATTTCCTTCTCCAAGGAATCTTTCCAACCCAGGGATCAAACCCGAGTGTCTTGCAGCTCCAGCATCGGCAGGCAGATTCTTTACCTGCTGAGCCATCAGGGAAGCCCATTGGGGGGTTTTAAATGCTGCTAAAATTTTCTTCTACAACCCTGGTTAGAAAATTAAGTACTCAATCTAAACATTAAAACTTTCTCATTACCACACGTAAGTTCTTTAGCAAGAGGTCTGGGCTAGATCTGAAAACAGAATGCACATGTTAATTTCCTCAAGCCCCTGGCCGTGTCACGCGATCACCATCTGAAGGACAGGTGATGAAAATGTTTTTAAAGTTTCTTACTCTTTTTGGTACACATTCCAAAAATGTGGGGGACCATCTTGGCTGTCTGAAAAAGCAGCAACCACCCATAAAAAAGTCCCCCTGTTGCCTTGGTGATCATGAATGATGAAGTCATTCTGCCAGAAACTTCATTCATTTGAAAATTGAAGTCCTTGAGTGACAATAAGCCAAGAACACTGTAATATCAGGGGGGGATAAAAAGGAAGTCGCAAAGTCTAAGACACAGCAAGGCACCCAAACAGGAAGGGAGTGCCTCAATTCACTTTACTGCAAGTTCTAGGAAGAGTGGATGGCAGACACACTCACAGGAATCCAGTGTTAGAGATCAGGTAGCTTCCAGAGATGAAAAGAATATCAGCTAATTAAAAAAAGAAGAAGAAGAAGAAAATTTACCTGTACACACTTCTATTACAGTGATGAAAAGACAAAGACATGCTTCCAAGACAATGACGATTTTCCACACAACTGACCTTCTGAGAGCAGAAGAATTGATGCTTTTGAACTGTGATGTTGAAGAAGACTTTTGAGAGTCACTTGGACAGCAAGGAGATCAAACTAGACAATCCTAAAGGAAGTCAGTCCTGAATATTCACTGGCAGGACTGATGATGAAGCTGAAACTCCAATACTTTGGCCACCTGCTGCTAAGTCACTTCAGTCGTGTCCGACTCTGTGTGACCCCACAGACGGCAGCCCACCAGGCTCCCCCGTCCCTGGGATTCTCCAGGCAAGAACACTGGAGTGGGTTGCCATTTCCTTCTCCAATGCGTGAAAGTGAAAAGTGAAAGTGAAGTCACTCAGTCGTGTCTGACTCTTAGCGACCCCATGGATGACAGCCCACCAGGCCTTCCGTCCATGGGATTTTCCAGGCAAGAGTACTGGAGTGGGATGCCATTGCCTTCTCCGTTTGGCCACCTAGTCAGATGCAAAGAACTGACTCATTCGAAAAGACTCAGATGCTGGGAAAGATTGAAGGCAGGAGGAGAAGGGGACAACAGAGGATGAGATGGTTGGATGGCATCACTGATTCAATGGACATGAGCTTGAGCAAGTTCTGGAAGTTAGTTCTGGACAAGGAAGCCTAGTGTGCTGCAGTCCATGGGGTCGCAAAAAGTCATACACAACTGAGCAACTGAATTGAACTGAACTGAAGATGGTGGAGGTAGGGGAAGTGACACAGAGTGAAAGCCAGCACCCTCACCTTGAACTTGATCTCAGAATTGTACAAAAGTTTTATATTATCTATGAAATTGAAGGAGTGGAGAATTTGAATATCTCATTTCATATAGCTCAAAGACTTTGTAAAAATGAGTAAACAAAATAAAAATAAAAGCTGCTCTAGAAAATCTGGAGATTCTTTCATCACGAGCCACTGCTTTGTATCAGGGTATTGGGAAAACTGATCTCCAGACCAAAGTTTTCCTGAGGGTGGTCTTCAGAACACCTGTTGCAGAATCAGCTGATGTATTCATTAAATGTGCAGAATCCCAGGAGGCACCCAACTCACAGGTTTCACAATTTCCTGGGTGATATAGGACTGCATTTTGAATCAGTTTCCTCCTTCATGGGTGCACTCTGCTATAGAACCAGTGGTCTACATTGCAGGACAGGCTGAATGAGCTCCAAATGACAGTCGAGAATTTCCAATGGTCCTGGTTCCCCTCGTTGCTTTCTGTCACCCTTTTGCAGAGAAATAATCTAGGATATCCTCCCAGAGTAACTTGTCTTGGCAGTCTTTGTTCAAGTGGACAAAATGCTTTCTGCCCTGGAGGTTTCATCTTCAAGCTCATCCAAGAAGATTTGAACAGTTTTCTAGACTTTTCTAGTTTTCCCTCTTTCTCCCAGATTAACAAATACAGCCAATTGAAGATAAACAGCAAACTGAAAATCCAGAAATGCGACATCACAGGAAAAAATTTACTTCAAGCGGAAAAGTAAAAGTGTTAGTCACTCAGTCATGTCCAACTCTTTGTGACCACATGGACTATTGCCCGCCAGGCTCCTCTGTCCATGGGATTCTCCAGGCAAGAGTACTGAGTGGGTAGCCATTCCCTTCTCCAAGGGATCTTCCCTACCCAGGGATTGAACCCCATCTCCTGCATTGCAGGTGGATTCTCTACTGTCTGATCCACCAGGAAAGCCCAGAAATGCTATATCACAGGATAAAATGATTTCAAAATTAACTCTAAATACATGGTAATAGAGATCTCTACAAGTCTGCTAGCGTCCACGGATTGTGTGTGTGTTACAGTCAACCACGCATGGAGTTTTTGTTGGAAACCTGAAGAGACCCATACATCATAGCCCACATTTCCATGTCTGCCATCTTGACTGAAAGTAAATGTTGTCCAGCCAGAGGGGCGGCCCCAGGAAGCACTGGAGTCTCCAGAGAAGGGTGAGTAATCCCTGTCTGGGCAGAGGCTGGCAGCAGCCTCTGTAAAGGGCTGATCTAAATTTATATGCTTTCCCTGCTTTGTCTGCTCTGTCTCTGAATGTCAATTTCAGGAAACAGGCCCCAGAAAGACATACAGCTATTGAGCTTTCCAGATGGGTGAGGGAAGGTCAAAGTATTTATGGCAGAAAAATATTGCTCTTGGGTCAAAGCTGACTCAGAAATCGCATGTGTTGCTCTGCATTCTTTCACTTTAGCAACGACTTACAACCCACCTAGAGGTGCAGAATCAACTCGCTTCTCTTTCTAAGACCCCATTCATATTTTGTAGCCTTCAAAATGTCACTGGAGAGTTATTCAGAGTTATCTCTGAAGCAACCACCTCTCCTGAGTGAGTGGAAAAGTCAATCTGGAAGAAGCACAGAAGAAAGTTTATATAGATTTAAGGTAAGGATTCCTTTATAGCTCAGTTGGAAAAGAATCTGCCTGCAATGCAGGGGACTCAGGTTCTATCCCTGGGTCAGAAAGATCCCCTGGAGAAGGAAACGGCAGCCCACTCCAATATTCCTGTCTGGGAAACCCTGTAGACAGCGGAGCCTGGTGGGCTACAGGTTTAGGGGGGAAAGCATGGAAAACCAGACGTGATAGTTTGCTAATCACTCATGAGCAGCCTCTGGAGAAATCAATTATGCAAACCATCCATGTTCACATGCAGGCTCCCTGGCGTGGAAAGGACTTGAACCTAGTCACCCTTTCCATACATGTTCCATCCTCTCATCATCATTTTCCATCCAGTTTTCAGAAGAAAAGCATGCTGGGTCATCAAGCCATTCCACATTCATAAATCCCAAAACTCCACAGAAATGCTCCTTGGAGAAGAATAAAACTCTAATGTCTGATAACAAACATATTATTAAGAGTCATGATCACTGTAAGCTGATCTTAAAGCCTTAAAAAAAATCTTTGTTTATTTACAAAATATTCAGTCTCTTATTCTTGTTTAATCACTAAGTCATGTCTGATTCTTTGCAACCCCATGGACTATAGCCTGCCAGGCTCCTCTGTCCCTGGGATTTCCCAGGAAAGAGTACTGGAGAGGGTTGCCATTTCCTCCTTCAGGGGATCTTCTTGACCCAGGGACAGAATCTGCATCTGCTGCTTGGCAAGTGGATTCTTTACCACTGAGCCAGCTGGGAAGCCACATAACAGATTTCATTCTAATTTTATAGAAGAAAAAAAATTTTTTAATTAATTTTCATATGTAGAGAAGTAACTTCAAATCAACTCCCAATAATCCAAGTGAAGGACTTCAGGCAATGGCTTGAATGGGAAAACTGGCAGAGTTTTAAAAATCTATTTACCTTTGTATTTCATTAAGATTAATTATTTTAAATCAGTGTATATAACACATGACATATGAGAAAGTTGTTTATATTTTAGATCTTTAGTGTCTATCAATCAGCTAGTTAGTAGGACAACATGAATAAACCGAGAAAGAAAAAAGTGTTTCTCAACTTCAAAGGAATCTACACAGAAGTGGTCTTCACAATATTATCCAAAAATGAGCAAAGAGCGAGTGCGGACTACGGAGAGACCATTATCAACAGCTATGAGCAAAGGTTCTGGCACCATTTCCAGAATTTTAGGAGAAAAAAAAAAGATTTCATGAGGCACAGGAAAAGTACATTTTATAACTTTTTAAAAAACATTACTAATGCACTTTGCTTGGTTTGCACAGGACATCACAACTGCCTATACGACAGTTGTGAGAGAGGGGCAGACCACTTGTCATTGCCCCCATGAACTTGGAGTGGCGGCCGAGGCAGAGAGCTCAGAATGGAAAGGGCCCAGCCAGGACTCACACCGCAGCTCAGAGTCTGAGTCCAGGGCTGATCGCTTGTTCAGAGTACCAATGCCATTTTCTTTCTCAACCAGGACATTACGGTAAGAACAGAAGACACGGAGGTTAAGGCGCTCGTGTGCCCACTAGTCCATGTCAGTGTCCTCACTGCCTTTTGTTCTTCCACAGTCTGTGCTCCGGTGATAAAAATAAATCAAGTAAGCAGCTTTCACCAACACTGCAGTAATGAATCTGCAGCCTTTGTGGTTATTGTTCTTCAGTCACTCAGTCGTATCTGACTCTTTCCAATGCCGTGAACTGCAGAACCACCAGGCTTCCCTGTCCTTCACTATCTCCCAGAGTTTGCTCAAATTCATGTCCATTGAATCGATGATGCCATCCACCATCTCATCCTCTATTACCCCCTTCTCCTCTTGTCCTCAGTCTTTCTCAGCATCAGGATCTTTCCCAGTGAGTTGATTCTTTGCATCAGGTGGAGAAAGTACTGGAGCTTCAGCTTCAGCATTAGTCCTTCCAATGAATAGCTAGGGTTGATTTCCTTTAGGGTTGACTGGTTTGATCTCCTTGCTGTCCAGGGCACTTTCAAGAGTCTTCTCCAGCCCCATAATTTGAAAGCATCAATTCTTTGGCCCTCAGTCTTCCTTATGTTAGCCCTTAAATGTGGCCTGAAGTTGAGTCCCTTTCTGAAAGCCCTTTAGAGGATGAAGGAAGGATTGTAAGGTTCTTACTTCAGTTCCCCAAATCAAGTGAAGCTGGAAAGTAATGCTGACTTTTTCCCTTTTCATTCTTCTGGAACGTCAATTTCAGACTTCTTTCAATTCTGTTTCACCCTTGAATGGCAAAAGACAAATCAAAGGGCTCACCAAGCAGGAATGTTAATTGGCAGCCACTGTAGAAAACAGTAAACTAAAAATAGAGCTACTATATGATCCAGCAATCCTGCTCCTGGGCATATATCCAAAAACAATGAAAGCTCTAATCTGAAAGAGTACATGCACCCCAATATTCATAGCAGCACTGTTTGCAATAGCCAAGACATGGAAGCAACCTAGATGTCCATCGGCAGATAAATGGATAAAGCAGATGTGATCCATATATACAATAGGATACTATTCAGCCATAAAATGAATGCAATAATGCCATTTGCAGCAACATGGATGGACGAGAGATTATGATACTAAGTCAGGCAAAGACAAATGTCATATGCTATCACTTATATGTGGAATCCGAAAAAACAGTACAAATGAACTTATTTTCCATGCAAATCAGAAACAGACTCACAGTCACAGAAAACAAACTTAAAATTACCAAAGGGTAATGGGAGGAGGGATAACCTGGGAATTTGGGATTACCAGATGTACACTATTATATAAAACAGATAAACAGCAAGGATTTCCTGTATAACACAGGGAGCAATATTCCATATCTTATAATGACCTATAATGGAAAATAGTCTGAAAAAAAAAATATATGTAACTGAGTCACTTCGCTGTATACCTGAAACCAACATAATATTGTAAATCAACTATACTTCAATTAAAAAGAAAAAAGACTCACCAAGCAGATGAGACAAGTTCCCAAACACAGCAAACACCCAGCCAGGTCCCTTCTCCAGCTTCACCCCACGGGGGTCACATGTGCACTTGTCACACAACACAGGCCACCAAGGCCACCTTCTTTGTCAAGTTGGCCAGCCCTGCACAGACGCAAGGAAATACAGACACATCCTTCTAGGCCGCAGGATCCTGGGCAGGAAGCAGCTTGGTGCTGCCAGAGGGAGCTGGGAGGGCTGGCAGAGGTGTGCTCAAAATCAGGTCCCAAAGACCCAGGGTGAGGTTTTATTCAGAGTGATGGCACTGGGCTGGATTTTAATCCTGCCTTGAATACCACTGCCTCCAAGTTGAGCACAAACACTGCGCAGGCCCCACATCCCAGAGCGCTATAGCACAGAACCCAGGCCCTTTCCAGTGGGAGGTGAGGGGCCTGTGCCTGTTCAGTCATGTCCAACCCTCTGAGACCCCATAAACTGTAGCTCGCCAGGCTCCTCTGTCCATGGGATTCTCCAGGCAAGAATACTGGAGTGGGTTGCCATTTCCTCCTTCAGGAGATCTTCCAGACCCAGGGATTGAACGTGAGTCTCCTGCATTGGCAGGCGGATTCTTTACTACTGAGCCATCTGTGAAGCCCAAAAAAGAGGGGGCTGAGAGAGGATTTATTATCTCCCTTGGAAAAGCAAGGGTGAGAGGTAGCTGACAGCCCAGATCTCTACCTGGGAGGAGGGATCCACTGCTCCTTCACCCCCTCAGTTCAAACACCGACCCTAGGAACTCAGCACTTTGGGGTGACATAGCAAGATGCACTACAACACAGTTTGAGATTCAAATTCGCCCTGGTTCCGACCTCAGCCTCAGGCAATCTATTGTTCCAGACAAACCATTCTCAGCTCCCAAGAAAGGGTGGTGACATCACATGTCACACCCAGATGTCTCTGTCAGCTTGCAGCTTCCTCCCCCCCTGCCACTCCTGTCTGTGGTGCTCACCCCTGCTCTCCATACTGCTCATGGGGTTCTCAATGGACATGAGTTTGAGCAAATTCCAGGAGATGGTGAAGGACAGGGAACCCGGCGTGCTGCAATCCATGGGGTCGCAGAGTCAGACACGACTGAGCAGCTAAGCACAAGGCAACACTGGCCGTGGCTGTGACTTTAAAATGACCAACCTGATTTTTAAAGCCCTGGGGCTCTCAGGCTCCGTGAGGAGGGGTCTCCAAGAGCAGGAGGCTGGGCTCTGGGCAGCACTGTTCCCACCCAGACCAGAGACCCCACCCACACTGGGACTGGGGGGCTTAGCATTGCAGGCCTTTGGAGCCCAAGTCTGTTTAACCAGTCCCTGATCAGCACTGTGAACTAAGAATCTCTGCCTCTCTCTATCTCACATACACACACACAAACACACACACACACACACACACACACCATTCCTTGGTGAGAAAACTGCTGCATAAGATAAGAGAATAAATTCTATTTTCCTTGATTGTACTTTTAAATGTGCAGAACAAAAGATAAGATTCGAGCACTTTTATCTCCAATAAGTGGTTTTCTAAATACGTCAAGATAAAGATGAAATGATGCAATGAATGAATCAGAAGTGAATTAGAAAGGAAAGCTTCATTAGAATGATGCATCCCTGGATCCAGGAGCCATGGTGATTAGTTTAGGCGGCTGCTTTGGGCTTCCATCCACAGATCCAAGGGGACTGAAAGCCCAGAGTGTCACCACCCTAGCTGGAATTCTTGGAGAAATAAAAGGATGATAGGAAAGAAAGAATAGAAAAATCTCAGAGTTGGACACAGAGTACTGAGCAGGCAGAGGACATCATTGCTTTAATGAGTGCAAACACCATCTGTTCATCTTCTCTCCAACCCCACAAACCTTTTCAACCACTGCTACCTACAGGGGGCTGCTCACAGCCCCCCGCTCAGGTGGCTGCTTCACCTTTGCCCACACTTGTCCCCCCACAGAACTGCCACCCCCAGTGCAATCGTGAGTTCACCTTTCCTTGTAAGGCTCTCAGTTCTCCGAGGCAGGAGCTGGGATGATCTCGTCCGCCACCAAGTCCTCAATATCTAACCCACTGCCTGAGCTTAGTTGGTGTTCAATTGAATACTTGTGGTCAGGACTGAATGGGCAGTCCTGACCTCAGAAACCCATTCAATGCAGTACTCCAGGCAGCCTCTATCAACCCATTTAAGTTGACACAGGACTTGAAATCTCTTCACCATCTGACAGTTAATAAGTCTAAGTCGATCAGAAGGCAACATCCACTAGCTGTGGTTGACATGAATTCACGTCATTTAAGTATTTCCAGCTTCCCTGGTGCCTCAGGTGGTAAAGAATTAGCCTGCAATGTGGGAGACCTGGGTTCAATCCCTGAATTGGGAAGATCCCCTAAAGAAGGGAAAGGCCACCCACTCCAGTATTCTTGCCTGGAGAATTCCATGCACAGAGGGACCTGACAGGCTACAGTCCATGGGGTCACAAAGAGTTGGACATGACTGAGCAATTAAAGGTTATACATGTTAATGGATTCATTTCCTCTGAAAGAGTAACTGGCTTATTGTCAACCTCATTTCACCTGCCATAGAGGAAATCCACTCTTTACTATAGTTCTAGACACAGAGACGTTGTAAATATATTCACCTGTTCACCTGCAATATTTAAACACCTGATGTATGTATTTATACTCAGTTGTGTCTGACTCTTTGTGGCCCCATGGACTGCAGCATGCCAGTCTCCTCTGTCCACGGAATTTTCCAGGCAAGAATACTGGAGTGGGCCTCCATTTCCTTCCCCAAGGGATCTTCCCAACCCAGGGATCAAATCCTTGTCTCCTGCAATAGCAGATAAATTGTTTACCACTGAGCCACCAAGGAAGGCCAACACTAGACACAGGCTCTAAATAATAACCTGGTTCAGTTGCTTAATAATAGTCCTGAGAATTACTGACTTCTAATACAATTACTGCTTGGACTTTTAAATCCTATTTTATGCAATTTAGTTCCTTTTAATGTGAGGAGACATTTTTATATTTCCAAAGAAAAAATTCTACATCACCATGTATTCAATATCACTCCATATGTATATATGGAGGAATGTTTACTTACAACTGGTTAAAACGGTAAATTTTACATTATTTGCAACAAGGGGAAATAAAATAGAAGTTGGGCAGGAGAGCAGAGCATAATTGATCAGCATCTGTTCCGGCTGCCTTGTTACCTTAACCAGGATCCATCCACAAGAAAAGTTTAAGCCTCTGTTTCTTCATACAGGAAATGTTAATCACAATGCCAGACTCACAGATGCTTGAAAGAAAAGAAAGGAGATGCGTATAATTGGATGCACAATCTGATTGTTGCCGAGGGAACTGGACTTCTAATTAATCTGGGTGGCCAAGCCCCAGGCCAGGAATTCATCTAAGGGAAGATACTCCCAGGATGCTACTAATCCCTTACACGGAGGCCTGGGTCCTCCAACTCATCACCCGGCCTAGAAGGTTGCAGATCCCTGATAGTGAGATGAGTTAGGAAATGAAAACACTAAGAAAATGACCATATTCAGGTTCAGGCACTCGGGTAGACCTCAGAGGCGCAGACTCAGTTGGGCCTGCGTTTTGTGCTCTTCCCAGGTCCGAGCGCCAATTTGCTCTTCCCAGGCGAGCGCCAATGCTGCGACTTATCGCCTCCCCGCCACTCGGTTATCTGGATGTAAAACCGGCGCACCTTCTCAGGCAGATGTTGACCGTCCAGACCCCCAAGAAGTTTTAGTTAGCAAAGAAGCCTGCTTACAATTTTATAGATAATGTCTCTCTGGGGCTGCGATTGCCCCCTTCCGGCTCTGGCTGCCTGTCACCGGAGGGGGAAGGTCTGCAGCCGGCTCTCTCTGTTCAGTCCTTTGTTTCGTGCGCGGGCCTGGCGGTCTTAGGTTAGGGCTGGCTTTTCGCGTGGTAGGTATCCCACAGTCTGGTTTGCTAGCCCAAATTATTTCGCTCAGATAGCGCTCAGGGTATTCAGGCCAGATTCTTACTCTCAGCGATGCAGCCCACGGCGCGCCTCCCTGCCCGGCCCCGGTTTGCTAATGGCGAATGCAGGCGTCTGCGCTGCTTCTCTGCTGGGGGAGTTACTGTAGGGCTCGCAATCTGCGAGTTTTAAATTGTTTATTTATTTTTTCTCCCTGTTATGTTGCCCTCTGTGCTTCCAAAGCTCGGCACAGATTCGGCAGTGAGAAGGTTTCCTGATGTTTGGAAACTTCTCTTTTTAAGATTCCCTTCCCGGGACGGAACTCCGTCCCTCCCTCTATTGTCTCTTTTTTTTGTTTGTTTTTAATATTTTTTCCTACCTCCTTTCGAAGAGTTGGGTTGCTTTTCTGGGTGCCTGATGTCCTCTGCCGGCATTCAGAAGTTGTTTTGTGGAATTTACTCGACGTTTAAATGCTCTTTTGCTGAATTTGTGGGTCTACAAATAATAAATGCTGGAGAGGGTGTGGAGAAAAGGGAACCCTTTTACACTGTTGGTGGGAATGCAAACTAGTCCAGCCACTATGGAGAACAGTGTGGAGATTCCTTAAAAAACTGGA
>NW_011494680.1:8093321-8096653 GCF_000754665.1 Bison bison bison
AGTACCTGGCAGGCTACAGTCCATGGGGTCGCAAAGAGTCGGACACAACTGAGCATGAGACTTCCCCTCTCTATAGGATGTATTATATAACACAGATTTACATATAGACAGAGGTGAGAGAGAGAGAGAGTGTGTGTGTGTGTGTGTGTGTGTATGTGTGTTCTCCACTGGGAACCATAAGTTTTGCAGGGCTGTTAGGATTCCCTTGTTTTCACAGTAATTGGTTCAAACACTTTCCTCAGGCTTGCTTATCCACTCACAAAGATTCCTTGTTGATATACTGTCTTTAAGTTCTGTTTTTCTCATTTTTAAAAAAGTTTCATTTATCTGGTTGTCCCATAAAGAAGGCTAAGCACCAAAGAATTGATGCTTTCAAATTGTGGTGCTGGAGAAGACTCTTGAGAGTCCCTTGGACAGCAAGAAGATCAAACCAGTCAATCCTAAAGGAAATCAACCTTGAGATTCATTGGAAGGACTGATGCTGAAGCTCCAAAACTTTGGCCACCTGATGCAAAGAGCCAGTTCATTGGAAAAGACTCTCATGCTGGGAAAGACTGAGGGCAGGAGGAGGATAGCAGGGGATGAGATAATTTTATAGCATTATCGACTCAGTGGACATGAGTCTGAGCAAACTCCAAAAGGTAGTGAAGTACTGGGAAGCCTGGCTTGCTGCAGTCCACCAGGTCGCTGGGTCAGACACGACTGAGTGACTGAACAATGACAACAGATGTGAGAGATGACAGGAGTCGGCCAAGCTCAGGGTCAAGAAGTTTTCATTTGAACGTGTGATTGTATTACCATGTAGGCTTGGACATCTAGCACTTTCTCTGTTGACTCCACATGAGAAAAACTGAAGTTCGCTACAGACATTTCAAAGTTATGTAAAATACAGAACAGCGAGCTATTCCAAGCATTACAGTTATTCTTCTGCTATCATCTCTCATTGTCCTCTCTGTGGTCTTTGCAGAAATAATTAACCTTGTGAATGCTGAATTACTCACAAAAGATGGAAAAGCTCACCGTTAGTATATCAGGGCCACATGAATGTTGAAGATAGAGAGCTAAAGGACTATTGTAACTCCAGCAATCAACAGAGAAAATAATTCTGCAGTGAGAGAAATAATTCTTGTGTGCTTCAAGAGCACTGAAAACATTCAGCTTATCAATTTTAAAAGAACTCTCTCTCACACACTCTTTCTCTCTAAATTTTCCAGCCAGAAATCGCATCTGCTTTGTGCAGAAGCCAGGACCGCATGGCCTTCTACCTGCAGGAATTTCTTCTCCACTCTTTCTATTGAAATGGGTGCAAAACTTATTGTCAACGTAGGAGATAGTCTGTCCTAAATCAAGAGGTTGCCAAGATAATGAACAATTTTCATGTGTCCATCTACCTTGAGACCAGACTCCCACCTTTGTTTCCTTCATCAATCACTCTCAGTGGTCTGGGCCATGACCCCACACCCGCTGCCCCATGTGGCTCCGTCAGCAGCATTTTCATCCGATCACGCTCTGTCTTTATGAATTCTTCCCTAAGACACCAGAATGCCTCTGGAATGCCTTCCTTATCCAATATACAGACACCCACAGAAGCAAATTCAATACATCACAAATGATTCACAGGCTCACTTTCGTATGACTTCCTGAATCATTTGGAAATTATAGAAATCAACTTTGACTAATTCAGCAGGAATTTAGTAAATGTTATTGAGTGGCTCAAAGTATCTCTTAGGGGCTGGAGGACCAGTGGCCAAGGTTACACAGCCAAACAGCTCAAAATCACGCCAGCAACTATCCCTGTGGAGACCTCCCCACAGCCACTGTCTGCCCGGATGCCATCCCCAACACCAGGCTCAGGACCCTCTGCTGGGAGCCCCCACACTCACACCACTGTTCTTGGGAGTGGGCACTGCTCATGCTAAAGGGCTTCCCTGTTGGCTCAGTGGTAAAGAATCCACCTACCAGTGCAGGAGACCTGTATTTGATCCCTGGGAAACGCCATGGACAGAGGAGGCTGGTGGGCTACAGTCCATGGGGTCACAAAGAATTGGACACAACTGAAGTGGCTCAAGGCAAATTTGGCCTTGAAGTATGGAATGAAGCAGGGAAAAACTAATAGCGTTTTGCCAAGAGAGCACACTGGTCATAGCAAACACCCTCTTCCAACAACACAAGAGAAGACTCTACACATGGACATCACCAGATGGTCAACACCGAAATCAGATTGATTATATTCTTTGTAGCCAAAGATGGAGAAGCTCTATACAGTCAGCAAAAACAAGACCGGGAGCTGACTGTAGCTCAGATCATGAACTCCTTATTGCCAAATTCAGACTTAAACTGAAGAAAGTAGGGAAAACCACTAGACCATTCAGGTATGACCTAAATCAAATCCCTTATAAGTATACAGTGGAAGTGAGAAATAGATTTAGGGCACTAGATCTGATACAGAGCCTGATCAACTATGGACGGAGGTTCATGACATTGTACAGGAGACAGGGATCAACACCATCTCCATGGAAAAGAAATGCAAAAACGCAAAAAGGCTGTCTGGGGAGGCCTTACAAATAGCTGTGAAAAGAAGATGAGTGAAAAGCAAAGGAGAAAAGGAAAGATATAAACATCTGAATGCAGAGATCCAAAGAATAGCAAGGAAAGATAAGAAAGCCTTCCTCAGCGATCAATGCAAAGAAATAGAGGAAAACAACAGAATGGGAAAGACTAGGGAGCTCTTCAAGAAAATTAGAGATACCAAAGGAACATTTCATGCAAAGATGGGCTTGATAAAGGACAGAAATGGTATGGACCTAACAGAAGCAGAAGACATTAAGAAGAGGTGGCAAGAATACACAACAGAACTGTACAAAAGAGAGCTTCACGACCTAGATAATCACAATGGTGTGATCACTCATCTAGAGCCATAAATCCTGGAATGGGAAGTCAAGTGGGCCTTAGAAAGCATCACTATGAACAAAGCTATTGGAGGTGATAGAATTCCAGTTGAGCTATTTCAAATGCTGAAAGATGATGCTGTGAAAGTGCTGAACTCAATTTGTCAGCAAATCTGGAAAACTCAGGAGTGGCCACAGGACTGGAAAAGGCCAGTTTTCATTCCAATCCCAAAGAAAAACAATGCCAAAGAATGTTCAAACTACCGCACAATTGCACTCATCTCACATGCTGGTAAAGTAGTGCTCAAAATTCTCCAAGCCAGGCTTCAGCAGTACGTGAACCATGAACTTCCAGATGTTCAAGCTGGTTTTATAAAAGGCAGAGGAACCAGAGATCAAATTGCCAACATCTGCTGGATCATGGAAAAAGCAAGAGTTTCAGAA
>NW_011494680.1:8097167-8109886 GCF_000754665.1 Bison bison bison
ACAGTGGAAACAGTGTCAGACTTCATTTTTTTTAGGCTCCAAAATCACTGCAGATGGTGACTGCAGCCATGAAATTAAAAGACGATTACTTCTTGGAAGGAAAGTTATGACCAACCTAGATAGACATGTTGAAAAGCAGAGACATCACTTTGCCAACAAAGGTCCGTCTAGTCAAGGCTGTGGTTTTTCCAGTGGTCAAGTATGGATGTGAGAGTTGGACTGTGAAGAAAGCTGAGCGCTAAAGAATTGATGTTTTTGAACTGTGGTGTTGAAGAAGACTCTTGAGAGTCCCTTGGACTGCAAGGAGATCCAACGAGTCCATCCTAAAGGAGATCAGTCCTGGGTGTTCATTGGAAGGACTGATGCTAAAGCTGAAACTCCAATACTTTGGCCACCTCATGTGAAGAGCTGACTCATTGGGAAACACCCTGATGCTGGGAGGGATTGGGGGAAGGAGGAGAAGGTGACGACAGAGGATGATATGGCTAGATGGCATCACCAACTCGACAGACATGAGTTTGAGTGAACTCCGGCAGTTGGTGATGGACAGGGAGTCCTGGCATGCTGTGATTCATGGGGTCGCAAAGAGTCGGACACGACTGAGCAACTGAACTGAACTGAACTGAAGTGGCTCAGCAACAACAATATGGCCTACGGTGCTGCCCTCACCTGGATGAAGTCTGTTAACCCTGCTTCTTTGGGACACAAGTAGATAGATAAACAGATACATAATCTTCCAAAATGTGCTACTTTAAAAAAAAATGCATTTGGCTGCACCAGGTCTTAATTGTGGCATGGGGGATCCAGTTCCCTGACAAGGGTTTGAACCGGACCCCCTGCATTCAGAGCATGGTGTTGAAAGGTTGTTGTTGAATCATGTGAAGACACCGGTATTCTTGGCCCCCAGAGGAGAAGAATTCAATCTGGGGCCAGAGGCTTGATCGCTCAGAGCTTTTGTGTAATAAAGTTTTATTAAAGTATAAAGGAGATAGATAAAGCTTCTGACATAGGCATCAGAAGGGGGCAGAAAGAGTACCCGCTTGCTAGTGTTAACAATGAAGTTATATAATCCAAAGAATGTCTGGAGGTTGTAAAGACCTCATCAGACCTACTCCCATAATTTACATTTTAAGATAACACTGTCCTCAGGCAGGATACATCCTTGTAAAGACCAAGTCTACTCCCATAATTTACATTTTAAGATAACAGAAGGTTTAATCCAGAGACTGTCCTTAGGCAGGATACATTATTGTTATATAATCCTAAGGAATGTGGGGAAAGAAAAAAAGTTTGTCCTTTCTTCCTCCTTGAGAATTCCAGACCCCTCTCTCCTTGGGGACCCTAGACTCCTTATCAACCTGCCTAGGAACTGACTCTCTAAGTGTCTTAGCCACTGTACCACCAGGGAAGTCCCTAAAATGTGCTATTTTTAAAACCTCAGTTGTTAATTATCTGGGTTAGAAGCTGAAATTTATCTTTGGGGTAACTTCATCTGTGTCCTGTTTTTATGAGCAGTTTTGCTCCTACAGATAGGTCTAGACTGGTCTTGAACATTGCTGAAGTAATAAAAAATACAGATGCTTCCAATGATGTCCATTTTATTATGACTAAATATGGAAAAGTTACCTCTGTGGTGGCAGAATGCATCTCTGTAAAGATGGACATGAGGTGAGAGCTTTCAGGTTCCCACTGACAGAGCTATAATCAGGGAGTCTGGAGTCCTGGTGGTCTGTGGGGGGAAGACACAGCTAGGAGATCCATCTCCCACACCTGCCACCAGTGAGAAGGTTCGGAGTCAGTGGGGAAGGATTGTGAAGTGCAGGCAATGACTATGGGGACAGAGCGTGTCAACCATCACCTGTTCCAGGTTATAAGTGAGCTGGGTCCCCTCCCAGCCTTCACACCAGCCTTACGCTCACCTGCTCTGTTTTGTGGACTAAGGGGGTGGGACCTGTTGGTGGGGTGGGACATAAAATATATGGAGGGATTCACAGACACAGCAACATGCATGGCCAGAGATAGAAGGCAAACAGCTTGAAGTCACTTCTGTAAGAGGGAATAACTAACAGCCAGGAGAAACCCTGACCACAGCCTAGAACCTTCAGACTCACCCTTTGGGACTTCAGGATGGAGCTTGCTGCAGTCCTGTTAGATAAGGGCTCAATTATTTTATTTAGATATTAACAGGGGAGGTCACTCCCAAGGGCTGGAGTTCAAGAACAGAGACACAGGGACTTCTCTGGGAGTCCAGTGGTTAAGATTTTGCACTTCCACTGCAGTGGGCATGGGTTCAAACCCCTGGTCAGGAAATGAAGGTCCCACAAGCCGCGTGACACAGCCAAAAAATAGAAAAATAACAGAGACCCCGAGGTACACATAAAGTATTCGTTTTTAGGGAGAAGGCTAATGACGACAATAATTAAAAGCTGATAACCAAATTTGAGAATAAAAGCAATAAATTTAAACATATTTTCAGCTCTGTGAATGGGAAATAAGATTTTTAGAATTGGGTTTTCTCTAAAGCAATAATACCACACCAAAATTCACTGCAATAAGAAATTCTCATAAGTTACTGCTCTATTAAAGTATAATGTGATCCCCAAGGAACTCTACAATGGGATTATAGCTAAAATCCCTATTTAGCCCTCATTTCATTTGGCATTAATGACCACAGCTAGGAGATATATACTTTATAATGTGAAAAGATTATGATTAGTCATTGTGGATGGTTTATTAACGTGTCAAGACACTACATGCAAATAAGAATTTGATGGCCTCTTTGTCTATCTCCTCCAACCCCTGATCACTCAGGGCCTGGGGCTTTTCCAGGAGAAGGTGATTTAAATCCTGGGCAGCTCAATTAATGTACTTTTAAAGCAGGAGGCTTTATTTATATTTATTTATATCTTTATTTATATTTAAAGTGGTAGGACCAAAAAGGTCCTACTGTGTAATACAGGGAACTCTGCTCAATATTCTGTAACAACCTAACTGGGAAAAGAATTTGAAAAAGAATAGATCCAAACACATGTATAATTAAATAATTTTCTTGTGTGCCTGAAATTAACACTGCATTGTTAATCGACTGTTGTTGTTTAGTTGCTAAGTCATTTCCAACTCTTTGCGACCCCATGGACTGTAGCCCACCAGACTCCTCTGTCCATGGGATTTCTCAGGCAAGAATACTGGAGTGTGTTGTCATTCTCTTCTCCAGGGGATCTTCCCCACTCAAGGATAGAACCCGCATATTCTGCCTTAGAAGGTAGATTCTTTACCCTGTACTCCAATATAAAATAAAAAGCTAAATAACATTATTCTAAAAAAGAGAGATTGAACCATGAAAAAAAAAAAAAAGAATTGGTGACAGGCTTTTATACAAAAACAAACTTCACAGCCTCTTGTCCTCTTCTTGTCTCTTCTTCCTAAGCCCCTGTGGAGCAGATAGCACATGGCGCAGGGGCTGAGCACACTGGATGGTACCCCGTATTGGCTCACTTTCCCAGCAGTGAAAAGAAACACAGCTTTTGTGCTGACTCAACACTTCTGACATCAAATGGGTGGGTTTTTTCCCACTGCCTGCCTGGAGACAGTGTCATAGCCCTCCGGCTGAGGGCTCAGTCTCACAAGCTCACCCAATTCAATGCCAGTGTCAAGTAGCAGAGTGCCCAGGTCACCCACACTCTGTCCAATTCACCTATGACCCAGGGTCCCCATTACTCTCTCTTTCAGGTTCAATCATTTGCTAGAGCAGCTCATAAAACTCAGAGAAAGGCTTGCTTATATTTACCAGTACATTATACAGTAAACTGAAAGTGATTCCTGGTGGCTCAGACAGTAAAGAATCTGCCTGCAGTGCAGGAGACCCAGGGTCGAGAAGATCCCCTGGAGAAGGAATGGCTACCCTCTCCAGTATTCTTGCCTGGAGAATTCCATGGACAGTGGAACCTGGTAGGCTACAGTCCATAGGGTCACAAAGAGTTGGACATGACTGAGTGACTAACACTTCATTTTTATATGATGAAGGATGACCCACCAGATAAAAAGTTACACATAGGTCAGAAGGTTCTGGACACAGGATTTCTGTTCCCATGGAGTTGGGGTGGGCCACCCTCTGGCATGTAAGTGTCTTCACCAGCCAGATGCTCTCCAATCCTGTACTTTGTGGATTTTTATAGAGACTTCTTTTTCCTTTGGAAAACGTAGTCATTTTCATTAAAATGCTATCCATGTTACCACGTTATCCATGTATCCATGTTAACAGGTAGACTAGAGCTATTTTTAAATGAATTAACATTTTAAACCATTCACTGTTAATTTGTGATATGGTAAACATTAATAAATATAATCCATCCAAACAAAGGCCCTTTTATCAATAGTTTTTAAGAATGTAAAGGATTCTAGAACAAAAAATTTGAGAACTTCCACCTTGGAGAAACCACTGCCCAGTGCACCAGAGTTCTGGAAGCAAGCCATGGCCATGCTGGCTGCAGGAGCCAGAAAATGTAGCCAAACCCAATGGCCAATGAGAAAAGGTCAGTAAACCGTGGCTCTCCATCCAGGCGTCCTTATATAGTACAGGCTAAAAAATAAGGAACGCAGCAGTTATATTCATCAATGAGGATGAATCTTTGGAAAATACTGATATTTGAAAACTAAGTTGCAGAAAAATTCTTACCATGTGAGCGTGTTCATATAACAATGTAAAAAGCACGCAAAACCGAGTGTACTGATTAAGGACTCACGTGCAGTAAACCACGAAGGAACGCAGGGGATGCTGAACGCAGAATTCAGGATCCTGGTGTGTTTCCTGACTCCTGGCCTACACTCTCCTGCCAGGACTGCAGTGCCTTGGACTAACCTTGTCCACAGTGCGTTTTAGTCACTTATTTGTTGACTATCTTTAAAACTCTGTTTTAAAAGATATGCATTTACTTATTTGGCTGCGTCAGGACTTAGTTTCAGCACTCCGGGTCTCTAGTTGCGGTGTGTGGACTTAGTTGCTTCACGGCATGTGGGATCATAGTTCCCTGATCAGGGATGGAACCAGTGTCCCTAGTATTTAAGGTGGAGTCCGAACCTAGTATTGCAAAGTGGACCACCAGGCAAGATCAACCATCTTCGAACCTCTTGGGGGCATGGACGAGGTCATTTAATTTTAGATTCCAGATCCTACCATCCTTCAGATGACAGGCACTTAATATGTATTTAGGAGTGAATAAATAAACACTGTTTTCTTACTTTACAAAACAAAAAAGCAAGGGGCCACATACTTGGTGATGGGAATTCAGCCCTGCATTCTGGGACTGAATGAAAAAAGAACAAAATCTTATCTACTGGTTCAAGTCTTCTGATTTTCAGCCAGGGCTGCTCACAGGTAATTCGGGCAGCAAGTGTCAGATTATCAAGGATATTGTGTGTTCGTTGTTGTTGTTCAGTCGCTAAGTGTGTCGGACTGTTTGTGACCCCATGGATTACAGCACACCAGGCTTCCCTGTCCTTCAGTATCTCCAGGAGCTTGCTCAAACTCATGTCCATCAGGTCGGTCATGCCATCCAACCATCTCATCCCCTGTTGTCCCCTTCTCCTCCTGCCTTCAATCTTTCCCAGCATCAGGGTCTTTTCCAATGAGTCAGTTCTTTGCATTGAGTGGCCTAAGTATTGGAGTTTCAGCTTCAGTATCTGTCCTTCCAATGTATATTCAGGGTTGATTTCCTTCAGGATTGACTGGTTTGATCTCCTTGCACTCCAAGAAACTCTCAAGAGTCTTCTCCATGTGGTGACCAAGGAGGACGAAAGAGAAGATGAAACCAAGGAGGGTCTTGGAATACAGGAATGGAAAAACCAGACCCTTATTGACCTTCCCTCCCATTCCCAGTTCTATAACTATTAATGGATTTCAGGTCCTCCTGACCAGTATAACCTGTCTCCTCTCCTACCCCATAGGGAGAAGGTATTTCCCTCACTCTTCCCCCGACCCAGTATACATGCCTCATCCAAATAGCAAATGACCTGCAAGATCCCACTCCTTGTACCCTGGCTATAAAAAGGGACTAAGGACCCCGTTCAACGTCAGTTCTCCCCTGAGCTGGCCCACTGTTTTAACAGCGTCTTCCATTCTAATGAACTTTATTTCCCTCTCATTCTGTCTCATGTCTGGAAATTCTTTCCCAACCTGCGCCTGGACCGTGACATCCAACACCACGGTTCAAAAGCATCAATTCTTCGGCACTCAGCCTTCTTTATGTACAACTAATCTGAAAACTGGCAGGGTCATCAGGCCCTAATGGATGGGATTTATTTAACACATGCGCTACCTAAGGTCACATGACTGTTATCACATGTGTATCATAGCCCTATGAGTTGAGTACCCTTCCTATCACCATTTTACAGAAGGAGTGACACAGAGATGTTGTCACTTGCTCAAGGTCACAGAGCTCCTGAGGAGGAGCAAACAGTTCTCTGGGCAACATCAGAGACTCTCGAGCCAGAACCCGAGGCCCTTCCCTCCAGCGCTGTCTGTCCTCATGTGTCTCAGGTGAAGACCACCCTTCCCTCCAGTGCTGTGATCCTCATCCTTGTGTGTCTCATGTAAATACCTGAAGGGCAGGGCCGTGGCTCAGCCCAGCACGTACGTGTTTTTGTCTGTTCGCCCCATTTTTCCTCTGCACTGCTCACAATGTCTCTTCCTCTATTGTGAGGACTGACTTGATGGTTCCTGTGATCTTGATCCTCCCTGCACCTTTGAGAAGTATAAGAAAGTGCTGCTTTCCACTCGGCTTGCCGTGTGTCCAGATGAGCACGTAAAAGCCAGCAAGTTACGGTACAGGGCATCACTGCTATTGTCTGCCTCCCTGAAAGGAGGACCAGAAACTTCATTTGGAGGTCAAGATTCTCGAAAAAACAAACCCTCTATTGAAATGACATCTCACGACACCCACCATGAATCAGTGACCAAAACAAGGTCAGGATATTCAAGTCCAGAAATCCATTTGCATTCATGGAAATTTAAAAAAGAATCCATCTGTGTTTTATTCACCAAAATTAGCATCACCAAGGTAATAGCTGAGTGGTATTGAAAAAGCGGATGTTGGCAGGTAGCTTGGAAAACAATCAGGCAGCTTGGGAATTCAGGTCAAGAGCAAGTGCAGAGAACAGTTACAGACCCACGAATGCTCTGGACAATGGATCCTGAATGCTATTCTAAATTGAATCGTGCACTAGTGTTGCAGAGGGCCCTCCAACCCGGTGAGCCTCTCTCTGATAAGGAGTCCATCCCACAGACTTCCTCCTGGTTATTGGAGGAAGTCACTGAGTACCTACTCTGTGTCAGGACCTAAAAGAAGCCATTCTTGCAAATTCCTGACCTCATTTCATCTTCATAACAATGCCATCAAATAGCACAATTGACACCATTCTATTGATGGAAAGCTGCACATCCAGTTGTTTAGCCCCAGGAAATGCAATGCTAATTCAGTTTAGTTCAATTGTTCAGTCTTTTTTGACTCTTTGCAACCCCATAGACTGCAGCATGCCAGGCTTCCCTGTCTATCACCAACTCCCAGAGCTTGCTCAAACTCATGTCCATCAAGTTGGTGATGCCATCCAACCATCTCATTCTCTGTCATCTCCTTCTGCTGCCTTCAATCTTTCCCAGCATCAAGGTCTTTTCCAGTGAGTCAGTTATTTGCATCAGGTGGCCAAAGTATTGGAGCTTCACCTTCAGCATCAGTTCTTCCAATGAACACCCAGGACTGATCTCCTTTATGATGGACTGGTTGGGTCTTCTTGCAGTCCAAGGGACTCTCAAGAGTCTTCTCCAACACCACTGTTCAAAAGCATCAATTCTTCAGCACTCAGCTTTTTTTATGGTCCAACTTTCACATCCACACATGACTACTGTAAAAACCATAGCTTGACTAGACAGATCTTTGTTGGCAAAGTAACATCTCTGCTTTTTAATATGCTGTCTAGGTTAGTCATAGCTTTTCTTCCAAGAAACAGTTCAGTTCAGTTGCTCAGTTGTGTCCAGCTCTTTGTGACCCCATGGACAGCCGCACGCAGGCCTTCCTGTCCATCGCCAACTCTTGGAGTTTACTCAAACTCACATCCATTGAGTCGGTGATGTCATCCAACCATCTCATCCTCTGTCATTCTCTTCTCCCACCTGCAATCTTTCCCAGCATCAGGGTCTTTTCAAATGAGTCAGTTCTTCACATCAGGTGGCCAAAGTATTGGAGTTTCAGCTTCAGCATCAGTCCTTCTGAAAAGGAAAAGTTAAAATGTTACATAACCTCCTTCTCCTTCTGCCTCTGTAACTCAGCTTGCCCTTTGAAAAGTCTAGATCATGTAGGTCACATAGTCTCAGAAAGTGGGGACTTGCAATACTAGGAACTGGAGTTTATCTCACTCACTCTTGTCCTGCTCTTTGCAATCACCCAGCCCCTGCAAACCTGCTTAATCATGCCTGACCAGGACAGGCATCCCCCTCCCCATCTTGACTGCTATTCCCGAGCACACAAAACCCCTTATTTTAAACCAGCCTATTAACAGCTAGTGTTGCCCACTATAGTCTATCGAAAAACACTTGTAATCCTTTTGTTCGGGGCTCACAACTTGGAGTGTTTATTCCTCTGGGCTTGCCGATGTAATAAACCTGAGTTCTCCAACTCTCCGAGTGTAGTGCTTGGTTTCTCGAGTACTGGTTTCTGCAACATTTCTGGAGGCCCCAGCAAGATTCCAACCACACTGGCCCCTTGAGCCACCAGACTGGTAGCTTGGCCAGGCTGGAGCGAAGGAATCCCGAGACAAACAAAAAGTTAAGCCACATGACAGTATTCGGGTTCTCTTTTGAACCAGTGTTCTGACTCTCTGGACGGCCAAGCCCCAACTGGACTCATTGGAGGGATGGGCCAACTCACCAGGAATGGCCACAGGATAAGGTAAGGCCCTGGGGGAGACCTTACCCCAGGAGGAACCTACTGCAATTGGTCAAAGAGGAGACTGATCACCTCCTGGAGCTCCCAGGATGGGATCAACAGTTAAGGAAACCTGGGGACTTGGGAGGAAGGGATGTGTCGTGAATGATAACCTCCTTGGGGCTCCCAGGAAGGGAGCAACAGTTAAGGAAACCTAGGGATTCAGGAGAAGGGAGGCATAATGACTATAAGTTCCTTGGGGCTCCCAGGAAGGGAGCAACAGTTAAGAAAACCTGGGGACTCAGAAGGGAGGCATTGTGACAGCCTCTGAATGATTGTGAGTGCATGCATGATTGCTGATTAAACTGAGTGAGAGAAATTTTTCTTTTTGGAAACTACAAAACAAAATCTTTTTGCATATGCAATCAAAAACAACTAGCATATGCAATTAAAAACAACTAGCTTGTTAAAAAGACCTGCCCAGGGAAAAGCTTAAGTTAACCCTTTCCATGTCCTTGAAATACACAGCCAGCTTGGCCTGAGACCTCAGCTTTGGGCAAATTAGAACTTCAAGTGAAGAGAAAAAAGGGGGGACAAAGAGATATTTTAAATCTCAAACAGAAAACTATAAGATCTCTGTCAGTCTGTCTGTCTGGATTTATGTATGTCTCAGTATATGTCTTTTTTCTGATACTATTGTTGAAGTTGTTGAAGGCTAATTTAATTGGCCTAAAGAAAAGTAAGCAATGAAACAATTCTAAATACAAGAAAAATTAACCTAAATAAATTTCAGATTCAAGTGAACTGGGAAATATTCAACATTAAATATCTAGTATTAATGTTTGTTTGCTAATCTAATAAGAAAGTAGGATGCATGTTTTTAATAAAGCTGATATAAAAAATAAAATTGCATTTTATAAAGGGAAAAGAAAGTAGGTCTGACTTACAGGTGGCTGTTACAGAAAATGATTATAAGTTTTGTGGAAGGTGGAGCCTGAAAAAAAGCTTTGTGCATGGAGGAGTCTGGTGGGCTGCAGCCCATGGGGTCACTAAGAGTCGTGTCACTCTCCCTTTTCCCTTCCAAGCATTGGAGAAGGCAATGGCAACCCACTCCAGTGTTCTTGCCTGGAGAATCCCAGGGACGGAGAAGCCTGGTGGGCTGCTGTCTATGGGGTCGCACAGAGTCGGACACGACTGAAGCGACTTAGCAGCAGCAGCAGCAGGACTGACTAAGTTTAAAATAAATTTAATTAAGTTTACCTGCTATAGATGGGAGTCTCCAGGCAAGAACACTGGAGTGGGTTGCCATTTCCTTCTCCATAAGTTTACCTAAATGAGTTTAAAGCAAGCTGGTGCAAAAACTTAGATTCGGCCTTTCTCTCTGTTAAGAGGACATACTTTCTTCAGATATTGAACTGCTTTTAATAATAGATATATGTTTCTTTACCTCTTAATTGGTCTATTCTATATTTAGCTTTGAAATCTTTTATTAACTTTGGCTAAGTAAATAAATATTATTTCACAGTAACTTATATGATCCTACCTGAGTGAGTGTTATAAACCCTTTTGATATTTATTAACAAAACGTCCTAAAGAATTTGACTTCTAGCTAACTTTGGGATGCTTCAGAGGGTCCCTGAGAGATCCCAAAGAGCTATTAAGCTACCTGGGTTCACTGAACATGTTAAATTACATGCAAAGTACTGTTAAAGGGGTGAAAAATCTTTTCAGGTTATACTGTATGGTTCATATTACTAATATAGATATCCTAAAATTATGTGAAATTCATATAGATCTGATATGCCCTGATAAAATATGGTCAATTATAATTCTAGTTATCATATTAAAGTGTTATAACCAGGGTTTTTTGTCAATTGCAATAGAATCAGGATTTAAACATGCCTTCTATGGTTTTATTCTCATGCCTTTAGAAGAATACTGCTAGTTCTTCAAAATTTATGGAAAAGACTTTCTAAGATTAAACAGATAAACAAATTTTGTTATTAACAGTAAGCTGATGCCAGACTGGAATTTGGTCTTCTCTCTGTTCAGAGAACAGTTTTCTTAAAATGCAGCTTTCAATTAACAGATTATAGATTTCTTTGCCTTTAAGTGATTTATATTTGTTTTTAAAATCTTTTTGTTACTTTGGTAAAATAAATAAACATTATTTAAGATCATGGTACATGTAGATAAAGCTCATTCTGCTTCTACAAAAAATAACCCCTCGTGGTTCGACTTTTGCTTTCTTGATGTCTTTAAAATATGGCCATAGTCTGCTCTTAAATCAGGAAATTAAAAATAAATAAACAACAGCTAAAAATCAGAGCCAGTACTATGGGAAATCCAAGAGGGCCGCTTGGCTTTTTCCGGCTCCCTGACAGACCTCATCATTTGATGGGTTAAAGCCTGCCCTGGCTACAGTGTTAATGCCCTCAGTGAGTTCTCCAAAAAAGGAAAAAATTATGTTTCACTAAATATTAAGTTCTAGTTTTGTTAATTAACATCTGTGCTTACTAAGACTCACTTCCGAGATAGTTCCTTGTTATGTTATATGGCTAAAGGTTTAATTAAGTTATTAAAAAGGTCACTCTAAGATTGTTACCAAAGCTTATTTCAGTAACCAGTCTTTGGATAAAGGTCAGATGCTCCACGATGTACAACCAGGAGATTAACACTTGGCTATAATCATTTAACTGAGACAGATGACCTAGGGTATACCAGGCTATACCCAATGAAAGTTATTGACTTAAATTCTTCCTTGCCTGTGACCTTACTAATAACTGCTAGCTATATTATTTTCTATGTAGCTTGCTTCAGAAGATTATTTCTTACATTATCAAATGTGTGACTGAGCCTGTGATAAAATGCTGATATGCAGTTTCGTATGAGATCAATAATTGTAACAATGTACTCCAGATATGGGAAGAAGCAACAAGGGAAAATATTTTTCTGGACCAGTTCAATTCAGTTCAGTCACTCAGTTGCGTCTGACTCTTTGCAGCCCCATGAATCTGAGCACGCCAGTCCTCCCTGTCCATCACCAACTCCCGGAGTTCACTGAGACTCACATTCATCGAGTCAGTGATGCCATCCAGCCATCTCATCCTCTGTCGTCCCCTTCTCCTCCTGCCCCCAATCCCTCCCAGCATCAGAGTCTTTTCCAATGAGTCAACCCTTCGCATGAGGTGGCCAAAGTACTGGAGTTTCAGCTTTAGCATCATTCACTCCAAAGAAATCCCAGGGCTGATCTCCTTCAAAATGGACTGGTTGGATCTCCTTGCAGTCCAAGGGACTCTCAAGAGTCTTCTCCAACACCACAGTTCAAAAGCATCAATTCTTCAGCACTCAGCTTTCTTCACAGTCCAACTCTTACATCCATACATGACCACTGGAAAAACCATAGCCTTGACTAGACGGACTAGACAGACTTTGTTGGCAAAGTAATGCCTCTGCTTTTCAACATGCTATCTAGGTTGGTCATAACTTTCCTTCCAAGGAGTAAGCGTCTTTTAATTTCATGGCTGCAGTCACCATCTGCAGTGATTTTGGAGCCCCCAAAAATAAAGTCTGACACTCTTTCCATCATTTCCCCATCTATTTCCCATGAAGTAATGGGACCAGATACCATGATCTTCATTTTCTGAATGTTGAGCTTTAAGCCAACTTTTTCACTCTCCTCTTTCACTTTCATCAAGAGGCTTTTGAGTTCCTCTTCACTTTCTGCCATAAGGGTGGTGTCATCTACATATCTGAGGTTATCGATATTTCTCCCAGCAATCTTGACTCCAGCTTGTGCTTCTT
>NW_011494680.1:8109986-8112194 GCF_000754665.1 Bison bison bison
TCCCATGATCCAGCGGATGTTGGCAATTTGATCTCTGGTTCCTCTGCCTTTTCTAAAACCAGCTTGAACATCAAGAGGCTCACGGTTCACATATTGCTGAAGCCTGGCTTGGAGAATTTTGAGCATTACTTTACTAGCATGTGAGATGAATGCAATAGTGCGGTAGTTTGAGCATTCATTGGCATTGCCTTTCTTTGGGATTGGAATGGAAACTGACCTTTTCCAGTCTGGCTTGGAGAATTTGGAGCATTACTTTGCTAGTGTGAGATGAGTGCAATTGTGTGGTAGTTTGAGCATTCTTTGGCATTGCCTTTCTTTGGGATTGGAATTTAGGATTTGAAATAGCTCAGCTGGAATTCCATCACCTCCACTAGCTTTGTTTATAGTGATGCTTCCTAAGGCCCACTTGACTTTGCACTCCCTGATGTCTGGCTGATAATTACCATCTTTCATAGGAGACATCCCACCAGCCAAACACTAGTCCCCCTAGCCCTCCTGCCTGAGAAAGGAAGAGAGCAGAACAGAGTAAGGGCCCTTGAACTATAACCACCTACTCTTCCATAGGCTTTTACTGAGCATCCCTCACTTCTTCGCTTGTGGCTCAGCTGGTAAAGAATCCGCCCGCAGTGTGGGAGACCTGGGTTCAATCCCTGGATTGGGAAGATTGCATGGAGAAGGGAAAGGCTACCCATTCCACTATTTTGGCCTGGAAAATTCCATGGATTGTATAGTCCATGGAGTTGCAAAGAGTTGGACATGACTGAGTGACATTCACTTTCACTTTCACTCACTTCTTCTGTGAATAGTTCACATCCAAATTGAGCACCTACTGTTTACCGCCCTGAGTGAGGGACTGGGTGCAAGGCAGGGATACCAAAATGCTGTGCTTTTAGGGTGTTCACAACCTTGGGGATAGGCGGGGGAGACTGGGCTCAGGAAGCCTCTTGAGGAAGGCCCCAGGCTCTGAGGAGCCTATGAGGAGAAAGGGAGGAAACAGGGGTGTCACCAGAGACAAGCCAGAGGCACCTGGAGGAAGCTCTGGGGGGCAGGTGGGACTGGACCCCGAGGAGTGGGGTGGGGAGAACACTATCCCCCCACCAGGCCCTACTGTGGCAGGGATGGCAGCAGTAGGTGTCTAGAGAAGCCTGGGATGTAGGCTGTGCTGCGTAGGTCAACTGAGAGGGATGCAGACATGTATACAGAGGGAAGTATGTGCTCTAATACTCTCATTCAGCCTTAGTTATCATCATTAAATCATCGTCATCATTATTAACTTACATTAATTATTAATCAGTATTAATTATTAATCATTATTGAGTTCAATTCAGTTCAGTCGCTCAGTCGTGTCTGACTCTTTGTTCAGTTCAGTTCAGTCGCTCAGTCGTGTCTGACTCTTTGCGACCCCATGAATCGCAGCACGCCAGGCCTCCCTGTCCATCACCAACTCCTGGAGATTACTCAGACTCACGTCCATCAAGTTAGTGATGCCATCCAGCCATCTCATCCTCTGTCGTCCCCTTCTCTTCCTGCTCCAATCCCTCCCAGCATCAGAGTCTTTTCCAATGAGTTAACTCTTCGCATGAGGTGGCCAAAGTACTGGAGTTTCAGCTTTAGCATCATTCCTTCCAAAAAAATCCCAGGGCTGATCTCCTTCAGAATGGACTGGTTGGATCTCCTTGCAGTCCAAGGGACTCTCAAGAGTCTTCTCCAACACCACAGTTCAAAAGCATCAGTTCTTCGGTGCTCAGCTTTCTTTATAGTCCAACTCTCACATCCATACATGACCACAGGAAAAACCATAGCCTTGACTAGACAGACCTTTGTTGGCAAAGTAATGTCTCTGCTTTTGAATATGCTATCTAGGTTGGTCATAACTTTCCTGCCAAGGAGTAAGCGTCTTTTAATTTCATGGCTGCAGTCACCATCTGCAGTGATTTTGGAGCCCCAAAAAATAAAGTCTGACACTGTTTCCACTGTTTCCCCATCTATTTCCCATGAAGTGATGGGACTGGATGCCATGATCTTCGTTTTCTGAATGTTGAGCTTTAAGCCAACTTTTTCACTCTCCTCTTTCACTTTCATCAAGAAGCTTTTTAGTTCCTCTTCACTTTCTGCCATAAGGGTGGTGTCATCTGCATATCTGAGGTTATTGATATTTCTCCCGGCAATCTTGATTCCAGCTTGTGCTTCTTCCAGCCCAGCATTTTT
>NW_011494680.1:8112294-8131770 GCF_000754665.1 Bison bison bison
ATGATGTACTCTGCATAGAAATTAAATAAGCAGAGTGACAATATACAGCCTTGACATACTCCTTTTCCTATTTGGAACCAGTCTGTTGTTCCATGTCCAGTTCTAACTGTTGCTTCCTGACCTGCATATAGGTTTCTCATGAGGTAGGTCAGGTGGTCTGGTATTCCCATCTCTTTCAGAATTTTCTGGACCAAGAGGCTAGTAAGACAGGTATGGTCCAGAGACTTTTGTTACTTACAAAGCCTGGTCTAGTGACAACACAGTGAGTGGCCCGTCAATGGAATCTTTGTTAGACCTGGGAATGAGCCTCCCCAGCACCGACGGACACAGTGACCATGAAAGGCCCCCCAAACATGGTCAAATATGACCATGAAGGGGCCCTGCTGACTGGAAGTTGGCCCTCGCCAGCTGCCTCTACAAAGATTAAATCATGACCACTACAAATGCTGACCTTCCTCACACCCTTGAAAGGAGTTCAGGGTGCAGACAAAAAATAAGGCACTCTGAGCTCTGGGAAAAACCCAGAAAAACAGGCCTTCAGAGAGTCAGGTGTTTTCAGATAAAGATTTTTATGAGTCCAATTCTTGCATCTTCTCATACCTAGAGAAACACTAATGTCAGGAACCAATGTCTGGACCCGGCTCTCCTGGCTAGCGCCTCAGCAGCTTTCCTGCTTCTATTAATCTTTGGGCCATGTATCTTTAACTTTCTTGTTAAATTTGTTTCTCCAAGTAGTAGTACGACAAGAACATCCCCCGGCCAACGCCCAGACAGTGCTGGAACAAGCTGCCTTGTCATTCTGTGGACTCTTAACCTCCAGCCGTAAATGCACCCCGAGGTCCTCAGGCTATTCTCCCTTTGAGATCTTATATGGGAGACCACCCCCATGCTAGAAAAGCTCAAGGGAGACCACCAACAACTAGCTGACCTGGAGCTGTCCCAACACCTCCAGGCCCTGGGAACAGTCTTCCACCATATTGCCCAAGAAACCTGAGAAAGGACACCCATCCACTGGGCAACTGGGTTCATCCCTATCAGCCAGGAGATGAGGTATGGGTTAAAGACTGGAAAAAGAAACCACTTCAGCCAGTTTGGACAGGCCCTCACGTGGTCGTCCTGGCAACCCCTACTGCTGTTAAGAGTTATAGGTGTCACCCCTTGGATCCACCACACCAGAGTCAAGAAGGCAGCGACTTCCTGTGATGAGGACACCTGGAAAGCAGTCAAGACTCCAAAAACCTCCTTAAAGTCAGGTTCCAAAAACAACGGCTCTCACCCACGAAGGACGCTGAGCCCTGCTCTAGTCACTCTGGAAGCTGACCAGTCAACACACAGCAGAAACTTGAGGACTCTTCAGCCTTGCTGCAGCCACACTCTGGCAGCTGGCTGGTCAACGCATGGCAGAAGCTTGAAGATCCAGCTATCAAAATATCAATGGATTTTCATTGTCAACCCTGCCTCTATCCCTGATTGGTATTATTGCTGTGCTCTTCGCTACAGGACTGGCTTCAATCGCACCCCAGGACTGGGACTTGGGTCAGAAGCTGCAGTTAACTGTCTGTTATTTCACTGTAGTGAGAAGCCTCATTCTTATTAGATGTCTTTTATGACTGATTCTCCCTACTAACTACACTGCTCCACAGTATAGCTGAACCCCCTTCATGACAGGCCCAGTTGCTATAGCCATGACAACCCAAAGATGGGGAGAAAACCTTTTGCTAGTGTTCGGTTATCTGTTATGTGCAGGCTGCTTTGCAGCCTTTTGGTGTCCCTTGCTGTAACAGATGGTGCTGCCCCCAAGGCCTTTTCTTTGTTTGTGGGACAGATGCTTACTGATGTCTACCTGTCAATTAGATGGGGATCTGCACCATAGCTTTCCTCACTCCCCAGATAAAATTGTCCCCAACAACCAGACTCTCACCATACCTCTGGCAGCACATATGCGGTCAAAAAGAGCCATCCAGTTTCTACCTCTACTAGTTGGCCTGGGAATCGCGGCTGGGATAGGTGTGGGACTAGGAGGAACTGCTTCATCAACCACCTTTTACCATACGCTATCCAAAGACTTTACAGACGACTTTGAGAGAGTGGCCAAATCTTTAGTGGCCTTACAGGACCAACCAGACTCCCTGACTGAGGTGCTTTTACAGAATAACAGAGGGCTAGACCTACTGACAGCTGAAAGGGAAGACTCTGCCCCTTTCTGAATGAAAAATGCTGCTTTTGTGTAAACCAGTCAGGAATAGCCAGGGACATGGCCCAAGAGCTAAGGGAACAAACAAATCATAAAAGGGAGAGCGAAACTAGCTAATTCCTGGGGTAATTGGAACGATATCTGGAGCTGGGCGTCGTGGCTTCTCCCTTTAACAGGTCCTCTCTTCACACTGTTTGTGGCACTCTTGTTTGGCTCTTATATTCTCAATGCGATTACCCAGTTCATAACCTCTCAGATTGAATCCATGAAGTTACAAATGGTAATAGCTCAAAAGAGCCCCCTAAACGATGGAGAGCTTTGAATGTCTTACCAAAACATTAGATGATGCTTTCTGCAATGAGTGATAGAAGCATTAAGAGGGGGGAATGAAGAGGAAAAGTTAAAAATTTCCATAATCTCCTTCTTCTGCCTCTGTAGCTCAGCTTGCCCCTTGCAAAGTGTAGATCACGTAAGACACGTATTCTCAGAAAGTGGGGACTTGCAATACTAGTGAGTTCATATCGCTCACCATTGTCCTGCTCTTTGCAATTGCTCAGCCCTGCAAACCTGTTTAATCATGCCTGTCCATGTAAAAGTCAGGCATCCCCCTCCCCACTTCTACTGCTGTTCCCACGCGAGTGAAACCCCTTAGTTTAAACCAGCCTATTAACAGCTAGTGTTGCCCACTACAGTCTGTCTGTAAAAACTCAGTAATCCCTTTGTTCGGGGCTCAGAGCTTGGAGGGTTAACTTCTCTGGGCCTGCTGGTGTAATAAACCTGAGTTCTCCAACTCTCCGAGTGTACTGCTTGGTTTCTCGAGCACTGGTTTCTGCAACATTTCCAATGAATATTCAGGACTGATTTCCTTTAGGATTGACTGGTTGGGTCTCCTTGCAGTCCAAGGGACTCTCAAGAGTCTTCTCCAACACCACAGTTCAAAAGCATTAATTCTTCGGCTCTCAGATTTCTTCACAGTTCAATTCTCACATCCATACATGACCACAGGAAAAACCATAGCCTTGACTAGACAGACCTTTGTTGGCAAAGTAATGTCTCTGCTTTTGAATATGCTATCTAGGTTGGTCATAACTTTCCTTCCAAGGAGTAAGCATCTTTTAATTTTATGGCTGCAGTCACCATCTGCAGTGACTCTTTGTTAACCATCATTAAAACCTGTAAGTTAACTCAGTAAGGAGGCCATTAAACTGACAAGGCTCTGATGGCTTCATAGCACAGGAAAACAAACCAAAACCTCAACCTGTGACTGCCTCCTATTAGGAAATTGCACCTAAGCACCATCACAACTGGCCAGCCATGCTGAACTCCACCAATGAACAGCCTCCTTTCTCCCTCCGTCTCCTTCTCCCCCAGGTGCATCTCTCCAGGCTCCAGCCTCCCTTGACTTCCAACACCTCCTTCTTCACTGTGCGCCTGGTTGCCATCAATTGTTGCTCAAATAAACTCTTAAACTGTTCTCTGTGCCTCAGCTGTCTTTTAACAAACCAAAGGCCACAAGTTCCAGAAACAATTAAATGGATGCTTTATAATCTTGAGGATTCTCTGGCAGAGCTGGGAGAATCCAGGGAACAGAGCAGCAGATAATCTGGTGATGGCCCAAGACAGGTGAAGATTCTCTGCAGTCAGGTTTATTTTGTATTTTTCACTAAGAAGTGGAGTAATACACAATAAACACTCCTGTGAGCTTCTAGTCTAATCAAAATGGTTAACTGTTGTAAAACTTTTGATCTTGAGACTCTAATACCATTCTACTTGTGAGGAATTTTATTTATGGTATGGATGTTATCAACACTTATGTTACTTACCAAACGTGGTAGTTAATTCAGCTTTGACAAAACTGGCTTTGTTTTAATTGACCCAAATAACAGAAAAAGATGTATAGATTTTCTTAGAGTTATGAAAAATCATTTGTCAGATTTCTTTCTTCATCACATAAATTGTACATACAAAAATAAACTGTGATCACAGCAGATCTAAATTATAAATGCAACACAAAATCTGGGCTTTTTAAAAAATGAGTTCAGTTCAGTTCAGTTGCTCAGTCGTGTCCGACTCTTTGCGACCCCATAAATCGCAGCACGCCAGGCCTCCCTGTCCATCACCAACTCCCAGAGTTCACTCAGACTCATATCCATCGAGTCAGTGATGCCATCCAGCCATCTCATCCTCTGTTGTCCCCTTCTCCTCCTGCCCCCAATCCCTCCCAGCATAAATCTATGTATATAGGCATATATCAATTCACATAATTGAAATTATCTGTATATTTTTGTTCTTTTTTTTTTTTTTACTTAAAATGCAAAAAGTTGCCTTATATCACTGAGAATTCTTCAACAAATTACCAGTGGCTGTGTAATGTCCTCACATACAGATGTTTCTTGACTGATGCATTAACTTCCCTGTTAATGGTTTGGATTTTTTAAACCATTAGAATAGCTATTCCATGAATAGCTGTGATGAATTTCAGGGAGCGTCAGTTATGATTTCCTTAAAGTAGACTCCTATAACCAAAGTGACAGAATCCAACGGTGCTAACATTTTCAAAGATCTTGAAACCTATTGCTGTGCTGCCTTCTAAGAAGGGTCACTGAGGGAATTTCCCAGCAGTCCAGTGGTTAGAGCTTGGAGCTGCTGGGGCCAGGATTCAGTCCCAGGTCAGGGAGCTAAGACCCTGTAGTGGCGCAGCCAAAAAATAAGTAATGAATGAATTTAAAGGATCACTAACTATCCCTCCATCCCCTTAGTGAACATCCAGTCACTCTTCTCCTGTCTTCTCGTCCTTCCTCGGCCTTCCATTCCTGAGACGCCTGGGGCGTGACCTTCAGCCTGAGTTCAGGATGTTTTCTAGCCCAGCTGGACCTTAGTGGTACCGTCTCTCCCCAGTACTGCTGGTCACTCTCTGTGCCGACAGCACCCTGAGCTGGCGGTCTACCCTGGCTGCCTCTTCCAGGTCCCTGCTGATACTGTGCTCAAAGTTGTAAAATCTATTTAGCTACTTTTCCATACCTGCTCCAGCTTCTTTCCTGACACACCATTAACTCTCTGTCTTTCCCTGGAATAAAGGATGATGTGTCCTGAGGCAAGGATAAGGGTGATTCTGGGGGGCTGAAAGCGCTCACCATGCAGCCTGAACCTCTCTCCCCACGTCCAGCACCACAGACCCTTGGGGAGCTGGCATAACTCAGCTGAGACTAGGCTGCCTGTTGAGGGGAGTCTACCAGGGGCGTGACGTCATCAGACCCCAGGAATCAGCCAGGCGTCAGCCCTGACTGCGGGATGGCCTGGCCTGCCCAGGGGCGACCCCAGCCCCAGCTCACCGTCCATCTCCACCCAGACAGCCTCCCCTTGCAGCCCCAGAGCTGGTGACTCATAGCAAAGGCCCTTAACCCCCACCCTGTCTCAGCAACACTGCCTCCTCCCAGACATCCTGACCCCAACTCTGGGAAAACTCTGGGCCAGAGCCACACTCAGCTTGTGGAGGAACAAAAGCAGGAACAAAAAAGAGGAAAAGAAAACATGAAAACCAGGAGAGAGAGCGAGAGCAGAACAGAGGTAAAGAAAAACTTAAGAGAAAGGAGGGAGGGAAAAGAGGATGGAGTTAATTGGCTCATTATCTAGTTAATTAGCTGGCTAGTTAGTTGGTTGGTTGGTTGGCTAGTTAATTAGTTGGCTAGCTAATTAGTTGTTGGTTGATTGGCTAGTTATCTAGTTAATTAGTTGGTTCATTGGCTAATTAGTTGATTGGTTGGCTAGTTAGTTGGTTGGCTAGTTGGTTAGTTAATCATTTGGTTAGCTGGCTACTTAGATATTTGGTTGGCTAGTTAGTTTCTAGTTGTGTTTCTCTCATAAGAGAAAGCCTATGGGCTGGCTTTGGGCTCATACCCCATCCAGGTGACCTAGCTGGTGACAATGCACCCCGCTGCCTGATGGGAGACCAGGTTGCTCCCTCTGGGAGGCTCAGGTGACAGAGGAAGGAGCTCACACACCTGGGTCCTCACCTGCAGCAGCCGAGTGACCCGGGCCCCAACTGCCCACTGTCTGGGGGATTCTTCAAGGTTGCAGTGAAGGCAGCTGGAAGGCTTTCTTAACACCCTTTGTTCTTGGCTCTCGGATTCTCACGTATTGTTTTTAGTACATTTGACTTGAAAGAGTCTTTTGTGTGCTGGAAATTTGGGGAACGGAATTTCTGTTTTGCAAGGCCAGAAGTTAGCATCAAGGACATGAAAACCTCAGCTTCAAAAAGTTCACGAAATACCCCATTGTTGATGTTTTGCAGAAATCAACAAAATCCTGTAAAGCAATTGTCCTTCAAATAAAAAATTAAAAAAAAAATTTTAAATACATCCCATCATGAGTGTGTGCATTTTCATAAAATTCATGATTTCTTACAGGGTCTCTGAAACCACAGAACAGTGAGAAGCTTTGATTTAGAGCCACAAATTATTTGTCTTTACCAAATGGAGTGATTTGCCTTAAATAGATGTGGCAGGTAAACAACAGATTTATGTGTGACATGAAGAGAAAAGACTTAATAAAGACTCTACATGTTGGGGAAGAAGAATATATGAGGGAATGAAGATTCTGCTGAGTCCAGAAAGGGTCCCTGTTCCCAAATCCACAGTCCTGAGCAGTGGGAAAGACAACCAAGTTTCTCACAGGCCCCTCTTGCCCCAAGATGGGAAGTGTGAGCTTGTACCTAGATAGATAAAATGCCATGACCTCAGGCCTTCATGAGACCCCATGTACAGAGGGTTTGCCCTGAAGATGGATGCACTGCTCCCAGGGGTCAGAGCATGGAAATAAAGGCACCAAATAAAAAGTGGCATTCTCACCCAGCCCCACTCTGCATTTGTAACATCACAGGATTGACCAAAATACGATTTCTAAGGTTATCTTCACTCAACAGCAATCTATTATATTTAAGGTGGAGAAAACCCCACATGGGTTTATGGAACTTGGATAAAAAGGTTTGCCAAGACCACTACTTTTGTGAACTGGAAAAAAGAGCCAGCGAGGAGCAGTCATGACCTCAAGGCACAGCCCGCAGGGTGGATGCTGTCAAAAGAGATGCCGATGGATGATGAAACTGTCATCTTTTTCCTTCCCCATGGACAGGTGATGACCTCTCACCAGCTGTCAGTTCAGCATGGTCCTCTCTGTGGGCTCCCGCGGTGTCCACGCCCAGACTGGTCTCTTCTCTGGAATGCCCACGCTTTCCAGGTGCCAATTTTAGTAGGTGCATCTTTGCAAGATGATCCCAAGAGTGGCTGTGCCTGGTGATGCCCTGAGTTCCCTCTCTGCTGAGTAGGTGGGCCACGTCTCATCCCACCAGCATCAGTCAAAGCTGCAAACAGATCACCCTCAGAGACAGCAGGGCTGCTGAAGAACAGCCAGCACTGTGAAGTCTGGCAGGTGGGGATTTACTCGGACCTACCCCATCTGGCCACAGGGATGTCGGCGGTCAGGTGAGGAGGCCAGTCCCGTTGGCGGAGCTCAGAGGAAGCCAAGTGACTGAGGACTTAGGAAACGCCCCTGAGAAAAGTGACACAGACCTCAAGTCTCATCTCCTCTGTAATTTTTTCCCGTTTCTCTAAACCTAAGCAGTACATCATTCCTGGCAACCACATGAGACATTTTTAATTTTTCTTTTAGAATTAAGCACATTTGCCCTATATTAAAACTATGATTCCTCTCTCTTCCTATATTATAAACTCTTCAAAGACAGAAGTAGCGTCTCTTACACATTCTTTTATATACACATACACACCTGAACACACACACATGGAAACAAACACACATGGACACACACACACTTAAAGAGACACACACTCCTAGACACAATAACTACTTAGGTCAGTCTTGCTCACAGTAGTTTTTAACAACTTGGTTGATTTGAATTGAATTAATGTACCATACATCAAAAAATTTGCTAAGACTTTTTAACATAAATACTGATGCATGGTCTGATTATACGGTGGTGATACAGAAACTCTGTGGCTAATCATTTATTTCCATCTCAGTGTCGTGTTTTCACCGCAAAATAAAACTTAATTTGAGTAAATCTGCACCAGACATTAATCATATGCTTATTAAGCATCACTTTGAAGCCTGGTTATGCACAACATGTCTTTTATAATTCAGTGCCTGGGTTAGTTTTCACTTGGGATGCCACCTGAATTTTAACGTGCTTGGAAAATAGCATTTCCAGATACAATAGGAGGATTTACCTCCCACGGCTCAGCCTGAAGCTGGGCCTGTCCAGGCAGATGGGCCTGTGGGAGCCCCTCTCAGGTACCACATCCAAGATCCAGGGAAGTCCCTCCACTCATTTTCAATAGGGTTCTACTGCTCGGTCATCTAGTTGCTTAGGTAGTAAACTGGGTGCTTGTTTTGACTTTAGAATATCTCTGGTAGGCAGCTACCCCTAATTTTCCTTGTGTCCACCAGGTAGTTGTTAAAGCTGAGGGCAAACCCCAGTAACTTGGCTAAGTCACTTAACTTCACTCGGGCCCTCCACCTTTTTAAAACAGGGGTAACAGCTGTAGCCTCACAAGAGGGCTGTTCCAAGCTTCAGACGAGGAAGAGCATTCACAGGACCTGGGGCAGGCCTCCACACAAAGTCCGATCATGGTCTTCACAGCTCACATTCTATCACGTGCCGTATTTTCATCTTATCTCGCTTTTAATCTCCCAAATTAGCCTCGCTCATTTAGACTGATTCCATCAAGCTCTGTTCCTGGACTCTATCCTGTGCCTGGTTTATACACCGATGTTTATGCCAGTACCACCCCAGCTCTATTTAAAGCCAAGTACTGTTAATGCCTCCAACTTTAAATCCTTTCAAAACTGTTTCAGCTCTTCCAGGTCATTTGCATCTCCATGCAAACTTTCAAATCAGCTTGTTTATTTCTACATCGAAGCCAGATGATACTGCTGTTGGGACTACATGGAATCTGTGGACCAATCCAGAAGAACTGACACCCTAACCATGTGTATCTCCCAATCCATGGTCAGAACATATCTCCTCCTGTGTGTCATCTTTCATTTGCCTCAGGAACCTTAGTTTTTAGTGCACAGATCTTATACTCTTGTTAAATTTTTGAAGTGTTTTTACACTATTTTAAATTTCCAGTTGTTGGTTGCTAGCCCAGAGAAGTGTTTTTTACATGTGGACCTTGTATTCAGTGATCACCCAGGTCCACCCAGTGGTCTTGGGCAGCGGCTCTTGTCCTCTGCCTCCCACAAGGGATGCTGGCCTCCCACAAGTCTGAGGACTGGGCACCAATGACCCTGTCCCTCTCACCCGGCTGTCACCCAGCTCACCTGCCACTCTCCTCTCTGCCTCAGGGACTTTTACTCAGGGTTTTACAGCCTTTTCATCTCTAGGTATCTTTCCACGTGTGTCACCTCACTGCCAGTTACTTTCATCTACGCCTCATGTCAACATCCCAGAGATCCTGGTCAGCGTGTCTCCTCCTGGGCCCACCCGCCTAGGGTTGTCATCTCCAGACTTTCTGCCTGTTGGTCAGGCTCCCATGCTGAGCCATCAGCTGTGTGGGTGCAATAGGTGGCAGGGTGTGAGCAAGGCAGTGTGTGTGCAAGTCCCAGTCAGGCCCCTTGCCCTGGGGGGATCACAGGCACTGCTGCTCTCTTCAGAGCAAAAAATCTCCCTTTTTCAACAGTTTCTCCTGATGTTGGGCCAGCCAGGAAGGAAGGTCTTCGTCTCACCATGGGCACATCACGGGACGCACGTCTGTTTCACCTTGCTCCGTCAAAACGTGGTCTGAGGTGTCCAGATTCAAACAGCAGCATGACAAAAATAAAGCAGCACTATTCTAGAATAAACATGCTTTTAAAAAGTAGAATCTTAAGGATAAGACTTGTTCTGTGTTATTCCAAAGGTAGACCTTGGCCCCAATGTTGAAAATCATTAGAAACTGGTACTGTCTCAAAGCCAGAAACATTCTAACTAGGTCTTTTGTAATAAAACAGCCTGTCAATTTATATTGATATAAATATATAGCCTATTTATATTCTATAAATCTGGTACTTGTGACTGTCCAGGTACAATGTGTGGGAATAAGCTTTACTTGCCAATGGGAAGGCCCTTTTCACATATCTTCTAAAATATGAAGGTCAATAAGATCCAAAAAAGAAGTTTCCCACCACAAAAAAAGAATTTTAAAACAATAAAAGTAGTTAAAAATAATTTTTAAATGAGCAGAAGACTTGAAGAGGTATTTTTCCAAAGACATACAGATGGCAAACAGGCACATGAAGAGATGCTGAACAATAATCACTAGATAACTGCAAATCAAAGCCACAATGAGACGTCACTTCACAGCTGTGAGAAGCTATTATCAGCAAGAGGAGGTAACGAGTGTTGGCAAGGATGTGGCCAAAAGGGATCCCTTGTGCACTGTTGGTGGGAATGGGAACTGGTACAACTACTGTGGAAAAACAGTATGGAGGTTCCTCAAAAAGTTAAAAATAGACCTACCATACAATCCAGCAATTTCACTTCTGGGTACTTACTCAAAGGACATGGAAACATTAATTCAAAAAGTGATCAGATTTGTGGTTGCCAGAGGCATGGGGTGGGAGAAGTTGGGACCTGGATGAAGGTGGTCAAGTCAACCGTTTCGATCTTTTATCCTTAAACAGGAGATGGTGCTAGGAGTGCCTTTCTATAGAAGAAAACTTACCATATAAACTACTAGCCTTACCATCTTTACAATCAGAGAACTGCTCAGAATGAAAAGTGAAAATGAAAGAAAAATGAGACTCACACCAGGCGACGAGGTTAAAAACAAAAGGCTCAGATCTGGGGGAGGTAAACCTCCAGGCTATGGATGCCCCTGTGAAGGCTGGGAGTTCCAGAATAAAAGGTGGGAGGTAGAAATAAAATACCTATTGGCAATATTTAAACCAGAAAGTATTAAAAGAAAATAGATTTGAAGTACGAAAATCCAAGAGTAAATAAGAAATCAGTGAAAATAACCTATAGCTAAAATTCCTCACTGCGCTTCATAAGCAAGTCTTTTAGATGACAGCATCATGTTAACAGTTCATTTAACATTTTAAGGTTTTCTCAATATTAGCAGAAGATTGCTGCAATGTGCATGTGTGGATGGGCGGGTGGATGGATGGAAGACAAAAATCCGTATGAATTCAAAACATTTATTTACCATTCACTACTCTGCAAATACAATTCTCCCAATTCAGTTGGGACAAAAGGTACTTGTGTTACAATTCAAGTCAGGAACAAGGAAAGAGAAAAAATGTATTTGGAGTGAGAATGTTTTAATAACCCTATATTCATTCCAGAGAACAATAAATAAAGAAATTATGAGCAGTATATGTAACAGTACTATTTTCCTTAGATACAGAAAGCACCTACTTTAAGACAAATTAATGGGAAATCAGCATTGGGAAAAGCTACACAACAGAAGAAAATGACACATAAATGAGGAATGGTTTGAGCTTGACCACAGTTACTGAGACCCACTCCAGGTCTTCTATCCCAGGTGAGGGGACAGCTGGAGATCCAAGGGAAGCCCTGAGAGCCCATTCAGCTCCGGGCGGCTGCAGTCTGCGGCTGTTCAGACTGGAGTTGTTTACCAAGATATTCCCTGAAACACAGAAGGAAACAGCAAGGGAGGTTAGAAGTGAAATCAGTAAAGAGTCCTTTTCAAAACTGAAGCACAATATACACTGTCGTCTCTAGTCACTTTAACATCTAAAAACTGAGCCCCAGAAAACTGATCTTCAGTTCAGATCAGATCAGTTGCTCAGTCGTGTCCGACTCTTCGCGACCCCATGAATCACAGCACGCCAGGCCTCCTTGTTCATCTTGCCTAAATTCAAAAGTACCAGTACTGCATGAATTTTAAACAGCCCATTTACCATGTACAGACCAGGCGTGACACACGTAAACGAGTAATTCTGCACCCGACCACAAGTGACGTCTGCCTTCCTGTAAAGTCTTGTCTGCTGCTCTCTTTTGCAACCTAACAAATTCAAAACCAACCTACGTACAAGTCCAAGTCAGTGGACCAACAGACACATGAGAAGCTTCCTGACATTAGGAAATACAAGTTGTCTATCCCTAGAGATTGACACAAGCACATGTGAAAACAGCCACTGGAAGTAGCCTCCAGGATCCGACAGTTCGGAGCTGCTTGTTACTGAGCGCTCACTCCATCTACACTGGTGGAGTCTGAAACCTTCCCCAAGATGGTACTGCTGAACCCACAGGACAATCACAGGAGCCGAAAAGTGATCCTCTTTTATAGAGGGAGCAAACTGTGGCTTAGAGAGGTGGTCTCCCAATGTTTCAGGTGACGTTCTCTCCTTTAGAAAATCAACTGGACAAGCACCCAGCCAGTGTACGTGCTGTGCGAAGTTGCTCAGTTGTATCCGACTCTGCAACCCCATGGACTGTAGCCCACCAGGCTCCTCTGTCCATGGGATTCTCCAAGCAAGAATACTGGAGTGGGTTGCCATGCCCTCCACCAGGGGATCTTCCCAGCCCCTGCAGGGATCGAACCCACATCTCTTACGTCTCCTGCGCTAGCAGGAAAGTTCTTTACCACTAGCACCACCTCGGAAACCCACAGTCTGTGTATACTCAGCTCTGAACTGCAGGTGGGTACCACTGTGATTCCAGGACAGAAAACCTTTCCCTATCTTCTGACAAAGGACTTGCCTAAACTATTGTTTCTGAAGTACCCAATAAGGACAAGAAAAAGGTTTTTTAAGAACATTTACAAGATTCCTCCTATAAAGAGGAAAATCTGAGTTTTGGACTAGAGATCAGGTTCACACTCCAGCTGATCACTTGGTGGAGAGCGGGCTCTCAGTGTTCACTGGGGAGCTGGCTGAGGGATGGGTGTGAAGGCTGCTCAGTGGGCGCAGGGGTCAGCATTTCCAGCCCTCAGCCGCCGCTCCACCTCCCCTGGTCTTAGCACCTCCATTAAGCAGCCTTTGGGGGCCCCCAGGATCCACAGGCCAAGGTGACCTGCCGTCCTGCACAGCACAGAACCCAGGATGGGGTGAGTCTTGGCCCCTGCACTGTCCACCCTCTATCATCACAGCCTCAGCTCAAAACCATCCCTGCTTGAAGATGCCTGTGAAACAACACAGAACCCAGACAGGAAGAGCATGAGCTCCGGGAACTAGCACAAGTGAGGGGACAGAACTCCACAGGGCTCGGAGCCGGCTGTGGTTTAAACACGAAAGCCTGACTGAACTTCCTGCAGCGTGACAATGGCTTATGGGTTTATCTTTTTAATCCCAGGAGGAAAGTTCTTACCGCTGACTCACTCTAGGTTTCATACGAAGCATATAATCTATTACTGTATTAATGAGAATAACCACCCTAACACAGACAATAGGGATCTTTTCTTCAACCAACAGCTAAGTTTTAATTTATGCAAAGGTCAAAACAGAAGCCTACAAATGTTATTAGAAAATAAAAGAGTTTATGGTCACAGTCAATGCCAGCACCCTGGGGAAGATTCCAACCAGGGAGCATTTGTGGCTGCATAGGTCTGTGAGGTTTAGGTAGAACGGGGCTGGGGAGTACAATGCTTACTGTAGAATCCCCAGACCTCAGGTACACAGTCTGCCCTCCATACCCGCAGCATCCTGTCTGCAGATTCAACCAGCAATAGCAGGAGAACACTCCTCCCAGATGATCCACGGACACGGAGGATCGTCTGTGAAGGGCTTGAGTCTGTGAAGGATTTGAGGCCACGCTAGGTCCTGGAACAAACACCGTCTAGTACTGAATGGAGGCACAAGAGCCTGCCCTACACGTCGGGAACCCGGTCGACGGAGCTCTGGAGAAACATCGACTCCCTGGGCTCGGCCTGGAAAGCGTGGTGATCTGCTGTCCTGACACCCAGTGTGGTCAATTCTAACACTCCTGTGCATCACCCAAGCTACCTGCAAGTCCTGTGTGCAGGCACATGGAAGTCCTGACACCAGGGGCCTGTGCCTGGGAACACACAGGCGCCTCACCCGCAGTCAGTTACAGGCCACCGTGGAGACCTGAGCATGGGTGTGCCCGCATGTTCTCCTCTCTGCTGTACCTGGGAGCGGGTGTCTCATCTCCACCTACAGGGGAGGGAAAGCTGTGGCCACCTGCTCAGGGCAGAGTGGGCAGGTGAACTGCCAGGGCACAGGCCCGTTCCTCTCTCTACTGAGAGGCTGCCTGGTCTCCCATAAAAGAGGGTGCAGAGAGCAGACACTGTTCCATCTTTATAGTAGATGATAATAACAACAATAATAATGAGTAAGTAAAAGTCGCTCAGTCATGTCCAACTCTTTGCAACCCCATGGACTAGACAGTCCCTGGAATTCTCCCAGCCAGAATACTGGAGTGACTGGTGGTGGTGTTTTAGTTGCTAAGTTGTGTCTGACTCTTGGACTCTTGCAACCCCATTGCCTGCCAGGCTCCTCTGTCCATGGGACTCTCTAGGAAAGAATACTGAGTAGGTTGCCATCTCCTTCTCCAGGGGATCTCCCGACCCAAGGATGGAACCCAGGTCTCCTGCATTGCAGGCAGATTCTGTACCAACTGAGCTACGAGGGAGGAGATCTTCCCAAACCAGGGATTGAACCCAGGTCTCCCACATCGTAGGCAGATTCTTTACCAGCTGAGCCACAAGGTGTTGGGGGCCGGCGGAAGGCACTCCGCCCATGGCAAAGGTCATAAGGAAGGAGGCTCGGCATACGCAAAGGCGGGCTCGAGCCTCAGGAGTCCCCCTGGAAATCCTCGAGCATCTACCCCCATAACCAGAGCCTGCCTGCTTTACTACTTTGTGCTCCCACCTACACCTCTGACTTTATGGGGGACTGTCCCCCACCACCTCTTTCAGAAAAGGAGTTAACCTAGAGCTCCAGTTAATAAAAACTCCTGGGCGTGACAGGAGTGTTTTAACCTACAAACTCCTCTGAAGGTTCTCTAGCCTGCCTGACAGGCTTGTCCGGCCACATGTGATTGCTCACAGCCTCCCAACCGTGAGAGGCATGAGATGCTTTAAACCTTCTAAAAACAGGTTCCTTAGAAAAGTTAGAAAACCATTAGTATAAGTATAGTGGGCTGATTAGAAACTGTGTTGGTGAAGGGTTTTTCATTTGTTGAGCCAATGTTTGTTGCTAAGTCTCCACATCCCCTGCCCTTACACACGTTAATGAATATATAGAAGAAATAAGTATTAACCTTTGATATTAATCATGTTAGACCTTAGGCTAAGTAAATTCTTTCCTTAACTAAAACCCACTACACCCTCACCCTATAGGAATGTAACTTTATTTGGGTGGCGTCTGTTTTAAGAATAATCACCCCTGGAGAAATAAGTGTCCTGGTTGACTGACCGCTGTCACAAGGATCATAAATTGTCAGCAGGCCCCTTGGCCAGAAGATGATACAACACCCCTAAGACCTCTGTATACATTTGTATGAAGCACCTGACTTTGATAAAAGTCAGGACTGCTGACCCCATGTGACTTTTGCATAACATCTCAGTTATAAAAGTAGACCATGGAAAATAAAGAATTGGGATCAGTTTCTCAAAATACTGGTCTCCCCATGTCTCTCTCTCTCTCTCACTCTGGCTGAGTCTCCATCTGGAGCACAGAACCCACCAAGCTTACTAATTTTGCCTGGGCTTCTAAGATCCGACCGGGGAGGCCTCAGTGTCTCCTCTCCTTCAGGAGAACGGAAGGATGCCTGCGGCCTACGTTAAGTGGTGCAAGCTTCTTGTCTTGAAGTTTTATTGGTCTCCCGCATAAACCAAGCTACTCAGCTTCTTTTCTCCACTGAATTTTCCTACTGAGCTATCCTCATTCTATTACTCTTTACATCTTTAATTAATATGTAATTGAAGCTATTGTATCCTGATCCTCGCCGACGCCGTCCCCACTTCGAATACCCTGGATCAGCCGGGGCTGGACCCCGGCAACAAGGGAAGCCCAAGAATACTGAAGTGGGTAGCCTATACCTTCTCCAGTGGATCTTCCTGACCCAGGAATCAAACCTGGGTCTCCTGCACTATCGGTGGATTCTTTACCGGCTGAGCTACCATGCCTCTGGGTTAAGGCTACGTTACTGTCAGGCAAGAGGAAAAGTGACTACAGATTTCACTTCAGGGGATGAAAACACACCTCTAACAGGACTTCACAGAGCTATCTAAATGAGTTATCTGAGTACCGAGTTAGTCTCTGTACATATGAAGATTAATACACCAATTCAACTCACAGTTCACTCAAAGGGCATCTGATTTGTACCAGCAATCCATGGGAGCTGGACATTAAACTGTTAACTTCTACAGCCCAAAAAGCAAAATTTGAGGTGTGTGATGCTTCCTTCTCTAACGTCATCCATAACTTTGTAGGGAAACAAAATTTGCCACCCCACAGAATGTCTCTTCAATGTGAGGATTATTTTATGACAATTATTTTTAAGAAACAGACAGTTCATGAAGTCTTTCTTTTCACCTGCCCCTTACCTGTCTACCGACCTCAGAGGAAGTGCCTGGCCCAGAAGACCACTATCCTGGGAGATCTACAAAGAGCACGGGCCGGGTGTGGGGAGCCGGATGGGGCCTGGAGAACAGAGTCCTCTGTGTCCCACCATCCCAGCAGGTCCCCGCAAACATCTGTTCTCCAAACACCCGCTTGTCTGTCTCCGTGTGAACTGCCTCCTGCCTGCTGAAGTCCCCAGTGACACCCCCTTCTCCTCCTCTCAGATGCCACGGAAGCCTCCTAGGACAGGCCCCTGTGCACATGTGATTAAATCAGAGTTTCTCCTGTTAATCTTCTCATGTCAAATTCTTAGACCAGCTAGAAGAACCTAGAAAGCCAGAGGGCAATTTTTTTCTTTTTCCAAAATCTTAACATCTCTTGAGATGTCAGCACTTCTGAAAACTGAAAAAAATGGGGAGTGTGAAGACATATTTCCCTTTCAAAAAATCTAGGTAACGGATTCATGTTGATATATGGCAAAACCAATACAATATTGTAAAGTTAAAAAAAAATAAAATTAAAAAAAAAAAGAAAAATAAAGGGAAACCTACAACAAAAAAATAAATAAAATAAAATAGGTAAGCCTAAAAAAATCCAGGTAAGAAAACAGCCCACACAAGACATCATGTTGAATGCTGAGAGAGCTCATATGTGGTTAAGAAACACCAATTTCATTCTCTTGTCAGGGGTATAAAAGATCTACATCTCAGCATCCACGATCCTGACAAACAGCTTCCCAGATGCTGTGAGCACCCCCCAGACAGCTGAAATCTGAAAGAGGGTCTGAGGGTGATGCCAGCCCCAGGGCACCGGGAAGTACTGACCTGGCCTTACTTACACTAACTCCAAGAACAACACGAGGCCTCCACTGTATTATGATTAAGGGCCAAACCCTCACTGTACTTCAGTTCAGTTCAGTCGTTCAGTCGTGTCCGACTCTTTGCGACCCCATGAATCGCAGCACGCCAGGCCTCCCTGTCCATCACCAACTCCCGGAGTTCACTCAGACTCATGTCCATCAGTGATGCCATCCAGCCATCTCATCCTCTGTCACCCCCTTTTCCTCCTGCCACCAATTCCTCCTAGCATCAGAGTCTTTTCCAGTGAGTCAGCTCTTCACTGTACTTAGGGTTGTTTAAATATTCAAACACTTTTATTCATTCTTTAAAACTGTAGTTGAAGACACTGACTATATAATTTTTTTAATTTATTCATTTTTAATTGAAGGGTAACTGCTTTACAGTATTGCATTGGTTTCTGCCAAACATCAGCATGTATCAGCCATAGGTATACCTATGACTATATGATTTAAAAGCATGGTAACTTCAGCTATGGATCAGCGCCAGGGGAGAGAGTGAACTGTCTCCTGACAAACATATTCATCTGAGAAAACTATGGTCTCAATTGTTTTCCTTTTTGCCTTGGCTTCCAAGAAAGTCAGTAGAAAATGTACTTTTACTATCATTTTTGAACTATTTTCTCTAATCTTCATTTTAGTATTTACATTTTCATAACTAAAATGATAATGGACCTAGAATTCTCCATCCCACATCTTTCCATGAGTTTATCATAATGACTAAAACTGCAACTGAGTCATAATTATATTTCTCTTAATCTTTACCAATTCTGTTTTGGAAAACAATTAGGTATAAATCATAAAGGAAATATTCTTTTCTGAATGTATAAAAACAATTCATTTTGAAAATATAGACTTTATACCTGTTTCCAGTACAGACTTCTACTTAGTAAAGAGAAAAAATAAATTTCAAATATGTTATATATAGTTCTGTTTTCTTTCATGCAAATTCACTACAGTTTACTCAGCTGGAGTTATTCATCCAGCTTTTATGATGATTTTAAGTATTATACACAAAGCAAATTATGTTTTATGAGCCATGTAAAAAATCATAGTGCTCTCCCTCATCTGTATCTAATTGACAGGAACACATTTAAACTGCAAACTTGAGTGTGTGTGTGTGTGTGTGTGTCAGTCACTCAGTCGTGTCCAACTCTTTGTGATTCCATGGACTGTAGCCCAGCAGGCTGCTCTGTCCATGGGACTTTCCAGGCAAGAATACTGGAGTGGGTTACCATTTCCTTCTCCAGAGGATCTTCCCAATCCAGGGATCAAACCTGGGTCTCCTGCACTGCAGGCAGATTCTTTACCATCTGAGCCAGCTGGGAAGCCCAGGGAAACTGTTTTCACAGCACTTTGAAGTCCCAGCCTGGGAAAAGCTGCGACCAAGGTCACCTGTGCCGTCTCCAACATCTGCCTCTTCCAGAGCCCAGCACTGCCTGCTAGACGCGCATCCTCATCTCTACTCTTCCAGTAACGTCCACAGAAGCTACAGCAGAGCCCATTTTTCAGATGAGGAGCTGGAGTTTAGCACATTAAATGATACGTTGTAATGTGAAGCTGCTTAGCAGCATGTAGGGTATGTAAACCCAAGTCTGTCTGATTTTAAACCTCAGAGTCTTCATCCCTAAATAGCACTGCTTCATGGAACATTATTCCAGCTCCTGGTGGCTGAAGACATGTTATTGTGTAGATGTGAGAATAAACAGTTTAAGAACATCACAGCATGAGTCCTCAACCTATTTCCCAAATATATTTTCATCACCACTAGCTATTTCATTTTCTAATAGCATTTAAATTCAAAGACTAAACAAATTAGCAGTATCCCTGAAGAGGTGACCCACAGAATTAAAAAAAAAAAAATCAGTGATTCTAAAAG
>NW_011494680.1:8131870-8180950 GCF_000754665.1 Bison bison bison
AAAAGTAGACTCTGTTTACATGAATTCTGGTCCTAAGAAACAAAAACATAAGTTTTAAAAGCAGTTGTATTACAGTCTATTATGAAAGCAACTTGGGAAAAATTCACAATAACAAAGATATCTTTCCCACAGGAATTCAAGCAATCAAACCTTCACAAACTAGCTATAAAATCTAAATATCATTAGCCAAATCCAGAGTTTCTTCAACTCCAGCTTATGTTCAGAAGAGTCCAGTCCCTCCTCCCCATCACCTCTACCTTCTGTTATCCACAAAGCAGCAGTCTTAGGCACTTTATCGTTTTTCTCACACACGGTTATGATGTGCCATGTGCTGGGCCACTCAAAGCATTAGGTCTGGCAGCAAATGCACCTTTTTCTTTTTTTAGAAATGTTTTTTTGGAGCAGTTTTAGGTTCACAAAAAAATAGAGAGGAAGACACAGAGATTTCCCAGATATACCTAGTCCCCACACACATGGAGCCTCCCCCACCATGAACACCCCACATCAGAGAGTATATTTGTTACCAAGCATGAACCGACACTGACACATCTTAATCACCCAGAGTCTTAGCTCACCTAGCTCACATTTGTACACCATCCAGAGTGAGCCACCAGGTGTGCTACGACTCTGGGTGATTAAGACGTGTCACTGTTGGTTCAGGCTTGGTAACAAATGCTTGGACAAATGTGTAACGACACACGTCCATCATGATAATTTCACACAGTATTTTCAATGTCCTAAAATTCCTCCGTGCTCTGCCTGTTCATCCTTTCCCTGATTCTCACAATTGATCTTTTCACTGTCTCCACAGTTCTGCTTTCTCTAGATGCCGTATATTGGAATTATACAGTATGTAGCCTTTTCAGATTGGCTTCTTTCAGTTGTTTAGTTGCTAAGTCATGTCCAACTCTTACAGCCCCAGGGACTGTAGCCTGCCAGGCTCCTCTGTCCACGGGATTCTCCCACTCCAAGAATACTGGAGTGGGTTGCCATTTCTTTCTCCAGGGGATCTTCGCAACACAGGGATTGAACCTGGGTCTCCTGCATTGCAGACGGACTCTTTACCACTGAGCCACCTGGGAAGCCCTCTTTCACTTAAATCATAGGCCTTTAGAGTTTCTCAGTGCCTCTCCATGACTTGATAGCTCATTCCTTTTCAACACTCAATAATGGTCCACTGTCTGGACATATCACAGTCTGCTTATCCATTTACTCAAGGAAAGACATCTTGGTGGCTTCCAAAATGTCTGCTACAAACATCCATGTGCTGGGTTTTTGTGAGGATGTGAGTTTTCAAACCCTGTAGGTTAATATCAAGGCACACAACTTCTGGATCACAAGTTAAGAATATGTTCAGTTTTGTATGAAAATACCAACTGCCTTCCAAAGCAGCTGCACCATGTAGCATCCCCACCAGCAACGAATGAGGATTCCTGCTGCTCCACACCCTCACCAGCATTTGGTGCTGCCACTGTTCCAGATTTCAGCCAATCTAATAGGTGTGTGGTGTTATTTAGCTTTTGTTTTAATCTGCATTCCCCTGATGACATAAAATGTGGAGCATCTTTTCTTTCTTTTTTTTTTGGAGCATCTTTTCTTCATCTTACCATTAGTATATCTTCTTTGGTGAGGTGTCTGCTAAAGTCTTTGGCTCATTTTGTACTCAAGTTGTTTTCTTATTGTTGAGTTTCCGAAGTTCTTTGCAGGGAATTCCCAGTGGTTCAGTGTTTAGGACTTTGCGCTTTCACTGCCAGGGGCCCAAATTCAATCCCTGGTGGAAGAACTAAGATCCCACAAGCTGCATGGCATGGACAAACAAAAAATAAAAGTTCTTTGTATTTCAGATAAGTCCTTTATCAAATATGCCTTTTGCAAACATTTTCTCCCAGTCTGTGGTTTGTTTTATTCTCTTGACATTGTCTTTCACAGAGTAGAACTTTTTAATTTTAGTGAAGTTCAACTTCTCAATTATTTCTTTCCTGAATCAGGCCTTTGGTGGTGTATCTAAAAAGACATCACCATGTCCAAGGTCACCTGGATTGTCTACATTATGTTCTACAGTTTTTATGTTCACTCTATGATCCATGTTGAGTTAGCTTTTGTAAAGGTTGTAAGGTCAGTGTCTAGGTCCTTTTTTTTTTGGCATGTGGATGTGCAGTTGTTTCAGCGCGATCTGTTGAAAAGACTACTTTTATTTCACTGCATTGCCTTCAACTCCTCTGGCAGAGATCAGCTGATTATATTTAAGGGGCCTTATTTCTGGGCTTTCTATTCTGTTCCATTGATCTGTTTGTCTACTCTTTCACCAATACCATACTATCTTGATTACTGCAGTCTCATAGTAAGTCTTCAAGTCAAATTCTGCCTGTCCCTTGCTGGTACATAGGAAAGTGATTAACTTTTGTGTATTAACCTTATTTCCTGCAGCTTTGCTATAATTGCTTATTAGTTTCAGGAAGTCTCTTTTTTTGTCAAGCCTCTAGAATTTTCTAAATGGATGATCATGTCATCTAGGAGCAAAGACTGTTTCATGTCTTCCTTTTCAATCTGGATACCATTTATTTTTTCTTATCTTAATGCTTTGGCTAGAACTTCCAGTACAAAGAAGTTGTGAGAGGAGACCTCTATGTTTTGTACCTGATCTTTGTGGGAAAGATTCCAGTTTTTCAGCAATAAGTATGATGTTAGCTGAAGGGTTTTTAAAAAAATAGATATTCTTTATCATATTGAGAAAGAACTCTATTCCTAGTTTATTCAAAGTTTTTATCATGAACAGGTGTTTTATTTTGTCAGATGCTTTTTCTGCATCTATAGTTATAATCCAGGAATTGGTGCAAACTCCAGGAATTGGTGATGGACAGGGAAGCCTGGCGTGCTGCAGTCCATGGGGTCACAAAGAGTTGGACACAACTGAGCAACTGAACTGAACTGAACTGATGGTTAAAATCATGTGATTTTTCTTCTTCTTTTTGTTGATGTGATGGATTATATTAACTGATACTCAAATGCCTAACCAGCCTTGCATATCTAGAATAAATTTTACTTGGTTTTGGTGTATGATTCTTTTTATATGTTGTTGGATTCAGTGTGTTAATATTTCATTGAGGATTTTTGTATCTATGTTCATAAGAGATTCTTGTTTATGGTTTTCTCATAATGTCTTTGTCTGGTTTTGGTATTAGGCGATGCTGGCCTCACAAAATGAGTTAGGAAGTATTCCCTCTGCTTCTCACCTCTTAAAAAGATTGCAAAGAATTGATCTAACATTTCTTCCTTAAATATTTGGTAGAATTCAATGGTGAACCCAAGTAGGCCTGGTGTTTTCTGTAGACAGCTGTGTCCAGTCTACTAATAAGTCCATCGAAGGCATTCTTCACTTCTGATACAGGATTTTTGACCTCTAACATTTCTTTTTGGTCCTTTCTTAGGATTTCTATCTCTCTGCTTAACTTGTTCATCTGTTCTTGCATGCTGTCTACTTTATCCATTAGAGTCCTAAGTATGTTAGTCATGGTTGTTTAAAGTTTCCAGCCTGATCTCCCAACATTCTCGCCATGGCTTGTTCTGATATCTTTTTTTCCTTTTTGGTATGCTTTGTAATATTTTCTTAATAGTTGGATTTGGTGTGCTGGGTAAAAGAAACTGTTACAAATAAATCTGAAGTAACATGGTGGTGAGGCAGGGTGAAAGTTTTTTGGAGTCCTATGATCTGGTCTCAGTCTTCACTGAACCTGGACCCTGAGATTGTGACCCTTCACAAGTGTCCCTTGGGGTTTTTCTACCCTTCTGGGTAGGAAAGGATGGTCAGAGTCTGCTGGAACTGGTCATTTCCCTTTCCCAGGTCAGTCAGACTCTCATGACACCCCAGCAGGCAGGTTAATGAATCTCCACTGAGTACAGCCTTGGTTAAGAACAAGAGCTCTGGGCTGTTTCAGAATGGTTCCTCTCCCCTTTCTGACAAAAGGCCATGGGAGTTCTTAAATATTTACTGTGGGACACTGGTCTGGCTTCTGAAGAGAACTCTCACTGTACTGGCCCACTCCCCAACCCCCCGTCTAGATCCCCTAGACTTGTGCATACTGCACCTCCTGCGATTCACCAGCCATAGTCCAGCCTCCTCCAGGCGCTGGTCCCTCACTGTCCCCTGGTCTGAGTCCTGCTCCTCTGAGCAACGACTCTGCATTCACGTGCCTCTTTAGTCTCGGCTGCAAAGTGTATCCTGTCCTCTCCTGTGGGTTCAACAAGGGTTGCTTGATTTTTCAGTCTGTTCAGCTGTTTACTTGTTCAGATGGAGTGGAGACTTCAAGCTCCATACCTGTAGAACCAGAACCAGAAGTCCCTCCTTTTCACTTTAAATGCTGGTTTCGGATCAAGTAGTTATAACCAAAAGCAATCAGTACAATGCAGAACACGCCTGTAAATGACCACAGCACATACAAATCTAGTTATGCAACATGGCATATGCCGTTACAAGCACTCTTAAGAAGACAGAATGGGAGCAAAGTCCACATTCAGGGCTTATTGTAGACTCCTTTTACTTGAATTATATTTAGAATGTAATAAATAGTCTTACCTGAGAATTCCTCCACTAAAAATGTCATAAGAATAATGTGGAAAATTCCAGGCAGCCCAAGACAGACCACAATTTTCTAAATTAATTTTGGAAAATGTTAAATTTGGAAATGTCATATGTTATGGGGAACACATGTAAACCCGTGGCTGATTCATGTCAATGTATGACAAAATCACTACAATACTGTAAAGTAATTTTCCTCCAATTAAAATGAATAAATTTATTTAAAAAAAATAAAAAAATAAAATCACTTGGAATGTTATAGTAACATGATTATTAAGGCTAAAAAATTAAAACTTACTAAGGGGTTCTTCCCTTCAATTCTGTTCATAAGTAACTCTTTTAATCACTGTATTTATGGCTATGTACTTAGAGAATAACTAAAATACCCCAGTCAGATGTAAAGATTGAAGAATAAAAGCAGTATCACCCACACCCTTGGCTTTGTGAGGTCTCTCTGTTATATTATTTACCTACACATAAAAGAACTAGAGAGTCTAACACTCTTATTATTCTGCTTGACAATAGGTTGAAAAAGAATCTAGAAACAAAGAGAAAGTTCTACACAAGATCCTCTACCTACAAAATTCAGTGTTTCTTTCCTGAAGTCCTGAGCTGTCCATATGCACATATGGCTGCTTCTGAATTAGAGGCTGATTACATTTAAAATCATTCTGTAGGAGAGAAACGATGACATTGTATGATGTTAGATTATAACACAGAAGCTGAGGGTCTATACAAAAGTTCTCTAGACTGAGTTGTCATTGCTTGTATCTATTTTGCCAAATTCATGAATATAAAAATCCAGTCTTGTTCAAAAGAACGAGGGACATACCAGGAACTGCATGTGGGGATGGGAAGGCCAGAGCCTGCACATCCACTCAGCAGGGCCATGGGTGGGACTGGCCCTTTCAAGGCTCCCTGAACTACAGGGACCCCAGTGTATGCCTACTGTCCCCTCCTTCCATTCTGGCCCCCACATCCCACCCACATCAGTTGGGGCTACATGTAACCCATTATTCCATACACACAGGTGTCCAGTGGAGGGGGCAATGCTGGCTACTCTATGTCATCCAAGTCACAGAAATAATCCAGAAATCAGTCATAAACTCCTGACAAAGAAGTGAGCAATATTTTCACATGATACTGTAAAGCTCTACATTCCATGTTCCATAAACCAGGGGTAAATCCATCTCTGCATCACCAAGAAAAGTGAACTGAACCCCTCAGAGCAGAATCCGAATTGAGAACCAGAGACAATCCAGGTCCATGATTTCCTAAGTTTCTAGTTTATACTCAAAATGTAATTTTAGACTTAAAACCAAAAAACCATTCTCCACAGTAAAAAAGAAATGCTAACTTTACTAAATCTACAATTATGATTTAGTCTGATCAACAGAAAGCTTGGGAATAATGAAACACCAAAAACCTAAAAATGATTTATGGCAGAAAAGTCAAACAGTAAACCAGGAGAGCGCTGGAACTCTGGAAACCGGGCCTCAGAGCAAAGCAATAACAGAGAAAACATGCTCGATACCGTCAGGAAACACTGCTGCTGCTGCCACTCAGACAGACTCGTATTCTACTTTTACCCATAGCTGTGTTTTAATTAGTTTCAATATTTCTGTTACTGTGTTGTACTAAAATACACCATTTCTAAAAATTTGTTTTAATTAAACCAAGACAAACTAAATGCTCAGAGGAAATCAAATCAATTATGTTTTCAGGTTTTATTTGGTGTGAAACATCTTCTAAAAACCAGTACCATGGTTTAGTTAAAAAGCCTCTATTTTAGGAAAGTAGAGCAGTAGGCTTTACCAGCTTGGTTACCTGCATAAAGATACTGACTCAAAATCCTTTTACATTTGGAAATAATGCTGCCAAAGGTTTTCCTTTCCTTTCCTTTCCTTCCAAATGACATTCTATTTGGTCTCACACCAATTTGACGTTGAATAACTTGCTACTACTGGAGCAGTTTACATCCTCTGGCACAAAGTGCCATAGAAACGTGTCTGTCACAACAAACGCTACAGTCTGATCAACTGTGGATTCTAATCCACAGTTAGAATTCTTTCTAACTGGATTCTAATCTTCATATGAAAATTCTTTTAATAAAGTACAGGAAAGCTTCTCCACTAAAGAGGATTTATCATAATTAAAACACTAAAGCTAAAATATTTTGGCACGTAACTAGAGAAAAGGGGGAGAAAGGATATTCTCTAATTGGCTAGTCAATAATAAAGAGCAAATAAACCAGTTACTGGCCATAAAAAAATTTACTTTTCCTTTTGTAATCCTACATCAAAAAATTTACTGTGAAACTAAATCAAATTCCTAAATTCAAGACAAAGTTTTCAAATTTTAAATGTTTCATCTTTAATGCATGATCATTTGAACAATAAAATTCTCGACCAAAAAATTTTCTCCACTGCCAAAGGGAACACTCTAGTGTTCTATGCCATACTCAGCTTTTTTTTCATATCATAAATGCAATTTAAAAAATGAAAACGCTGAACAATAAACTTTTCAAGAGAAATAATAACTATTTAAATGGAATTATTATTAACAAGACAAGAATTATACTTCAGCAACCCTACTGAACCTGACAAAGGATGAGACGGTTGGATGGCATCACCAACTCAACAGACAGACTGAACAACAAACTACTTTGCACATGCGTTTTTTGAGAACATTAATGCAGTTGTTTTCTAAACTATCACAACACTGCTCTGAATGGCTAAAATCTACTTCTAGGTATTAATCTAAATCACTGCTCTTAAAAACCAGCGCTCACGAGAGCGTTTCCTTAAGAACATGTGGATGGGGCCGGGGGCCGGGGGCACCTACCAGTTGTGCACCATGAGCTTCTGTACAGCCAGGAGGGCGTTGTAGCGCACCTGCTGGTCCTCGTGGTGCATGTGGTTCATCACCAGCTGCTTCCCACCCAGCTGTTCGATGACCCTGCAGGACAGAAGCCACGCAGTGAACACGCGGCAGTTGACTTTCCAATGCCTGCTGTCAGTCACAGACAGCCCCAGCCCTCAGCCGCCCAGGAGTCTCACAAAGAGAAGTTACCGTACTGGTAAGTAAACAACACACATCTTTTTAAAACACCATTTCTCCCAAATCACAGATTTGAAGCATTCGTACATTCTCTCTTGAACTCCTAATAATAAATCCAATTGTTATCCTCATTTCCTAGTCTGGGCAAATATGATCAATCTGGACTGCTAGGGTAATCTAGATTATAGTGCTCCAGGCAGTTGAGTATTAAGTTCTTTATTACCAGCATTTGTGGCTTGCTTAAAAATTAGTATACTGCATACCACGTAACAGCTGAAATAATATCAGATCAATAATAAGCCCAGCGGCTGCCATTCTGGGAGCCAGATACAGGCTCAGAAGCAGGCGGCAGGGAACACGAGGTTAAAAAACACCTCATAGAAGCCATGTTAATTTCCTGAGAAAGACTCGATTTGTTAAGATATCTGCCCTTTCCTGCAATGATGGAGTATGCCATTACGACCTGCTGGGCAGTAAAAGAGATGAGAGATTCCTCTTGACAAAAGCACCATGAGGACTGACAATCACACCGCTGTTGCTGCCCCCCTGCAACACCCTGAAAAATTCAGTTACTACAGACACAAAAGCGAAACGTGTAAACAGTTGTTGCATCACAAATGGAAGAAAGGACCCTTTTGTCTGCCAGGGCAGGGCCCTGCAAAGAGCCAGTGGGTGTCTAAAATCTAGCCCAGCAGTGTGGGTGCCTGGTGGCCAACACCACCACACAGTCAATGGCTGGGACCCCTTAGTGTGGCAAGGCTGGCGGTGGTACAAGACAACCTAGAGGGAAGCACACGGGTTGGGGTGACAGAGAGGCTTCACCTGGAGACCTTCTTGTATGTTATTTTTAGAACATCTTTTTTTTTTTTAATGTACTGTATTGAGAAAAAAAAAATGTGTAGTATAATTATATCCAGTTTTTATGAGTGCTTGTCCCATGCCAGGTACTATGGATTAAAACACCACCTTACCTAACACACCAGCTCAGTCCTTTATCAACTACATTATAGTAGCTCAGTCGTCCAATCTAGCAAATTCTTTACTGCCACTGAGGACAAGGAACCCCCATTTGTGGTGCTGATGTGGGGACTGAAGGATAGGAAGCTGATGTGATTATTTTCCCCAAAAAAGAGCTTCTTCCATCACATTCATTCATCCTACTCAGTTCAATAACAATTCAATATTATAACAAATAACAGTAATAATCGAAAAATCACCAGTACTCATGAAATGGCTTTTAAATTACAGCATACAAACCAAAGAAAATCCTGAACGTGAATTTTCTAGTGAGATCTCTATTGGCTAAGGCACAGCTGTGTTCCACACATGTGCTTCTATTCTTATACCACCCATTTTTAATTAGGTTTAAAATTGATCCCCAGCGTTATGGTCACCTTGATACCACTTACGCCATCATCTCCCAGCTCAATGACTCTACTCTACAGGAGTGTGTGAGTTAGGACCCTTGCTGACCATCTCAGGGCACCTGAGGTAACCAGGTTCCTCCCTTACCGCTTGCCTCGTGGGTAATGGCGCACATACTCCCCAACGTCATGGGCGGCAACAGCTAGGACTTGGGGATCGTCAGACACCTCCAGAAGTTTGGTCAAAATTCTGAAATAAATTTAATTCAAAGAGAGACTGATTTCTAATCCTTTTCTAGAGCACAAGAGAACACAGGTATAATGCTGATATTTTCTCAAAAATGTACATTTACAAATATAACCGTATTTTCTACAAGTTTCACATTACACACAGTACACTGCACATGCTTTATTGAACATAAGTCAGCAGCCTTCAGACCTTTTAAACGCACATAACAGGTCACTTTCAGATTCATAATGTCCACTGCCCACAAGTCCCACAATATCACGGGGAGACTGGGAGGGAAAACTGCAGGTGGCACACGGGGAGATCTCAGGGCAGTGAAACACTTCCGTGTGACACAGAACATGTTTAGAATACTTACAGAATTCCTACAAAATGGGGAAACAAACGAACAACAACAACAAGACCTGAACGGGCATTTCTCCTGGGAAAAAGATAACCCAAATGGCCAATAAGCACATGAAAAGGTATTCAACCACATTAGTAAGCAAGAAAATATATGTTAAAACCATGGACTATCTAAAAACTTAAAGGACAAAAATATGTCCATGAGTATGTGGAATGATGGAGTTTATTTAGCATGTAAACTGGAATTAACTGAATGTGAAACTTACTTCAAGAGCTCATAATTCTTTTCATTTAACCTCGCAGCATTCTCTCTCCAAAATTTCTCAGATTTGTGCACAGGACTCCACTCCAACCTTCCAGACTTAAGTTCTGAACTGTATTCATCGAATGAGCTATAAATATTTTGAAAGAATTCAAAGTTTATAAGAATCTGAGAGATACTCCAAAATGTAAAAAACGTAGAACATCTTCACTAATGATTTAACTATAGAGACTGAGCATCCTCTATATATTATCCCTAAAAAAGTTTAAACAGCTTAAATCATCTTCAGCAAGCCACAGGAAACTGATTCAGAGCACTGAGGTCCAACATTTCTGTCAAATTTGAATACTCGTCATGAGACGTTAAAAGGAGCACTTGTTTCCAAAATCCTTACTCTAATACACACATGAATATATGTCACTGAAATATCTGATAATTTAGCATTGTTTCTACCACGCCACTTAAAAACTGTATTTAACAGACCACTCAATATGTTAGGATACATTTATGTAAACAGTGTATTACTTTAACATAAAATAAAGTAGTACATTCTATTATACTTTAAATGTCAAACTATGATATGGCACTACAAAAATAAAAACACATACCTCAGGACAATATTTTTAACCGTGATTATCAACAATGTAGAGACAATTCACTAATTGAATTAGCCCACTATAGATTAATAATAGAAATAAAACCTCTGTACATGGAACAAATTGAAATGCATTTTAATTCAAAAATTATTCACTATGCCTATGTGCTACGTCGCTTCAGTTGTGCCTGACTCTTTGAGACCCTATGGACTACAGCCCACCAGGCTCCTGTCCATGGGATTGTTGTTTTTGCTTTGGCTCCGTCTCTCCATTCTTTCTGGATTTATTTCTCCACTGATCTCCAGTAGCATACTGGGCACCTATCGACCTGGGGAGTTCATCTTTCAGTGTCCTATTTTTTTGCCTTTTCATACTGTTCATGGGGTTCTCAAGGCAAGAATACTGAAGTGGTGTTCCATTCCCTTCTCCAGTGGACCACATTTTGTCAGAACTCTCCACCATGACCCGTCCATCTTGGGTGGCCCTACACGGTACGGCTCAGAGTTTCATTGAGTTAGACAAGGCTGTGTGGTCCGTGTGATTAGATGGGTTAGTTTTCTGTGACTGTGGCTTTCAGTCAGAAGAATCAGTAAGTAGTAAAAATTGGCTGCTGCTGCTAAGTTGCTTCAGTTGTGTCCGACTCTGTGCAACCCCATAGACGGCAGCCCACCAGGCTCCCCCGTCCCTGGGATTCTCCAGGCAAGAACACTGGAGTAGGTTGCCATTTCCTTCTCCAATGCATGAAAGGGAAAAGTGAAAGTGAAGTCATTCAGTCCTGTCCGACTCTTCGTGACCCCATGGTCTGCAGCCTACCAGGCTCCTCCGTCCATGGGATTTTCCAGGCAAGAGTACTGGAGTGGGGTGCCATTGCCTTCTCCAAAATTGGCTAGTATGGATTAAATAATTTAGAAAGCTATCATTAATCTTATTTATTTTTAAAAGGATCTCAAATCATTATTACAGAAGAACTAATGATAATTTTTAAAAATAAACATAATAAAATGGAATATATATAAACTGCAAGCCCATGGCTGGCCTATTATACTATAAAGAGAAAACTCATTCGGCTTTCTTTCATAAAACTCTGTATAAACAACTGATGCAGGTGACAGCTCCCACCTCGACAAAGGCATTTGGGCCTGGAGACTATGGGCTGCACTGAGTTATCTGGTAAATACATTCCCAGAGCACACATTACACTGAAGGCATGTGCTGGACACCTCACGGAAAATCCTACAAGATTAGAACGTTTATCACTATTTTACCAAAAGGAAAATTGAGACTTCAAAATGTCAAGAAACTTGTTCAAGGCCACACGTGGACAAATTAGCCTAATAATCAAACCCCAAACCCCAATTCTTCTTAGTAAATAACTCTCTTTCCAGAATGTGTCAGTACTTTAAAAACAAAGAATGCATGGGTTAACGGGGAAAACTGTCAAACTAGTATTAAACAAAAAAGAACCAAGACCAGAAGAATATGTGGAACCCATTTGCATTTGTGTGTTGGGGGTGGGGGCTAGAAGGTGTTCAGAAATCAGAGTGTGGGGGGAGGAGGTGGGGAAGATAGGGAAGTGGCCTGGAGTCCCATCTGGACTGTAATAAGTGAGGGATTTTTCTTTTTACTGCATGTACATCACTTGCATAATTTTTTAATATAAACAATAAAGCAACAGAAACTTAAAAAAAAAGCATGAAAAAAAATACTCTTTCCCTATATGAGCAAACCTCCTCCATAAATGAAATGACTGCTGCTTAAAAAAATATTCTAAACCGGCAGATTCCCAGAGGGTGGCATCCACAACCTGAGGGAGAACAGTGGCTGGGATTTCAGACCACAGAGAATGGTGGGTTCTCCCCCCAGAAGAGGAGAGAACACACAAAGCTCTGACCAACTGTCTGCACGGTGATGAGCCAGTGTTTCCATGTCCCTCAGTTTTCAACAGAAGACACCGCGTTTTAGCGCAATCTTCTAAGTTCGCAGTTAGTAACAAATTGAGACTTCCTTAAAATAGGAGGCCAGGCAACAGCCCAGGATACCCAGCCCATGAGAATCAAAGAGGACAGCACACCTGAGATCCTGGACACTCTCACCGAGCTTCTCCAAGAGAAACTTTATATCCTCACTGATGTCTTCGTCGTCGTACTTCTGCTGCTCCAAATTCTCCAGCTGTTTCAGGACTTTGCACTGAATCATCGCCAGGGCATACTCTTGGCGAGTTTCTCGTTCAATTGACTTTTCTAAGAAGTTCTGGGTTAGATGGAGACACGATGAGAAATGATGTAACCTGTTATGTGATATTGTCTACACCTGCCTTCCCACCCTCTCTCCTCCACCGGTTCTCAGGGTACCCATCACCTTAAGTGGATGCCTGCGTCACAAACTCTGACTTCTTGCCTGAGCTCCTGTCCCACCTCAGGAGCACTCTTCTGATTCCTTCTCTCTACTGTCTTCACTAAACATTTTAAATTATTCCCCCAGACAAGCCTCAAAACCCTGCACACATTTACAACAGTGCCATCCCTATCTTTGGTCACAGCCCTGCTCCTGGGGGCACCACTATGAACATTCCGTTCATCAGCCACACAAAGCCCGAAGGATGCTAAGAAAGACTACTTTCTCAGTATCCCCTAGTTCTCAATCGGTGACCTTTTTCTCCCCCACATCAACCTATCAGTGCACACAGGACAGCAATAAAGAACTTGCTTGCTTCAACAATTATCAGAAGCAATTTTCTGTTTTTAGGAGTACTTATGAAAGCAGCAAAAGAATCTACGTATTTCTAAAGATAAACTGTTTACTGAATTAGCCAATGTTTCTAAGCAAGTGCCATGCCCATGCTCAGGTCTGGAATAAGGACAAACAAGCTCGCAAGAAAGCCACTTCAACAAAGGTGGCAAGGAAGGCCTGTCTAATCCCCTCCCCCACATTCCCACACAAATCCTGCAATAACAATTCTAAATCAACTGTACCAAAATTTTAATCTTCTTTATTTCTGCAAGGATGTTACATTTCTACCAATTATGCTAAATAAATGCAGAGAGGCTCTGGCTTAGCCTATGAAAATCAGTAAGATCCATCCCCACCAGAACTCTAATGATGTTTTTTCACAGAAACAGAAAAACAATCCTGAAATCTAGTTGGAAACACAAAAGCCTCCAAATGTCCACAGCAATCTTGAGAAAGAAGAACAAAGCTAGAAAGGTCACACTTCCTGATTTCAAACTAAATTACAAGGCTATAGTGATCAAAACAGGATGGCACTGGCATAAAACAGATACACAGACCAATGAAACAGAACAGAGGGCCTCTCTGAAGGGGTTATGACTGTGAACTATCTGTAGAGAATATGCAAGTCTATGCATGTTTGTGTCTGTGTGTGTGTATACGTATGTGGGTGTGAATTAAACATCATAGTTAACACAAGCTAATATAAATCCAAATTCAACTGGGTGGTGTTTCTTCCCAAGCCTTCCCAAGCTTTCATGCAGTCATAAAATATAATTTATCTTATTATCTGACATATTAAGTAGGGTCTGGACTAAGCAGAACCAAAAAAGAGAAAGAAAATTCACAACGGATGAAGAACTCTAGACAACAAATACAGCCCCGAGTGTCTTTCTCAGTCACAAGCCTCAGAACATTCTAATTTATTTTAGAAACAAAAGACTGACATATCAAGTTAACCGAAGGAATAACATTTATGGAGACCTGGAGTTCAGCACCTGCTATGAATAAGTGAGACTGACATTTTCAAAAATAAAATTTCACCCAGCCAAATGAAAAAAAAACAAAAACAAAAACAGCTGCTATATTTCTTCAGCTCACAGCAGCTCAGCAAGCTTCCTAAAGTCTTCAGCGTAAAAATTTTCTTCCTCAGGATGTGGGGAGAAATGTATAATTAGATGATCCTCAAACAACCTCACCAGTGAAATCTTTATCAAAGGTTATAGGAATTTGAGGATTAAAAAAAAAAAAGTCATTTTCATTTTTTTCACCTATTTGATAGTCTAAATCAAATGGCTTTACTATGTCCTTACTAATGGCTCGATTTTAACTCAGTTATGTACATCAAAGTTTTGAATGTCTAAGGATGTTTTTCTGATATTCAGTCTTCAGTCTAATCATACAATGACTATATTGTCCCAGTTTAGTAAGGAGAGTCTAAAAAACTAATATACCTATCAATAGATTGGGTCTATTTTAAACACTCTGAAATTCAAGTTGGACAACAGAAGTCCAGAAATTAACGTAAGTTCCATGCATTGTGTATAGGTAAAAAAATTGAATCTGCAAATAAAGTTTAAATAAGATTGTTAAATCTTGCTAAATATTAGTAAAACATTTGTGCTGCCTCTTCTAAATCTAACAGAATAGCCCTTGACCTCTGCCTAGGTGCCACATTAACCTAGAATGCAATTCATAGAGGTGGGGGTTAAAGAGGCAGATGGCTATTATTTTGTGTTTTTATGGACAGAAAAGGAGGAAGAGAAATATTTCCTGTATATTTACTCTTGCCAGGCCCTTTGTCTGTTACTTCATTGAATCCTTAACCAATGCTGAAGTGAGTTAAGTTTCACTCAACACTTTCTATAGACGGAGGAATCAGCTCTGAGAGCTCACACCACCCTCCCATCCAGCCATGCTGGGACTCACTCCAGGTCTGTCCACTCCAGAGCCAACAATCTTGCTAACACACCACGTGGAAAGGAAAACTAGAAAAGAGCTACACTATCCTACTTCTAAGATGTCCATAAAAAGCTGATCAACAATCTGGAGAGCTCCCAAATCAGGGCCAAAGAAAACAAAGAATCTCAGTCTGGCTGTACACTTCCTGTGACTTTTTGAACACTGTGACTTCTACAGAGTCCAGCATGGCCCTCTGCACCCTCAACTTCCCGGTCTGTTTAAGGGAAGATGCTGACTGAGGTCGTGGCCAAAATCCTAACATCCTAAGAGGACAACTTCACTGCTCAAAGTAACTGATGATCTCTAAAGCTGTCTTAGAAATGACTGCTGGTCAGCAGACCCAGGATCAGAAATACAACTCCCTTCTAAAAGAAGGGCCCAGGACAGAAAAAAAACCTCAAACAGCCTCCTGGAAAACAAGGCCACCTGAATATAGCACTGTCACACTCCCAACAAGCGTCTGCAATCCTCACATTTCATCCATATAGACAGCTTCCTCCCTCGTCCCCTCTCCTGCCATAAATACAATCTGTGATAGTTCAGTCTAAGCTCACCAAGAATCCACAGCTCCATGACCACTGGGAGAACAAGCAACATTTGCACCCGCTGAAAGGCCTCAGGCTGCATGAAAAGTGCCTCACACACAATCACACACCCCCTCACAGAACACACCACACACACACACACACATTACACAGAACACACCACACACACCACAGACCACCACTGAATACACCACACGCACACCACACACACATCACACTCTACAGAACACCACACGCATCCCACACACACTCCCCCCATAGAACACACACACACCCCACTGAACATACCCCACGCACACCACACACACATCATACACTACAGAACACCACACACACACCCCACAGAACACACTCCACATACACACACCCCACAGAACATACATACACCACACACACCAGAACACCACATATACAGAACACACACACACCCCACAGGACACACTCCCCACAAAACACTTACACGGAATGCTGCGAGGATGATCCTCGTCACCTTCTCTTTGACCGACTCCTGCAGGATGTCGGACAGGACAGGGATGATGTTGTATCGCCTCAGGTGTTCACACATCTGTGGGCTGAAAGCCAGGAGCCACACAGAAAAGATCATCTGATACTGGAGCTGAAAGCCACACTTGTTACTCAGAACGCCCATGATGCTGAAAGGAACACAGGTGGAAATGACGTTTAGGAACAGGACAATGCAACCAGAAGTAGAAATAACTGACTGCTCTTTCTGCCCCAGTGCACCAGTCTCTCAGAATCATGTCCTCTCCTTTCTGCCTGCAGGAAGGAGCAAGCCAGAACCCTGCTCTCAGAGGGCCAGTCCACACGGCCAGAGTCTCAGGATGCTGCCCCCTTGCGCCAGGGCGCGCGGTCACACAGTGAACAGCAGGAGAGCCTGACTGGCATTCAGGACGTGACCCTTGCACCTCAGCACGCAATTTCCTTTTGAATCTTACCTTTCACTTATATGCTACTTTATATTACTATATACTTTAAAAATGCTTCAAATGTCAGGGTACAAATGTTCACAAAGGGCAGTTGAATGGGGTGGGAGGGGGGAAGCAATTACTTTAGTGGAAGCCTGCCCACTTTAGCTCCAGTAGTTAAAAAGTCAGTGCCGACCTCCAGACTTTCCAACAATGTAAGAGTATATTCTCAGTCTTATACAGGCATATAACTTTCAAAGATAGTGTGTGCCATTCATGTAAGTGAAAAGGAAACCACACAGAGAAAACAGGTCCTGGGCTTTTAAACCACAGTCCCCTTCCACTCTCCTCAAGCAGGCTATGCTCACAATTTTTTCTCTTCCCAGGGTCCCTGCTTGTGATTTGAGGAGCACCAAAAAGGAAAAAAAGAAAACCTTCAATCCTAAACAAAAGAAATGGCAGAGTAGAAAGTACATGTTTTCTTTCTTTAAAAAATGAAAAAATTCAATGACTTCTCTAAACTGTCCCACTCTCAGCAACTTAACATATTCTACCTTTATTAATGCCTCTTCTCAACTTAAAAGTCTCTGTATTAATTTGATTACAACTAACCTTGTTGGTAGGTATTACCATACCAAAGACTGTATGTTGGACATGACACATTCTAGATTCTATTTATGCCCTTTCTTGTTACTAAACTGAATAGTTAACACTGGTTCAGTTCATTTCAGTCGCTCAGTCATGTCCGACTCTTTTGAGACCCCAAGGACTGCAGCATGCCAGGCTTCCCTGTCCATCACCAACTCCCAGAATTTACTCAAATTCATGTCCATCAAGTCGTGATGCCATCCAACCATCTCATCCTCTGTCATCCCCTTCTCCTTCTGCCTTCTATCTTTCCCAGCATCAGGGTCTTTTCCAATGAGTTGGTTCTTCGCATTAGGTGGCCAAAGTATTGGAGTTTTGAGCTTCAGTATCAGTCCTTCCAATGAATATTCAGGACTGATGTCCTTTAGGATAGACTGGTTGGATCTCCTTGCAGTCCAAGGGACTCTCAAGAGTCTTCTCCAACACCACAGTTCAAAAGCATCAATTCTTTGGCACTCAGCTTTCTGCAGAGTCCAACTCTTACATCCATTTATGACTACTGGAAAAACCATAGCCTTGACTAGATGGACCTTTGTTGGCAAAATAATGTCTCTGCTTTTTAATATGCTATCTAGGTTGGTCATAGTTTTTCTTCCAAGGAGCAAGCATCTTTTAATTTCATGGCTGCAGTCACCATCTACAGTGATTTTGGAGCCCAAGAAAATTAAGTCTGTCACTGTTTCCACTATTTCCCCATCTATTTGCCATAAAGGGATGGGACCAGATGCCATGATCTCAGTTTTCTGAATGTTGAGTTTTAAGCCAACTTTTTCACTCTCCTCTTTCACTTTCATCAAGAGATTCTTTAGTTCTTCTTCGCTTTCTGCTGTAAGGGTGGTGTCATCTGCATATCTAAGGTTACTGATATTTCTCCCAGCAATCTTGATTCCAGCTTGTGCTTCATCCAGCCCAGCATTTCTCATGATGTACTCTGCATGTAAGTTAAATAAGCAGGGTGACAATATACAGCCTTGATGTACTCCTTTCCCGATTTGGGACCAGTCTGTTGTTCCATATCCAGTTCTAACTATTGCTCCTTGACCTGCAAACAGATTTCTCAGGAAGCAGGTAAGGTGGTCTGGTAGTCCCATCTCTTGAAGAATTTTCCACAGTTTGTTGTGACCCACATAGTCAAAGGCCTTGACATTACCATCTTCCAAAATACTAGTACCAATAACTAGAAGAGCAGCATCTGGTTAGCCTCTCTGTATGCCGTTAGGGTCCACTAGACCAAACTTTAAGTGTTTATCTTTTGAGCAATTGTAACTATTTTTAGAAGCAGCTGTTTCATGACTTTTATTCTTTCTTACAGGTCTTTCAAAGAACAAAAAGAAAATGCACTTTTTGTTTAATGGGATAAAATTCAATATACCTTGGGCTTCCCTGGTGGCTCAGAGGGTAAAGCGTCTGCCTGCAATGCAGGAGAACTAGGTTCGATCCCTGGGTCAGGAAGATCCCCTGGAGAAAGAAATGACAACCCACTCCAGTACTCTTGCCTGGAAAATCCCATGGACAGAGAACCCTGGTAAACTACAGTCCATGGGATTGCAAAGAGTCGGACATGACTGAGTGACTTCACTTACTTTCTTTCTTTCAATATATCTTACAGCTACAATACAGGTCTATTAGACCCATTTATAAACCTAAGATATACTGTGAGTTTGTTAACTATAATTTGAAGAATCACATATTTCACCATCCTAGATCTTGTCATTATTCCCTCATTATTCTCAAGTATGATATAAAAAAATAGTAAAGACTAAAGTTATTTAAAAAATGGATGATGAAATCACCTAGAAGATGATATAATAGTAAAATGAATAATTATGCTTTCTTACTGCATTGCCCAAAATATCACATCACTTTAAAGAAGATAAACAGACCAGAAACACCGCCTGCGTAGTCACCTTCAGGTTTCTGTGCGGAGGACAGTTAACACGTGAGATGGCTGTCCTAAGAAGTTGGTTGCCTGCACACCAGGGCCCTGGTTGGCCTCTGGGAACATGACTGGTGATCAGCCCCCTACACAGAAACAGAACTTTGCCGAAGATGTTGTTGAGTTGCTAAGTTGTCTCTCTTTTGTGACCCCATGGACTGTAGTCCGCTAGGCTCCTCTGTCTGTGGGACTTCCCAGGCAAGAAGACTGGAGTGGGTTGCCATTTCCTCCTCCAGGGGATCTTCCTGACCCAGGGATCGAACCTGTGTCTCCTTCATTGGCAGGAGGACTATTTACCACTGAGCCACCAGGGACTAAACTGTGTACACAAACAAGATGCTATGTCTATGTTGAAGGCCTGCTTTCCCTCTGGAGTCTGGAATGTTGCTTTGGGCAAGGTGGAGAGCACCAACCTGATATACTAACAATGAAAACCAGGGGCCCTGAGTCTCCAGCATGATTCCTGGGGAAAAACATCACACAAGACATTTGAAAAAAATTTTTTTAAAAAAACACCTTCATTTCAGTGATTAAACATATTAATTTCTTTGACTATGTCAAGGAGAGATGCTCTTAAATGTTACCCCACATGACAAGTGAGGGCTCACCAGTTCACCCCGTCTGCCTCCACCCAGGCGAAGCGGTACTCATTGACTCGGAGCATCAGCTGCAGACACCCGGCCACGCACTGCACATACTGGGAACTCTGCGTGGGAGAAAGCACCTCAGGTCAGCAGGTTGCACAGATGCCAGAGTCTGGAGTTTGTTTACTAGGGTTTCTGATGGTAATATCAGAACGTCCAAAAGTCTCTATTATTTCTTCAAAAGTCAATTCCCCTTTTCACTTTCCTCTCTGACTCTTAGAAATGAAGCTGACTTCTGTGAAATTAAGCCTACATGGTTCAAGCTTACATCCAATCAGGGAAATCAAGTAACACAGTAATTATGTCTTTGATATGGTTTGATAAACAGCTTATTATCCTGCAGTGTTTCACTTACTCCTGAAGAGAGGCATGATACAGACAATACTGCTTTTCATAATTATATAAATATCAAAGATCAACAATAAAATGAAAAAGATATAAATGTAGTCTCTGAGATGGGCCCATATCTGAATGATATGAAGCTGGCTGCTGAACCATCCTTAGTAAGGATGATACCGCTAAGCACTCTGAAAGGGTACTCTTAGGATTAAGTAAAGTAGTTCATAGAGCACGGAGCTAAGACATTTCATTGAAACTCAATAAAAAATAACTTAAAAAAAACTATACAGCATATACAAACCTAATTAAACACGTGAAAAAGATTATGACTTTTTAAAACTATCAGTTCAGTGGCACTTTCTTAGAGAAACTGAGGTTAAATCTGAAGCTTGAGATAAATATGAGTAAACAATAAAAAAAAATGTAACTTTTCAGTTCTAAAGACGTTTCAGGCACCTCCATATTAGAAAAGCTGGTGGTGACACCTGGCCTGGGCTTCTCCCTAAATATTTACCATGAGCCTTACATCTGTAAGAAATGAAGGAACAAGGGGAAATTTCAGACTCTGGCCTTAAAGAGCATGCTGACAAAAAGAAAAAAGAAAGGAGAGGACAGTGGATGTCATATAAATACACAAAACCTAACACACATTAGGTTGAAGCTCTATGTTTCAATTTAAACTAAGCTTGCTAAAAACTAACACTTCAAAGAAAATTCCAGGCATTCAAACACAGAAACACAATGATATAAGTATATTTGGTAGAACAATCAAAAGTCATCGTGGAAAGGTTATCTTAGGTTTTACCTAGAAAGTAGTGAACATAGTTACCCAAAGCACAATATATCCAATAGCACTAACATAATTTGCCTAAAAACTCAAAATGTTAGCAAAAATTAATGACCCAAAAAAAGGTGAATTTTCAGTTCTAAAACAATCTTCCATAATGGGAGAAAATATGTATGTATTTTTCCAAAAAGGTCAGCAGGTAAGTAGCCCTTCATGAAAGTAGAATTCCATCTTTCTTGTTTAGAGAAAGAGTCTGGGCAAGCTTTCTCCAATAATGAACAAAAAGGTAGCCTAGGGCACACTGTCCTCTTCCACTTATCATCAATCTCAACACAAAAATTTCTTGGTTCACTGTCTTTTTCCATGTCTATTTGCCATTCTTTACTGCAATACATGACACATTTTTAAAATGGCTTCTCCGTTGCTAGTTACAGCTTCAGCATTCACATATAAACAAGCAGATAAAAAACGTTGCTTCAAAAACTGCACTCTCTCCTGTGATGCACCACGAGGCAGTCCAACACCAGTCCAGAAATTATTTTCAGTGAAGGCAATGCTGACAGACAACTGAATGACCGCCTTCAATTAAACAAAGGAAACTATATCACTTCCTTAGCTTTCTCTCACATCATCCTATTAGTGTCATGTATAAAATTATTCAATGACTTATTTTTAAAGAGAATAATCAGCCTTCCATCACTCCAGTGAATCACCGCCTCTGCTCCCACACAGACGCCATCCAGGCCCTGCTGGAGACCTGCAGCACGTGGCGCTCGGGCAGCTCCGCACGCACTCTGCCCTCCCCAGAGCCATGCCCATGCTGTCACCTCCACCATCACCTGCACCCTCCTGCCCTGCCTTCCTCCCTCATTTCAGCAGCCAGAGAGCCGCTCAGCTGCCAACACCACACCCCACACAGCACTATATCTACGGCCATTCCCACCTGCCTCTCGTCCAGAGAGGCGGGCAGTGCTTGCTGTCCAGGCCCCGCAGCCCCACGAGGCCTGCAGCCAACTCCTCCCTCACAGCGCAACATGTAGCTCCAGTGTCTGCTGGTTTCCTCTACTCACCACCTAAATATACTCTATCTTTCTCATCTTCATGTTATCCCTAAATGTGGTACCAACCTCTGCATCTCTCTTCCTCCTAATACATGATGGTTTCTTGAAAGTTCCATCACCAGGTTCTTACCTCTCTTCCATCTTACCAGCCCATTAACATGGCAACTGCTAGGGTTAGCAGTGACCTTCAAGTGCCAGGTCCAACAGTTACTTTCCCCATTAAGGACCAGACCTCCACCTCCAGTTACATCCCAGAACTCTGGCCCCTCCTCTCTCCAGATGAACTGACCCATGGGCTCAAACATCGACTCCTCCACCAGGAAAGAAAGGCAGTAACAGAGTATCACAGTTAAGAACAAAGGCCCTGGGACCAGCCTGCCATACTTGGCCACTTCCAAGTCTCAGGTCCCTGAGTGAGCTTCCCGCCAATAAAGTCAGAGAATAACAGGGCACATCCCGTAGGGTGTGGGATAATCTCGTTAGCTAACACGTGACAGGCTAGGCGAAGATCCAGCTACAATGTGCACAAGCCTCCCTGGTAGAGAAAAAGCAACTTGACTTCTCAACACATTTAAGAAAAGATCATCAAATATACTCTCCAATATGGCTGACAATGGGAATTCTCCTACATTATGGTGGATTAGGCACCTAAGGAAAACAGCAACTGGCAGAATTCAAGAGGGACCCCCAGATCCATATTCTGGAGAATTAAAAATAATTCAAGGAACGAGGAATGATAAAGCAGGAAGGCAACAAAAGATACACATAGGAACTGCAGAGTCATTGTGCCAAAGTTACACTAGAGCTGCAATAGTGTTTACAGACCGCTTTTCAACACCCATCTCCATAACCCAGGGATTTAAGTACAAACTAAAAGAGAAAGTGTAAAGATAATATTCCTCTAAATTTTGCAATCGTGGGCACTTAAAAAAAAAGAAAAAGTCTGCAGTGCAGAGAAGAAGAGCTGTCTAGAGATACTGGAAACACACGTGTGTCTGGTGGCATCAGTGAAGCACAGAGCTGAACCCATCAAGCACACAACCAACCAAAATAAACCCCAGAAGCCAGCTGTAGATGAAATCCTCCAGGACTGGTGATTAACCCACCCCCAAAGCACTCAATGTTTCATGACTATGACACAAATCTTTTCTCATAGAGCTAAAAAGTCAGTGTGCACACCTCACACACACACAAGTGTGCACGTGTAGTTTTTGCTTCTATCACAACATCCACTTTAGAGAGTAATGCAGGACAATGTCAGTGTCAGGAGAAAATTGGAACTGTCTCCCTTTGCTGACGGATATAAAAACTGGTTTAGAAAAGTGACTGGACTGCTGGATCTAAATCCACATGTACCCTGTGCCCTGGCAACTCCATTCGAGAAATCATGTGCTCCAGGCATGAGTGATTACATCCACCAAAAGCCATGTACAATGACGTAACCCTGAATATATGCAATTAAATTTGATTTTCTCCTGTTCCTCTGTCTCACGTCAATTTAATTCTTTGACCAGCCAGAATAACCCAGAAAAAGGAGAGGGTAATTTTTTCCTCCCCAAAAAGTTATGACTTGAAAAAAAAAGTGACCAAAGAAAGAAAAGGAGACAAAGAGGGAGAGAGGCTTTAGCAATCAGAAGTTTTGCTAAATTATCTCTGGCATATCACTGAAACTCTTCAAAATTGTTGTCTCATCAATACAAGAAAGCAATACCAGCCCACCAAATTAAAAAACAAACCTCTGCTACTCAAATATGAACTGACATCAGTTACCATTAAACACAAAACATTATAATGTACATCATCATTATTATTACCTCATATTCAGGAACTAAAACACACACAGTGCAAGAATTCTCTTGAAGTTGGCTTATTAAAAGAGACTTTCCAGTCAATGTTAATAAAACACCTATATTAAATTAATGCCTAAATTAAAATAATATCATCTTAGATTTAAGTCTTACCAAAAAAGTAATTTCACTATTAATTTACAAATTTATAAATCTCCTTCAAGTACTGCTTTCAATCTAATTTGCTTAGTCATGTAATTTAATTACATGACTACTGGGATCCTTTATTGTAAGGAAAAATTATTGTGGACTTCAGAAAATATGATTTACTTTATAAATGACAGCTTTGTATGCAATTCCAAGAACATAGTTACCTTATTATGACAATATATAGCCATGGTAACAAATGTTATGTAAAGGAAAGTCTGGTACTGAAATACTTTACCATTTAATTTTCTTTTGCATTGCTAGAATGGACACAATCCTTCCAAACATCTGATCAGAAAAGCAAAACTGATAGCTTATCTGTTCTCCTTTTTGTAACATTCATTCTTTGCATATACTTTAATGATCCTCAATGTTTAAAACATACTAATTTTATGACAAGAAAATAAAAGGCAATTGAACAATGAAAATGATCCAGGAAGTGCTTTTGGTAAATAGGAATGCTCTGGAAACCTGCACAAAGACACATAATTGGTCATGAACTTCTTGAGGTCCTCACAGACTTGACAAGTCACCAGCGAGAGGGGACTGGAGTTAATAACAAGCCTGCCCTATCCAAGTGTCTGACGCAGCTCACTTACATCTGCTACTGGGCAGCACCTCTGATAAACTCATGGACAGACATTAAAGAAGCAAATCATGAAAGTTCTCTACCTCCTCTGAAAGACTGAAAAGTCTTAAATTAAAAACACAGCTGGGCTTCCTTGGTGACCCAATGGTTAAGAATCCTCCTGCCAATGCAGGGGACCCGGGTTCGATCCCTGGTCTGGGAAGACCCCACATCCTGTGGAGCAACTAAACCTGTACACCACAACTACAGAAGCCTGCACCCTAGAGCCCATGCTCTGCAACAAGAGGCACCACAACGAGGAGCCTGCACACACAAGAGAGAGCCCTTGCACAGCAGCGAAGACCCAGCACAGCCAAAAATGAAATAAATAAATTTATAAAAAAGAAAAAACATAGCCTTAAATTTAAAATAGAATCAAAGCTATAAAACTAACTTCACGTTAACAAGGATGTCAGAACTGCCAGAAAATACAATTTAAGGAATTTGGCCAAAAGTAAAAAATGCTAAGGTTTCTTTTCCCCTTTCATTCGAAAATGCTGTTACTAAAAACATTCCACTTTTAGGTGAGAGAAGCCTGTCACAGATAACCGTGTATCACATGACTCACTCACATGAAGTGACTGCAAGAGACAAGTCCAGAGACAGAAAGCAGGTGAGTGCTTGCCAGAGGCAGGCAGGGGGTTAGGATGGGGGCGACTGTTGATGAGAACATGGTTTCTTCCTGGGGTGTTGAAAATGCTACAAAACTAGATTGTGGAAATGGCTGTACAACCCTGTAAATATATGAAAATCTGCTGTAATGCAAGTGGAAGGACTGTATAGTATGAGAAACATACTTTGATAAAGTTGCAAACAAAGCAACCAAAAAGCCTGCATAAAATGGAAAGCTGATCTGCTCACTCACACTTGCCACATTTCTGGGCTCAGGAGCCATGTGTGCTAGGGGCTCCCAGAGTAGACAATGAGAATATGAAGAACAACACTTCCATCATCATGGCAAGTTCTACTGCTTCAGACCTGCTCCAGAATATTAAACGGCAAGACAGAGTAAGTGACAAGAGAACCTGGCAACTTGACTGTGTTACTTACTGCCAATGAAACTACGTCCACCCAGCAATAACCAGGGCTGAGCTGGGTCTACAGCAGAGACAGCCAGAGAAAAGGACATGGCCAGACATGGGAGCAAGCAGTCCCCTTGCTCCCCTGCACACAGGTATCGAAGAAGCTGGACAAAGGGAGGATACCCAGACTCTTCTAACTCCTCCAAAGGCTGGAGGGTTCCTCTTTCTGTCAGGGCATCAGCACAGCAATCAGTGTCAAGGCTATATAATTTCCTCGGAAAAACCGAAGAAAACTAATAATCCACATGCAAGAGTCAGCAAAGAGCTGAATGACTGTAGATCAGTCAGCCTAAGTATGAGAAATCTGAAGTCAATTATGACCGTCACATTCAGGTAAAGACAACATAATGCATTTTAAGAAGAGCTCATCTATGGAACATAATTTAAATAAAAATGTCTCACGGGTCCACTCATAACTTAGGATGTCACTTCTGTGCCATTTTAGCAGCCAAGACTGTAGCATCATGCTTCTCATACTGCAGTGCAGAGCTGTGCCCTGTTTGTCTTATACTGACATCAAGTGGCAGCAGTAGGGAATGCAGTTTACCCAACCCCATTTGTACACTGCCTGAACCCTAAACAGATTTTAAGATGTAACATGGCTATTTTTCAAAAGTCTGAGTAGAAAAAAAAAAAAAAAAAAGTCTGAGTAGGCGAGGCAACTTGGAGAATGTCTAAAGCTCCAGGTTCAGTCCACAGGTCTTAGAACCCCTCTGGGAAGGACTCTGTCTCCATGGCGGTTTTGCAACCATGACCAGATGACCGTGGGCAAGTGGATGACCTTAGGCGAGCCAGTGTGCCTTTTCAGCAGCCTCACTGCTCATCCCTGAAATGTGGCTTATGGTAAGACCCACGTCAAAGACGAACTGTGAATATTCAAGGAGATGTAAGTGCCAGGTGACTGAAACAGTGCTAGGCATATAGTAGAAGCTCCATAAATACCAGTTACCAATTTTGATCCCCCTACTAAAATGAGACCGTCAAAGGAAGTGCTAATACAATACCCCTCTCTCATGTGCTTTCCAAGCAGAGAGCTTTCTGAAGAAGCAGGACCCTTCAGGAAGAGACAGGGAGTATGTTCAGGTGTGCAGGACACTAAAGGGAAGAGACTGGACATCAAAGGCCATCTTCTCTCCACCCAGAATCACCATCGATGCTACTAACTCTGTCTGCTGGGATGTATGTGTCAAGTCCACCAGACAACCCACTTTGACTGACCACCACCAGGTCAACAGGATCATGTGTTCCACATGACGGACAGGAGAGAAAGAAAGGGGTGTCATGTGACCAGAGCCCACTGACTGCGCAAGCCTAAATAACTTCCAGGCCCTTTAAAAACCACTTTAGTTTATGGACATGTGTGATTCAAAACCTTTTAAAAATTTGACAAATAAATCTAACCAGATAATTTTTCAAACTATTTTTCAAAATTTCAAACTGATAGGAAAAAACTCAAGTCATATAAGACAAAGATTCCCAACTTAAACATCTGCTCGTGGTTGAGCATCTAGACTTGGAGCCTACCTCCTCCTTCCCTCCCCAGCCCCCAAACTGCTCACCTGGTTCTACACCTTGTCTGATTCCACCTCAGAAGACTTGTGCTAATTTCTGGCCTAACACACCCAAGTGTGCTAGGGTCAAGAGGTCAAGTCCCTCCACCCAAGCCCCAAGAGAAGCACCCCTTTTGGCTCTGAAATGGATTCTGTCGCCCTCCCTAGTCTGGCAGCACACATATGGGGTGTTTGCTGCAGATTATGAACACGGATCCCACGTGGCTCCACCTCAACTTGGCTGAGGTCTATCACAGGCAGGTGGGAATGTAGATACAACTCTTCTATATTTTTAACTCTTTCCCCACCTCTCTCTCCACTGGCACTAATCATGCCAGCTTCTACTTGTCCACATTTATTGCCAATTCTTAAACTCTTCTGAATACAGTGAAATCAAACCATTCCCAAGCAGGGGAGATTATTCTAACCAGGAAAGGAATTTGGGGAGATATGATTAGTTTTAACATTTAACCTTTGGGCTCTACAGAAATGTGGGGCATGTCTGGCCTGAAAAGGGGGGATTTGCCCCCACCATAGGCCTCTAGAAAATCCTGAGCAACAAGGGCAAGTAGTGAGTCTTTGGACCAGCAGGGAACTGAACTGTCTCCAGCTGCCTGGCACAGGGCTCGCAGATCTGTCAGACATTATGGCCTGAAGACAGCAGCTCTGGTGAACTCACTCTGAGTCGCTCTGAGTCTTAGGCCCAAGATACAGCCACCTGAAGGGGAACGCAACAGGAAGAGGGCGTCCCACATCCAGAGACAGCAGAACGTGACCCCCCAGCCTAGGAAGGCTCATGCACAGCGTTCAAGACTCCACTAACCGAAGTGGAGGCGGCACCAAATCCGTGGATTTACATCCAGGGGATGCTAACTGTCTACGACTCAAAGTAACTTATGCTTGGGGCGTGAGGAGGCCAGTGAATGAAGAGGGAGTATACTTACATCGCTTGAAGAGACTGTTCCTGTTTCAGCAGCGACACCGCTACCACGCAGTTTCTATTATGAAATAAATAACTCATTACTTAGTTTTGTTTTTACTCTTATCCTACTTTATCAGCTTACTAATTTTATCATTATTTTCCTAGTCCTATTTAATGGAGTATCATCAACTAATAAAAAGCATGGGGATACATGAAATATTCTAAACATCGTTACATTCTTCCAGATATCTTAATCAGTAAGTTATCCTAAATTATCTTAAAATAATAAACTGAATACTAAGTTCCAGCTAAATTGTTTAAGTGAAGCTGGTGCAAAATTTCCAAGTCTCAGGATTTACTGCCTGAACTGTTTTTCCAATAAGACAGTGTCTTAAGCCCAACTATCTACACTGTGTTCTGCTTCGAAGCTTTCAAAACGAGTGTCTGATGACGGAAAGATACTATGCGGGACTCAAAGATGAGGCTATTCACAGCAAGGCTAACACACTATAATGACAATCAGAACCTCACATGTTAAACAGGAATGGGCAAAGGAAATTTAAAGTAGAAAGTCAGAAGCTGAGTATGCAAGAGAAAACTGATAATGAATTTCTGCAAGGAAATTTTTATTTTGTTTTATTCAACAACTATTATTTTCTAAGTGCCAGGCATGAGCCGCTATAACACAAGTATAATTAACGCTCAAACTATCAGCAAAAAGGCTCCTAAATGTCACTGTGAAGTCGAAAAACAAAATATTCAAATTTGCACCTAATTCAGACTTTTAAAAGTTTATTTTTATTAAAATCATGAAAGTGTGGTCCTTTTGTATGAGAGAGAAAATGCTTATGACGGAGAAAAAGAGACCTCGGAGAGACAGTGTTATCACGTGGCATTTAAGCAAAGAAGAAAAAAAATCCCGAACCAGCCAACACTTCATTCCTCAGACAAGAGGCCTGTAATTGACTCCTGACCAGAGGCTGGGGGAGGAGTGTCTGCCCACAGCAAGAGGCAGAAGCCGGGCCCAGCAGAAGTAGTGACCAGACTCAGAGCACACGGGCCGAAAATTCTCCCTGGAGCACAATGTGCAAAGCAGAGAAGCTAGACCTGAACAAGGCCAGAGAGTTGGCAATTAAAAAGAGAGCCAGCACGTTGGAAAGACACAGAAAGGTCTCTAAGAACATCCACCTCACAACAAGAAGCTCGGGTCTGATGAAAATTGTTCCAAACACTGAAATACCTGCTTCTACTAGAGACTAGCGGAATATCCCTCCAACTGCTGGCCACGGTTACAACCGCAGTTAATGGTGCTAACAGGGGCAGATCGCCTGTGAGGCACAACACAAACCTTACTCCCATGAGGAGAAGTCTAAGCTGAAACGACTCAGCGTGCTGGAAGCACACAACAGCATGCAGTCTCTGCTACCCACTCTGGTTTTAAGAGTCCAGCTACCACACAGCCTCACAGCTGACCCCAAAGCAAGATGATGCCTGCTCAAAGGGAGAACTAACCTCAAAATAGGGGGGGGGAAATGGGGATGGGGGATTACCTATGTAATTAAACATTCTGATCCCAAATGGTACACACTCAAGAATTTTAAACCTTGTCTTCACATAACTATTTTTCACTTTCTAAATATCTTCTTTTTGAAATCCCTCAACAATTCTATAAAATCTGCAAACCTGGGGCTCGTGTAAAAATACTTTTAAAAATTAAGCCCAAAACCTGTAAAAATGTATGCTATTGACAGAGAAAATAACTGATTTTCTTCAAGACACTTCAGAATCTCCCTGTCCAAACAGAAAAGACTATGAGGCTCCACCACCCCCCACCCAAACGAAGGCAAGGGAGGATAAGACAAAAATAAATCCAAGTAAAATGTCATGGTGTCTCTCTCATGCTTCGAATTAAAATCTATTAAGATCATAAGGCCACCTAAAGTCTAAATGACACCTTTCCAAAACTTTATTTCAAGTAGACCTTTATTTGTGATCTAACACTGTCACCACCACACCTACCAGCAATGCTTCTCCCGGTCTCACCCTTGCTGTCACCCACCCTGCCACACACTCCACCCCCTCTCCTACCTGTCCTTCCACAGATCTCCTCCCCACCCAGTTCGGCTCACTCCTCCCTTGAGGCTACTCCCTCCATGCCCCCTTACCACCTCACACTTGCTCACTGGACCCCCAGAAGGAAAGAAACCCTCAGCTCAGCCCCTGGAAGTGTCTGGTCACCTGTCCCGCTCCAGAGAACCACGAAGACAAAAGGGACAACTTGTTATCTGCCAGCTATCACACCCGCGAGCTGTCTTCCTTCACAGAGCAGCAAGGTTCAAGAGGCCTGATAGCAGCGAGACAACCTGCAAGCAGGCCACCTATTTCCCTGTGGCTGTAAACTCAATCCCAGGAGGACATGGTAGGATCCAGAGAGGCAGCTGCTGCGATCCAGAGAGGCAGCTGCTGCATGAGACAGCATCTCAAGCTAGAGACAGCGGCCCCGGGCCACCCAGAGTGTGTCTTTTGAAGTTGTGTGATCTCCCAATCCATATGACCTTGGCAGCCACCTTCTGGAAAGGGCAATCCTCCCCACTCACAGAAATGCGTGATGGGAAAATCCCGAGTGGCAGAAGAGACAGGAAGGTCTGAGTGGAAGCCAGTCAAAGACAGAAAAGGTAAAGCCCCTATCAGACCTGTGAGCAGCATGGCTGAGTCAAACAGTTCAAGATGGCTCTAGTTTAGCACAGAATTTCTGCAACTTCACATAAATATCTTAAGTAGCTTTAGAGAACTGGACGCTATATTCTTTTAAGAATACTAAGAGGAGTGTCTCTTACCTGTGAACTCAGTTGAGTCTTTATCCAATTGAAATAGTAATTCAAGTCGCTGCCTTCCATCAGTTCTTTTCCCCAAGCTGCTAACTTGGCAATAATTCTTGCTGCCTGAAAAACAAGAACTGCATTTGAATATTATTCTAAAAATCACAACATCAACCCTAAAAAAGAGGACTTGTAACCATTTTGCAGCATGACTTCTTTTAGCTCTCAACTTGTCCCAACATAACAGATAATATTTCATTTTTTAAAATATTTTAATGAGGTCAAATATAGTTTTAAATATTTTCATTAAAGTGAACCAAAATCAGTTGTATGTTAAGAATTTCAGGACATTCCTTACATTATTCTGAGTTTCTAAAGTAAGACTGGGATTCATTACAAGACCAGCAAAGATCAAAAGAACACAAAAGTCCTTAGAGACTCTCACCAAACCACTTGCCAAAGTCCTGAGCCAGCTCCACAACACATTGCCAGCACCACCTCACTCATTCAAGCCCCTGCAAGTCTCACACTTAAATATCTATATCTTGATATAAAATATATCCTGAGTATGAAATAGTCATTTAAAATATATCCTGGGTATGAAATAGTCATTTCTTGCAATAGAAACAAATACTCTTTTCTCCTCAATCAAAAACTTCTCAGTTTTCTTCAAGCTATAAAACGAATCATGAATTTTTTAATTAAATAGGCACTATATGTTTATCAAATCATCATGTTGTATACTTCAAGTATCTTACAGTTTTGCCAGTTACACATCAATAAACCTGAAAATTGACAGATATAGACGGGGGGGAAAAGGCAGTATAAAATACTACTTCATTCTTTGAGTACTTTTGATAAGCAAGTCAGTGTTTCAAATTCCAGGCTTTTATGTCAATAAAATCATGGAATGCTCTGCAAAATCTGAACTGTATCAGGGCAATCCTGCCTCCTCTGAGCTCCCAGCCCCATTCCCACCCCCTGACCCCCCACCCCTAACACCCCTGTCACTAACCACCAATAAGGAAATGGAGCTCTGAAAAGTCAGTGTCAGAGCAGCCACTCCTCTGGCAACTGGGAGGTCACCTAATCCTGACTGGTGTTCTTCCTGAAATCAGAAACGTGATCAATTCAAAACTCACCATATGAACAGTAAAGAGATCCTGGCGATTCAGCATCGGAAGGAAGTAGGACCAGGCAGTGTTCTTGCTACGTTTAGCATAGTCAAAGAAAATGCTAACACGCTGGTGATTTTCCTTAGAAAGAACAATCACTGATCAGAATGCATTTTGTTAAAGAACACGACAATTATGCACTGCTTCTCAGCCTTCCCTCGTGTGTTTTTTCCAGTCTGTGTGAGATCTGTCCCCCCATTATTATTACAGTGGAGCAGTGGGTGGTGATGGGGTCAGGGGTAGACATCTTTAAATAAAAATCACCTCTAATGTATTATGATTAATTTAAATGTAGTAAGCCATGCTAACAGATGCCTGCAGGTGGAGCACCCCTAGCTACACTTCTCCTCAGCCTGCCCTGCTCCTGACCTGCCCCTCCCAGCGCTGTCCGGACACCTTCACCCTCCATCCACACAAACAAAGTCGGTAGGAGGCAGAAAGATGCCAATTTAGCTCTAGATGGAAGGATCCGAAGGAAGCACCTCAAGCTACTTCCAGGCAGGCAGGGGAAACAAGGAATTAAAGAAATCTTGAATGTTCACGGTTACTCCTAGCGTGCTGTGTTAGAAAAATCAGGGCAGATGCAGATAGCAAAAACCAGCATATACCAGCAGACAGATCTGAGGAACAATTAATGCTTAGTTTCTCAGTTCAAATAATACAAGCTCTACCTCTCACTGAAATGTTCTCTGTGTATCGATGGCTGAAATCCACTACCTGATTCACTAAGTGAATACAGTGGTTAAGAAGCAATATTTGGCAACGACGCAAATAAACACATAAACAGTCATTCTAATTCTCAGATCAATATTTAAATCTTTTTAAATGCAATGGTTTTGAGACTTCCCTGGTGACTCAGTAGTTAAGATTCTGTGCTTCCAATGCAGGGTACTCAGGTCAGAACCCTTGTTGGGGAACTAGGAACCCACATGTTGCACAGCGGGGCCAAAATAAATATATGCAATGTGTTTTTTTAATATGTATTCACTTGGCCGCACTAGGTCTTAGTTGCAGCATTTGGGAGTTTAGTTCCCTGACCAGGGATAGAATCCATGCCCCCTGCACTGGGAGACACTGGACCACCAGGGAAATCCCCAAGGATTTTCATTTTGGTTTATACTAGCAGTTATGTGGAGAAGGCAATGGCACCCCACTCCAGTACTCTTGTCTGGAAAATCCCACGGACGGAGGAGGCTGGTGGGCTGCAGTCCATGGGGTCGCTAAGAGTCGGACACGACTGAGCGACTTTACTTTCACTTTTCACTCTCATGCATTGGAGAAGGAAACGGCAACCCACTCCAGTGTTCTTGCCTGGAGAATCCCAGGGACAGGGAGCCTGGTGGGCTGCTGTCTATGGGGTCACACAGAGTCGGACACGACTGAAGCGACTTAGCAGCAGCAGTAGCAGCAGTTATGTATTTGAAGAGTAGAAAACCATCTCCTTCACTAACACATCATTAGAGTCTAGAGTAATAACTTCAATAGTCATGGTAATGACTTCATCAAAAAACTGTAAGTTCAAGTAGGTCATGATTAACGTCGACAGGCCATGGATTTTGTAGCCAGTTGGCCTGTTTCAAAAAAGATGACTCTGGATGCCAACAATCTAAACCTAGATTATACTCGGGTGTAAAAATACAATACTGTGAATAAGGGAGTCTCTGTATTGAGGGACAACAGAGCAGTAAATAGAAACTGTAAGCTACTGGAAAGGTCCCAAATGATGAGCAAAATGTTCTCCAAACACACCGTGCTTCTGAGGGCAAACACCTTGCCTACAGTCAGCACTGAGCTCCCAGTAGCCGGCACTGGACCAGGACACAGGGATGCTGAAATCTGCAGAAAGACTAAAGGAGAAGGAGCCATGTCATCTGTGAGTACGCCGAGCATCCAGAAAGCCTGTGGGGGTACATCAAGCCCTGCTGTGTTCAGCACAGAACTCAGAGGAAATGTGGAAAAGAGACACACCAGTCCCCCAACATCCTGCAAACCACAACAGCAGCCAGTGTGCAGTGTGGGGACAGCCCCGTCTTCACCATGATAAGCAAACGACAACTCCCACAGTGAAGAAAAACACACCATCACACCCTGAAAGCGAACAAGTGCTTAAGTGAAACCTTACAGAAATGCTACTCCTGGGAAAACACAACAAGGTGAGGACCGAACATGTCTGCTGAGGAAGACACCCACCTGCAGTGTATCATCCACCAAGGTGAGTATGTACTGAACTGTCTGCTCTTTGGAAATATGAGTCATCAGATTTATAAATGTCTTAGCACACTAAAAAAAAAAAAAAAGGAAATGAACATTAATCACTGTTTTCAACTGCAGATACAACGCTCTAATGGAATTTCAGTAAAATATTATTCTCTTGCCTAAATGAGGACGCAGTTATAGAAAATGCTCCTTTCACACATATGTGACCAAGTACAGGAGGGCCATACTCACATCAGATTTTTTATAATTTCTAATCACATCAAATGTTTACTATTTTAAAACAGACAGACCTAGCCATCATCAATGCTTGATACCATAAAGAAGAAGTTACATAGACAATCTAATTTTAAATTTTTGTTTTGATGTTTGGGTTTTTTTGGTCTTTTGGGAAGGCTTATACATTTATGGGGAAGCAGAATACCAAAGCAGCAAAAGTACAGGAATTCAGTTCAGGTGCTGCAATCAGAAGTTTCCATCCTACAATTTAAGAACTGAGTCACGATCGCTCTAGAATTCAACAAGACTGGCACTCGTTACATGCCTCCTCCCACACTTCCCAGGATTGTACATTTGGGCTAGCCTGTACGACAGATCCTTCAGCCCATCAGGGCCCCATATCAGAAAATCTGATGGGTGGCAGAGTTAGATGTTGTTCTAGTGAGAATACAGAGTAGACAAAGAATTTTCTTTAAAAAAAAAAAAAAATGTTAAGCAACTTTGAAAATACTGTATACTTTGAAACAGTAATTTCCATGCCAGGAATCTACTCTATTTAAAAAAAAAAAAAAAAGTTTCAGAAAATGCCGGAAAGGATGGAGGAACATATACACACTCAGTACGACATTTTTTCCAAAATTAACAAAGAAAACTAGAAATCACTCAAATGCCTTCCAATAAAAGAGAATTTTTAGTAAAACTATGACACCTGCTTAAGAGGAATGTCAAAGAATCACTGAGAAAATCTCTAGAATGTCTAATGACCCAGGGCAGGGCTCGTGGTCTGCTATCTGTACCAATCACCTGACTGCCTTCAGTCTGAAGCATCTCCTGCTTCTCCTCAGGACTTCTTTTCATCTCAAATCTTTGAATGAACTCGCAGTCTTCAGAAGAAATCATCTGCCCCCTAGAAAGAGAGAAGGAGGTTTCTGTTCAGTAAGGACTGAAGGGTCCCTATGAGCTAGTGATACAGAATGCTTCTCTCCTCTCTCTGCGAGTGCTGACCCCAGGCCCAGCACCCACAGACCTGTCTTCAGAGCTTAGCTATACCACCTCCTGCTCAGGGGCCTCCCAGGACCTGAGCTCACTGACCCACAGGATGCAAACAAGAACCACATTGTCTTTAAGGGGCTGGACTGAAGATGAAACAATTCACATGAGGTGGTCAGCACAGGCCTGGTCCCCCGAAACTCAATAAAATACCACCTCTAGGCACTAGCCAGTCTCAGCCTGTCCCCACCCAAGCCAACCTAACAGGTCAGCAGCTCTGGCCCCTTCTGTGACAGCCAGCCCGGTCAGGCAGTCCTGACAATTCTTCCTCCTGACTTCACTCTACTCCCCACTTCCCTGCCTCTCGGAGGGCTCAGTCCCCTGGCCACAGCCCAGCAGGCTTCTGGCTTCCAATCACACCCTCTTTCATGCCCCTTGGGGGTGGCTCAGCCCCATGGGCACAACCCAATAGGCTTCCTGCTTCCAATTCCACCCTCCTCCACGCCCCTCTGACCCTGCAGTTCTGTCAAGCGCACATCTCACTGCACATTTACTCCTTTCACCTGGTCAAACTATGAATCTAAAAGGCAGTTCTACCTAACACCTCAAAAGTCCTTTTTAAGTCAGTTGACAAATTAAAACCTTTATGAAGGGCTTCCCTGGTGATCTAGTGGTAGAGAATCCACCTGCCAATGCAGGGGACACCAGTTCGATCCCTGGTCCAGGAAGATCCCACATGACACAAGGCAGCTAAGTCAGTGCACCACAACTACTGAGCCCTCACACTCTACAGCCCATGTTCCATAATAAGAGAAGCCACTGCAATGAGAAGCCCGTGCACTGTAACTAGAGAGTAGCCCCTGCTGGATGCAAGCAAAGCGATATAGACCAAGCACAGCCAAAAATAAATACATATATTAAAAAAAAAAAAAAATTTAAGCACTGTGAGCAGCACAGCCTACCCACTGGAGCCCCAAGCTGTTTCCATCACACTAAGCTGGGTGACAGCTAACAGTTCTAAGGAGGAAGTGTTTTCTTCCACATTTGTTAGGCTTTTTCCAGTGTTCCTCTCACAGAAGCATGACCATGAAGAAGGCCGAAGCACAGGCACATGACAGCCCTGATTCACTGCAAACCAGCACTTACTGCAGGTAGGACTGCCAGTTCACTTTGTTCGCACGGACTTCCGCAGCCTTGGCGGCAATGATGTTGGTGGGAACAGCAGCATCCACAGCGCCCCGAATATCCATCTTGGTCATCTAAACTTATGATCTTGACTGTTCTTCTACCGATCTTCAATTTGCATGCAAGGCAAAACCAGAATACAAGGTGTGATTGTTTTTTAACAACTGCTACTATTATCATCAATAGCATCATTATCACCATAATCTCTAGGAGCATTCATCTCAAACATTAAAAAGCCTAAACAGGTCTGCTGGGGCTCATTCAGATGGTAGAATCTGGCTGGCAGAAGTGGGACTCTCCCTCGCCCTCTGTACTGGTGTGTCAGCAGAATCTCTGGACGTTCTAACTGAGAAAACTTCAGAATTTTTAGTTCACTCATTTCGAGTTCTCAAGTTGCCAAGAGCAAGTCAAAAACAATTCTGGTGAAAATGGTGAGCCAAGCTGGAACAGGTTTTTCCTTCAACACTAAGAGAAGCCGACTATGGGAGAAACTGACTCTACTCCATTATGATCCAGTAGTGAAAAAAAAAGTCCTCTTTGTGGAACAGAAAAAAATACGCTCCCTCTAAACAATGGATTGAAAATGAATTTGATTTATAAATGAGAAGATCGAGGGCGGGATACTGATTCAGAAATTCTGCAGTGTGTAATAAAAGAAGAGAAAATGGCATGGAATAACTGCCTCCTGTGATTTGAAGGCCATTGTGAAGGAAAACAATGCAGTGAAAACAAGTTCTTCATATTAGGCCATATACCATTGCATCACATTTATTTATCTTTCTGGATATTTTTATAGCCCTTAATAAAATATATTAAAATAAAAATAAATAAAAATAAAAAGCCTAAACATTAACATCATTAATATTTCAAATCTTGTCCAGTTATGCACTACTCCATAGACGTGTTCTCTATAGGTTTTCACTTTTCCAGGAAATGTTTTCCATTTGTTGGCACTAATACCGCAGTAAGATTTTAAAAGTAATCATAAGATATTGGGCTTCCCTCCTGGCTCAGATGGTAAAGAATCCGCCTGCAATACGCAAAACCTGGGTTTTATCCCTGGGTTGGGAAGATGCCCTGGAGAAGGGAAAGGCTACCCACTCCAGTACTCTAGCCTGGAGAATTCCATGGACTGTATAGTCCATGGGGTCACAAAAAGCCGGATAGGACTGAGCGACTTTCACTTTCATAAGATACTGAATTCAGAAATCATACTTACTAGAATAGGCATACAAGATAAGAAAGTATTTTAAATGTATACAGTTGCTGCTGCTGCTGCTAAGTCGCTTGAGTTGTGTCCGACTCTGTGCAACCCCATGGGCTGCAGCCCACCAGAGTCCTCTGTCCATGGGATTTTCCAGGCAAGAGTACTGGAGTGGGGTGCCATTGCCTTCTCCGATATACGGTTGAGATAGACTTAAAAATAAGAACTTGCATAATATAGATACAACCAACTATTTTCTTTACATTTACTAAGCACCATTTTAAAGTGACATGAAAAATCTACATGTCTTTTTACAACTTTATTCAAATTAAAACATTCAAAATGGGAATGTAAGATCTCTCAGAAGGCAGAGCTTTCTTTTTTCTATCAAAATAGCAGTTTCAAAATCAGTATTGAGAGAATTTTTTGAAACAGAGATACATTTTAGGCTCAGTCAACAATGGTAGACTGATCTGATAATATGAATGCACAAAAATGGGTTTTAAGTAATTCTCACTCCTAAACTTAAAGATAAAAGCTTAAGCCTGCTTGTATCACGACACAAAATATAAGATGCAGTTTACAAAATAAAAGCTCACAGTTAGTTATGACCCAAAACAAGCTAAAACCACAACCCAAATTCTTCTCCAGGGTCCCAATGACCTTAAGTCAGTCTGGAAGGAATCTCTACATCTGAGGATTTGCTGTCTAAACAAAGAGAGGCACTGCGGACCGGCCGGGGCCAAGCATAAACAGGCTCCGCCCGGGCCAAACTGGGACCGCGGAATCGAGACGGCCCAGCCTCGGCGGGGCCCCCCCCGGCGGGCGACGGTGCCTGCGGGCGGCGGTCACCTAGGCCCTGGACAACCCGAATCCTGCGCCGGCCCCAGCCGCGGCCCGACCCGGGGAAAGCATCTCTCGCCCGTCCACGCTCTACCCTGCCCTACCCTGCGGGGGAGGCTCTGCGGTTCCGCAAACGCCGCTGAGGCCGGGAAGGAAAGACACCTGGGAACCCGGGGCCGGAGGAGGGCCGGGGGCGCCTGGGCAAAGGAGGAAGCCAGCGCGCGCCAGGGACGCGGAGAAACCGCAGGCTCGCAGGCCGGGGCCGCAGCCAGAACGACCCGAGAGCAGCCTCACCCCGCGAACCGCTGGCCCCCCCGACGCACCCAGAAGAGGCAGGAGGACGCAGCGGTCCGGGCGCCGAGTCACAGCCGAGTCGGGGGTCCTCCCGGTCCGGAGGACTGGGCGGCAGCGGCGGCGGCGGCGGGGGCGGTCCCGCACAGAGGAGACGTTGAGGACGGAATAGGCTGGAGGAACCCGGAGCGGCAGCGGCGGAATGACAGGAGTGCCGGTCACGTGAGACGGAGCACGTGACCTCGCGGAAGGTGGAAGCCGGGAGGGCCCAAAACGGCTCCCGGAGCGCCCTTCGCTTACGAGGCATGCAGGGACTCTCCCCACCCGGACACCCGGCAGTCCCCGGGACAGGGCCGGTGGGCGCCAGAAGCGAAGAACTGGGCCAAAGCTCATTGATCACTATCGTAACCGTCATTCCGAAAAGGTTAATTTAGAGCTTTGAAGTCGGTTAACTTTCACTTGGATTTGACAAATCAGCGAATCAGGTGTTCTTAAAACGAGTCTCAGTTATGAAACATATGCTGAGACATAGATCCCAAATGTCAGATTTTTACTGTGTTCTCAGAGTTGGGCAACCATCACTGCAGTCAGTGTTGTAACATTCTCATCGCCCCAAAGAGAAACCTCTTACTCTTTAGCCATCATTCTCCATCTCTCCCCAAACCTTCTTGCCGTAGGCAGCCGCTCCTCTATGTATCTAAGGACTGGCCGATTCTGGACATCTTAGGAGTGGCATTATACAACATGTGATATTTTGTGATTGGCTTCTCTCACTTCATATATGTTCAAGGCTCATTCGTGTGTCAGTACATATCAGTACTTCATTCCTTTTTACAGCTGAATAAATATTCCATTGTGCGGGTGTACCTTTGTCTACCTTTCACTAGTTAATGGGCATGTGGGTTGATTTACATACTGGACACTTGCATGCAAGTGTTTGGTAAACATGTTTCACTTCTCTGGCTTCAGCGGATATCTACAAGGGAACTGCTACATTGAATGGTAACCCTGTTTTCCAAAGGGAAGGTATCACTTTACACTCCCCCCCCCAGCAGTGTGTGAGGGTGCCAGTGTTTGACATCCTCACTAAAGCTTGTCATTGTCTGTCTTTTTGATTAAATCCTACCTACTGGTATCTCCTTGGTGATTTTGACTTGGATGTCCCCAGTTGCTAAAGATGGTGAGCATCTTTTCATATGTTTTTTGGCCATTTGCACGTCTTCTTTTGAGAAACGTCTATTTACAAATTCACCCATTTCTAGTTGTTTTTTTTAAAGAGCTCTTTATATATTCTGGATATAAGTCCCTTATTATGTATGTATGATTTGCCATATTTTACCCTATTTTGTGGGTATCTTTTCACTCTTTTGATGATGTCCTTTGAAAAACAAAAGGTTTTCATTTTGATGAAATCCAGTTTGCCTGTTTTTTCTTTTGTCACTTGCACTTTTGATATTATGTCTAAGAAGGCTTTGCCTAATCTGAGATCACAAGTATTTTCTCCTAAGTTTTCTTTTAAAAGTTTTATAAACCAACAAAAACCTATTGTATAGCACATGGAACTCTGTTCAATGTTATTTGCCAGCCTGGATGGGAAGGGGATTTCGGGGAGAATGGATACATGTATATGTATGGCTGAGTCTCTTCACTGTTCACCTGAAACTATCACAACATTGTTAATACAATGTTGTTAATACATTATTATTAATATTGTTAATACAATAATTGGCTATACCCCAATACAAAATGTTTTTGCTGTTAAAAAATAAAAGTAAAAACATTAAAAATATATTGGAAAATAAAAAAAAAATAAAGCAAATTTCATCAGAGTAGGAAAAAAAAAAAATAAAAGTTTTATAGTCTTAACTCTTAAATTTGGGTCTATGATTCGAGTTAATTTTTTAACATGATGTGAGGTCCAACTTATGTTAGTTTTATATATCCATTTTGGGGGCCTGGGACTATGTTATGAGAGGAAGTTTCTTCAGTTCATAGTCCCCAGCAATGCATACCTGGGGTCCTTACCTCTGTACCCCTCCAGACCCAGCAGAAGCTACCTGGGCCTTAGATACCTTTGACCAAGGATCAAACCCAGGCCCCCGGCAGTGGAAGCGCAGAGACTTAACCACTGGACCACCAGGAAAAGTCCAATAATCTGATATTTATAAAGCACTTTACAAAAAGGAAGTATGATGTAGAAGCCAAGTTTTGACTTCATGGTTAGATGACTATCGCATAAGGAAATGACTTCAATTAATTCTGTGCTGTGCTGTGCTTAGTCGCTCAGTCGTGTCCAACTCTTTGTGACCCCATGGACAGTAGCCCACTAGGTTCTTCTGTCCATGGGAATTCTCCAGAAAGAACACTGGAGTGGTTTTCCATGACCTCCTCCAGGGGATCTTCCCAAACTAGAGATCAAACCCAGGTCTCCTGCACTGCAAGTGGATTCTTTACCATCTGAGCCACCAGGGAAGTCCTCAGTTAATTCTACATGACATAAATAAAAAGTAATAATCCTTGAAGTGAAGTGTGGTTATGAGTGTAGCAAGCATTTCCAGCCACAAAGCCAACTGCTACTAGAAGAACCTTTTAAGAGACCGAGATAAAGTGGCTCCTCTGCCTCTCGAGAGTATGGTCCAAATTTTTCACATATCACACACTACAAACGCAGAATATTACCACATGATCTATTTCCTTTATCATGATATACTAAGCAATATATCACTTGAATCATTTCTTTCAGTTTTTATCTAGCATTAAATTTGAATTAGGAGTATGTTGCTACCTGTAGAGATGAAGAGCCTGGTAGGCTACAATCCGTGGAGTCACAGAGAGTCAGACACGACTGAGCAACTTCACTTTCACTTCACTTGCAACCTGTAGAGGGCAGTCAGAACATACCTAGACTCTCAAACTCAGAGGCTCATCCTGGAATAGAGCCCACGGACCGTGGATAAACTGCTGACCCACAACACAGATAATCCTCTTGCTTTGACGGATGCGACTTTACAGAGAGGCCCCCAGCAGACTAAGTGATGGCCCAGCACCACCCAAAGGAAGAGAAATAGAGTGGACCCTGGGCTGGTGTTGTTAAAATCAAGCTACAGGACTCATTTGAGGCTTTATTGTAAAAACATGCCCAGGCTTTCCCAAGACAACCAACAGGGCCACCAGAAACATTTCTCCAGACCATCGAGGCGGATACAATTTCTGCCTCCGCCGTGGACTGAGGCATATAATGTGAACGTTCACCAAACCGTGGAAAATGAAGGATGTGCCACAGCCATGCACAATGTCAAGGTAAGACCATCTCCCCAGTCCGTGACCGTTCTTGGCAAGGAAAGGGTTTATCCAGAAAGAATATAAAACCATAAGCAAGCTTTAGTGTCAGCGCTCACTTTACCTTATTGATGATTTATCAAAAAGGCTTCCAAACTAAACCCAAGAGAAAAACTCGAACTTTGATAACAACCTGATTCATCCAGTTTTCTCCAACCTAAACAGCTTCCCTTTACAATGGCAAATGACTACATTTTGTTTGTTTGTTTCAGGAAGTATTGTCTTAAAAAGCAGAAAACCTAGACATAGATTTCTATGGCTACTATCAGTGTTTAGATATTCTGACATAAAAGTTATATCCCATGTAGTAATGAAAAAAATATGGGCTTCCCTCGTGGCTCAGTCAGTAAAGAATCTACCCGCAATGCAGGAGATGTAAGATACCCGGGTTCAGTCCCTGGGTTGGGAAGATACCCTGGAGAAAGAAACCACAACCCACTCTAGTATTGTTGCCTGGAAACTCCCATCGACAGAGGAGCCTGGCAGGCTACAGTCCATGGGGTTGCAAGAGTTGGACACAACTGAGTGACTAAAACACCACCAATGAAAAAGTGTAGATTGCTTTCCACCAAAATTGCTTGAGGGAAAAAAAATTTGGTAAAACTAATACAGGCATGAAAGACCATTTAGGAACTAAGGGTGTTTTTCCTAAAGTCATAGTTTCCTAGCTGAATTTCTTAAGCATGAATTTCTATCACCAGACAACGTGATTTCCCCAAAGAGTAACCACTTTCCTACTCAGCGTTGTGTGTATCTTTGCAGAAAGTACAGTTTAAGTCTGTCAATCCTCTTAACTATTAATAGAAGCACCTCTTAAAAGGCTATTTGGTGTGGAGGGGAATGGACATGTGTCAATGCCTGTGACAAATAATGATCAGAGCTCAGAAGAAATGCTGATAAATTCTACAACTGAAGACCTGTCCAGATTCTGCAGCACTAGAAACTGCCTGTGCCTTGGCTCATATCCTCACAATAATCATGTATTTGCAGATTCTAATTATCCAGATCTGCCCTTTCCCCAGAGATTTTTGTTTTATCTTTTGACTGCACCATACAGCATATGGGATCTAAGTTCCCAGACCAGGAATGGAACCCAGGCCCCCCACATTGGTAGCATGGAGTTTTAACCATTGGAAAACCAAGGAAGTTCCTCCCTGGTGTTATTTTAACCAACTGGCACAAGGAGAAGTTGTTTGTTTGTTAAGTCATTGGGAAGCTTTTTCAATAGGAAGGTAGTTGATTTCAGTGGTTCAATAGGAAGGTACATTTGATTTCAGTGGTTACACAAACCTCCACATGTGTTAAAATTGCATAGAACTACACTCACCTGTAGGGCTTCCCGTGTGACTCAGTGGTAAAGAATTCACCTGCCAATGCAGGAGATGAGGGTTCCATTCCTGGGTCAGGAAGATCCCCTGGAGAAGAAAATGGCAACCCCTCCCCACCACACGCACACATGAGTGCATACAAACTTATGAAATCTGAATGAGCTCTTAGAATTATACCAATGTGTCTCCTGGCTTTGATGTTGTACAACTTATGAAGTTTCTATTGGGTGGAACTGCGTGAAAAGTGTGCGGGACCACTGTATGTACATTCTTTTGTGAAACTTCCAGTGAATCTATAATAATTTCAGAATTAAATGTGTAAAAAAAAAAAAAGCCTTCCAAAGGCAGGTTAGACTGAAAATAACAATTCATTTGTGTTGCATAAATATGTTGTCTACTGTGGTTCTTCCTGTTGTTCTTTTTTATTTGGATTCTTAACTGATTTCATTAGGTAAGAAATACTGAGGTAGTCAAACCTGTTTTCGAGATGAGAAAGCATGTTTGTAAAAACCACTGTTACATGCCTGTAGTCAGCTAAGTGGTGATTCGAACCCAGGTTTTTTCTGACGCTGACTTCGTTACTAAGTCGATAGATTCTGGCTGTGCTTTAGAAGCAGGCTGTAATTTCTCAGGCTGGAAGCCAGCATCCTCAGTAGTGATTTATCTGTGCATTCTCCCCAAAGAGCCCAACAAAACTGCTAATTTACTACAAAATAAATTAACATCTTTCCACCTACACATGTACACACACAGACACACACTGATGAACTTGGCTTCATCGGGTTTAGTTTTTCTCCACCAGGATTTCTGCTTCCTTCCATTCAGAGCACAGAGACCAAGTGGGAGACCGGGTGCTCCCTGGACCGGGCACTCTTTTTAGTGATAAAAGTGAGAGAGAGGAAACTTTACAGCCACGCTGGTGAGCAGTTATCTACCCATCCATCTGTCAATACAGATAGATGCATACACATGTGTGCATTCTTTCCCAGTAATAAAAGTGATCAGAGCTTAGACCAGAAAATTTTCTACATAAAATTATTTTCAACGTCATTTTAATTGCTGTCCCTCTGAGAGTGCAGACTTTTAGGTGCTCTCCTGGTCCAGGTGTGTGACCCCTTGAGAAGCCCATCAAAGCCCTTACTGTGAGACATTACACACTGAAAGGGGAGAGATAAACTTCAAGGCCCCCAAAGGTACCTACCAAGACAAGGGAGCTTTTTATGGCAAATACAGGGAGCAGAAAGAAGAAAGGAAAAATCTCTTAGCAAGAAAGGAATTATGCTTCCAATATCCAGCACCATATACATATACATCGATGTATTCAGAAGACAAAGTTATCCTGTCCTGTCTCCAGTTGTGAAAGAGCGAGTTCCCCAAGGACAGAGTTGGTTCTTACCTTTGCAAAGGCCCTCTGAAAAGAATTCTGTAGTAATTAACAACTGAGAGCCTCACAAACTTGCCTAAGGAAAGGCTCATCTGGAAGTCTGTCCTGGTTACATCCTCCATCCTTGGCGAGCAATCCTCAGGTCCCCCTGCAGGTGATTCCAGGTGAGCAGGAGGAGGGTTCCCCAGGCTCCGGACCCAGGGACTCTGAGTTCTCAGTGACCATAGCTACATTGTCTTCCTTTTATAGGGACCATAACAAAGCCCGTGGTGTCGTCTTTAGAAACGTGTAAAGAGTTCTCCTGCTGCTCAGTTTCTGGCTCACAGAAGCCAGGTCAGTGGTGTGGCATTAAGAGCAAAACTATGGGGATCTTCCCTGGTGGCTCAGTGGTAAAGAATCCCCCTGCAATGCAGGAGATGCAGGTTCAATCCCTGGGTTGGGAAGATACCCGAGAAAAGGGAATGGCTACCCACTGCAGTATTCATGCCTGGAGAATCCCACGGACAGAGGAGCCCAGTGGCCTACAGTGCAGAGAGTCACAAAGAGTCGGGCACAACTGAGTGACTTTCACTTTCAAGAGCAAAACTGTTGGGGACTTCTCTGGCAGTCCAGTGGTTAAGACTCCTTGCTCCCAAAGCTGGGGGCTCAAGTTCAACCCCTGGTCAGAGAACTAAGATCCCACATGGTGCATGGTGCTGCAAAAAAAAAAAAGGAGCAAAACTATTTTCAGCCTGTTAGAAAGAGTAGTGTTATCACCCTAGAGTTTTAGATAGTTAATCTGGACTCTATCTTAACTTGATGAAGCATCTAAGATACCAGCTTATGCCTTTCACCATAATCGATGAAATAGTGATCAATTTTCAATTTCAAAGTGAATGGCTGGGAAGCGGTATAAATTAGGAGTCTGGGATTAACAGATACACACCTAGCACAGGGAACTCTACTCAATATCTTGTTATGGAAAAGAATCTGAAAAAGAATGTATATACATGTATACAGAACTGAATCACTTTGCTATACACCTGAAACTAACATTATATTGTAAATCAACTGTATTTCAATTTTAAAAGAATGCATACCTTTAAAACATACATATATATATATATATATATAAAATACAGGCATAAAAAAATGTACAATTATAATCCGTACTTTTCAATTGACCCGAAAAAGTCAGTCCTCTGAGGTTAAAGAGTTGGGTCATTAACTGTTTTCCATTAATTATCATCAAGGAGGCTGCTGGGAAAATGCAATTCTCTCCTCCACTGGGAATATTATGGAAAAGCCAACTGTTTGCTTCCTAAAACCCAGTGTCAGCCTCTCCATTCTCCACAGTGGAAGTAAAGATTTTTCTACTCTGAAAATAATAGTGTACAGAAAAGACCCACATCAGTCCTATTCTTCAACATTTTAGATAAAAATTTTTAAATAAAGTTTTGGTCATGTTTACAATTTTTTTAATGCTTACATAATTGTCTTTCAGAGTTTTACATTAAAGGTTGGGTTTTCTTTGTTCTCAAGGTTGAGAAGTATCAAAGAAAAGGGAGGAATTCTAATGGAGCAGGACACCCCCTCCCCCCACCCTGCCCCCAACTGTGGGGCTTTGGGAAGCAGGGACAGGCCTTCAGTCCTTCCCTCTGCTGTAGCTTCTCCCTGCATATAGCCCATTTCCTGAGTTGTTTTACAGATGTAAAAACCCTCCATCAAATGGAAGATGTTGACTACTTGAGGACCGTGAGCACACAGCCCCAGGCCTTCTGGAGCCTATGGACTGATCTCGTGAGCCTGTGACCCTGTGACACCTCCTGTGACCTTACCATCAGCCCAATCAGAGAATTGCACACCAGCTCATCTCACACCCTGCCACCCAACACCTGCTCCCAGCAACCTGGCTTTTAAAAATGCTTTGCTGAAACCCTCCTGGGAGCTCAGGTCATGAGCTTTTCAGGGCATGAGCAACGCGTCTCCTTGCAGGACCCTGTAGTAAACCTTGCTCTGCTCCAAAAAAAAAAAAAAAAAAATTGGGTTTTCCCACTGGGTTATATTTTAGAGGCAAACGTCTCCACCAGTGCCACCAGGTGGCTTGTTTTAGCAAAGGTAGACAGCATTTTAACAGGTTTCTTCACTCCTCTGAAGTTTTTTATGAATGAGAATCAAGAGTGTATTGCATTATGTAGTTTTCTAACTTAGCCTGAGTTTGCTTTTGTTCTTGACAATGTAAATCTAGAGTTTCTGAACACATGAACAAATGACAGTGATTCTAAAATCAATGGCTTTGTAGGGCTTCCTGTCTTTACCCATCACACCAGACTCAGGGCACAAGATAAGAAGCCTCTTATTCCTTGGTGTCTCAGGATTCTCAAACATGTCTTCACTTCCCGGGTGCTGTGATAGAAGCCACACAGGGCTTCTCTGCAGGCTGGGAGGCATCATAGCCTGGAGTTAGAAACTTAACAGAATGGCTTTATAATTATTGCATTTAAATTGACTGAAGAAAGTAATTTTAAAATGTAGCAACTCTTTTGAAAGATAATAGTTTAAACCTTGGAATATATTCAGATATTCAAGAGTAAAACCCAAATTATGGACTATGTAATGTAACTTGACATTAGTGATGTAACCAAATATGTTTTTCCAAAGGAATATATTTTGATTATGTGAGGCTGAATTTTCAGCATTAAAAATCACCAGGATTTATTCTCAAGTAGGGCTTCCTAGTGGCTCAGCAGTAAAGAATACCCCTGTAGGGCTTCCTAGTGGCTCAGCAGTAAAGAATACGCCTGCCAATGCAAGAGATGCAAGTTCAATACCTGAGTCAGGAAGGTCCCCTGGAGAAGGAAATAGCAACCCACTCCAGTATTCTTGCCTGGAGAATCCCACAGACAGAGGAACCTGGCAGGCTACAGTCCATAGCGTCGCAAAGAATCAGACATGACGGAGCATAGCAACACAGCAGTTCTCAAATAAGAGACAATTTCAAGAACTATTAATCAAAAACAGACTGAGGAATGATTTAAATATCATAAGTCTAGTCTCAACATGTGTTTGCAGCTGCCTGTTCAGATTGCACCTGACTGGAGGATAAAAGGAAATGGCAGGAGCTGGCACCTCAGGAACCTGACCCCAGGGGTCTGTGGAAGAGTCTGCTCGCCAAGTCCTCACTGCCAGTTCCCAGGAGAGTCGAGTCCAGTGGGGTCTGGTACCCACCCCTGGATCAAGCCGGTCCTGGCAGTCCTGTGGGCTGTGAGACAACCTTAAACAGTTGTCCAGCACACATTTTGAGCGACTGTAACTTTGAACCAGTGTGTGGCCTTCCCAGGACACCCAGGTACTCGAAGGAGACAGACTTGCTTTCAGTGTTTGAGTTCTAGCATCTTTCTATCCATTGTGTGTGCTCAGTCGTGTCCTACTCTTTGTGACTCCATCAGCTGTCAGCTGTCAGGCTCCTCTGCCCATGGAATATCCCAGGCAAGAGTACCGGAGTGGATGGTGAAGGCTTCATGTGACCCTCTCTGCTGTCTTGAGTCAGACCAGATGGATCCAGTGTGGGTCACCTAACCACCCAGATTCACGGAGACATGACTGTTTTTACCTCTAAGTTATCAGGAAAGGTTGCTGGAGGTGATGTAAAAAAAAAAAAAAAGTTGAGCAAAATAGGACCACATGGAATGAATAAAACATTAGATCAGATCAGATCAGTCACTCAGTCATGTCCTACTCTTTGCGACCCCATGAATCGCAGCACGCCAGGCCTCCCTGTTCATCACCAACTCCCGGAGTTCACTCAGACTCACGTCCATCGAGTCAGTGATGCCATCCAGCCATCTCATCCTCTGTCGTCCCCTTCTCCTCCTGCCCCCAATCCCTCCCAGCATCAGAGTCTTTTCC
>NW_011494680.1:8181066-8184940 GCF_000754665.1 Bison bison bison
TTCCAAGGAGTAAGCGTCTTTTAATTTCATGGCTTCAGTCACCATCTGCAGTGATTTTGGAGCCCAGAAAAATAAAGTCAGCCACTGTTTCCACTGTTTCCCCATCTATTTCCAATAAAGTGATGAGACCAGATGCCATGATCTTCGTTTTCTGAATGTTGAGCTTTAAGCCAACTTTTTCACTCTCCTCTTTCACTTTCATCAAGAGGCTTTTGAGTTCCTCTTCACTTTCTGCCATAAGGGTGGTGTCATCTGCATATCTGAGGTGATTGATATTTCTCCCAGCAATCTTGATTCCAGTTTGTGTTTCTTCCAGTCCAGGGTTTCTCATGATATACTCTGCATATAAGTTAAATAAACAGGGTGACAATATACAGCCTTGACGAACTCCTTTCCCTATTTGGAACCAATCTGTTGTTTCATGTCCAGTTCTAACTCTTGCTTCCTGACCTGCATACAAATTTCTCAGGAGGCAGATCAGGTGGTCTGGTATTCCCATCTCTTTCAGAATTTTCCACAGAAAGAAATGGTCCAAGCATCTGATATTAGCAATTTCACACCACCTTTCCCAATTGTGTAGTAAGTCTACTCTCTCTGCTTCTGCAAGCTGCATATATGTAAGTCTTTTGTCTGTGACCGTTTGCCGGAAAAGCCGTGTGTGTGAAGGAGATGTTTTTTTTTTTTGAAGTTTTCAGTGGAAAGCTCAGAGTGTTGCCACCCGTGCCATCGTAGGAGGATATGTACTTAATTACGTAGATGCTTTCACGTAATTAAGTACATACGTGCAATTAAGTACATGCAGAACAAGTTTGCTGGATTTATAAGCATATTAATCAGGAACTAAGAGCCATGTCCTAACACTGCCTTTTTTCTGTTTTTGTCTTTTCCTAAAAATAGCTGCAAACTGTTTTTAACAACTCACTAGTGTCATCAAGGTCTCCCCTTTCCCAGGGTTCCAGCCCCAGACCTGTCCACCATGTTTTGGCCCCGGGGAAAGCCCAGGCTTTGGGGGCCCCTCTTCACCCCTCATGCATCCTGATAACACAGAGGGAGGCAGGTGAGGAGGGGAGGACGTGAGGCAAGGAAGCTAAGAAGGTCTCCCAGGCACCACGGCCATTAGCCTGTGCCAACCCCTCACCTCAAACCTTCCCCAACACCCCCAGTCACACCTGGGGCACCTCATCCTCTCACTCTGGCCTGACTTCTCCCATTAGGAAAGAAAATAAAGTTCAAGTTCATTTGGTGCTTAGATGTGTTGTTGTTGTTCAGTTGCTAAGTCGTGTCCAACTCTTTGCGACCCCATGGCCTGCAGCATGCCAGGCTCCCTGTCCTTCACGATCTCCTGGAGTTTGCTCATCTAAGTTTACTTAGATATGAATGAACTAATATATTGTTCCCATCACAAAATGTGCATGGACTGCTAATATTAGGTCCACAAGTGTGAAGTCCCAATAGCATAATCTGGGGCAAATAAAACCTGAGCATGAGAGAGACCTGGTGTGTGTGGCTGTTTCTGGTGCCTCCCCCGAAGCCATGCTGCAGCCTGGTCCAGCCCCAAACCCATCAGGCACCAGATTCTACCTCTGGTTACAAAGAAGCCGGCCGCCCTGCATCATCCCTTCACTTCAGAACCTCCTGTGTTCTGCACAGTCTTGACCAAAGGCCAGGAGAACTCTGCTGGGCTCACCCGTCAGAAACAGGCTCTCTTTTTCCATGCTGCTGCTGCTAAGTCGCTTCAGTCGTGTCCAACTCTGTGCGACCCCATGAACTGCAGCCTACCAGGCTTCTCCGTCCCTGGGATTCTCCAGGCAAGAACACTGGTGTGGGTTGCCATTTCCTTCTCCAATGCATGAAAGTGGAAAGTGAAAGTGAAGTCGCTCAGTTGTGTCTGACTCAGCGACCCCATGGACTGCAGCCTACCAGGCTCCTCCATCCATGGGATTTTCCGGGCAACAGTACTGGAGTGGGATGCCATTGCCTTCTCCCTCTTTTTCCATAAGTGACATCAAAAAAGGGAAAAAATAGAGTGCCTTTGGATTGTAGGTAATCATGGAAGCAGAAAGCTGACTGCATTTTCAAATGCCTTCTTGCTGAGTCAGGATTCAGCACTCAGCTGCTCTCTTGGCACCCAGCCCTCCATCGCAGGCACAGATGCAGTGACCACACTGAGGATCCCAACAGCAGGATGGCTCTGCTCTGTTTTGTAAAAGACTGAAGGGAGTGAGGAACGGTGAATGGCGGAAATTCAAGCGGTTGCAGGATCTCAAGCTAGTGAAACTTGAGGCTCCAGTGTATTAATAACTAATTGGAGTCTGATAAATTGAAGACCTCCTTATCCCAGCCGCAGGTGTCCCATTCTGTGCATCCTAGCCAGGGCCAAGCTGCCACCAGAGTGAGGACCTAAAGCAGTGTCTTTGGAACGGCAGGAATGGGGTTTGAATTCAGGCCCAAGTTAGCTTTAATTCTCTGAGTTTTACCATCTATAAAATCAAGACAGTAATACCTGCCAGATAGAATTTCATTTGGTTCTTTTTTTATCAGATACTTTGAATTTTAAAAAAACAACCTGTACCCAAGGATCTAGGTTTCCTATTAGCCCTGTCATCCTGGTAAACTCCCCAGACCCACGTGTTTGATTTGTAGCCCATTTGATGGACAGAGAAGCCCGGCAGACTACAGTCTATGGGGTCTCCAAGAGCTGGACACAACTGAGCACGCAGGCACACAGTCTCCAATAACCAGGTGTTAACCTGGTTATTTCCTCCTACAAAATGGGCTTCCACCTGCTGGGCACATTGTAAGTCAACACTGATTGGCTGATGGATTAGTAAATAGAATTGCATTATTGCTGTGCTTCCTGAGACCCTAATCAGAGATGTTTTCTCTTGACCTCTTTAACTTGTTGTTCAGCTGCTGTTGTGTCCGACTCTGTAACCCCATGGACTGCAGCACACCAGATTTCCCTGTCCTTTACTGTCTCCTGGGGTTTGCTCAAACTCATGTCCTTTGATTCGGTAATGCCATCCAACCATCTCGCCCTCTGTTGCCTCTTTCTCCTCTTGTCTTCAATCTTTCCCAGCATCCGAGTCTTTTCCAATGAATCGGCTCTTCACATCAGGTGAGGTCACTGTTAAAATCTTTCTTCAGCCAATGTCTCATGTCCCGAGGGAAATTAATGATAGTTACAAATCCTGACTGGCCCCAAGATGTATCATTTCAAATAGGTGCCAACCTCCAGCTTCCTCAAGAAAAACAGTCTTTTTAAAATGCTGGGTAAAGCCATCCAGTGAGTCCAACTGAAAGAAATCAGGGCCAGCTGACAAGTTCTCAGGCAGCCAGGCAGCCAGGCGGAGAGGGAGGGAGCCCGTGCAGCCTGAGTGAGGCTCACACAAAACCCGGTTCACAAGGAACCAGTGGGGAAGCACAAGCGCAAGCAGTCTTCCCGGCCGTCACAGACTGTCCACTTTGGACGGAACAATGGCAGCTTTTGTTCTTGCCGTGCTGTTTGTTGGCTTTCGTGTCCTCAGCTGTGACACTGGTGGATCCGGCCTGATCGATGGGGACAAATGAAGTGCAGGCTCTGGCTCGTGTTCCCTTCTGCATCAGGCCTTCTCCAAACACTCATTTCATAAACTCATATCCTTGAGGTGTGTGCAGGGAATTGGGACTGCGTCTATACTATTGTTTCTGGTCTTCTGCAATTTAAGAAGACGTGAGACACATCTGCAAGGAGATCCAACCAGTCCACTCTAAAGGAGATCAGCCCTGGGTGTACTTTGGAAGGAATAATGCTAAAGCAGAAACTCCAGTACTTTGGCCACCTCATGCGAAGAGTTGACTCATTGGAAAAGACCCTGATGCTGGGAGGGATCTG
>NW_011494680.1:8185040-8186402 GCF_000754665.1 Bison bison bison
AAGGGGACATTTTATGCAAAGATGGGCTCAATAAAGGACAGAAATGGTATTGACCTAACAGAAGCAGAAGATATTAAGAAGAGGTGGCAAGAATATACAGGAGAACTGTACAAAAAAGATCTTCCCGACCCAGATAATCATGATGGTGTGATCACTCACACTCACCTAGAGCCAGACATCTTGGAATGTGAAGCATCACTACGAACAAGGCTAGTGGAGGTGATGGAATTCCAGTTGAGCTATTTCAAATCCTGAAAGATGATGCTGTGAAAGTGCTGCACTCAATATCTCAGCAAATTTGGAAACCCAGCAGTCACCACAGGACTGGAAAAGGTCAGTTTTCATTCCAATCCCAAAGAAAGGCAATGCCAAAGAATTCTCAAACTACCACACAATTGTACTCATCTCACACACTAATAAAGTAATGCTCAAAATTCTCCAAGCCAGGCTTCAGCCATCCGTGAACCATGAACTTCCAGATGTTCAAGCTGGTTTTAGAAAAGGCAGAGGAACCAGAGATCAAATTGCCAACATCCGCTGGATCATCAATAACACAAGAGAGTTCCAGAAAAACATCTATTTCTGCTTTATTGACTATGCCAAAGCCTTTGACTGTGTGGATCACAACAAACTGTGGAAAATTCTCAATGAGATGGGAATCCTAGACCACCTGACCTGCCTGTTGAGAAACCTATATGCAGGTCAGGAAGCAACAGTTAGAACTGGACATGGAACAACAGACTGGTTCCAAATAGGAAAAGGAATACATCAAGGCTGCGTATTGTCACCTTGATTATTTAACTTAGATGCAGAGTACATCATGAAAAATGCTGGGCTGGAAGAAGCACAAGCTGGAATCAAGATTGTTGGGAGAAATATCAATCACCTCAGATATGCAGATGACACCACCCTTATGGCAGAAAGTGAAGAGAAACTAAAAAGCCTCTTGATGAAAGTGAAAGAGGAGAGTGAAAAATTTGGGTTAAAACTCAACACTCAGAAAACGAGGATCATGGCATCCGGTCCCATCACTTTAGGCAAATAGATGGGGAAACAGCAGAAACAGTGGCTGACTTTATTTTTCTGGGCTCCAAAATCACTGCAGATGGTGACTGCAGCCATGAAATTAAAACACGATTACTCCTTGGAAGGAAAGTTATGACCAACCTAGACAGCATATTAAAAAGCAGAGACATTACTTTGTCAACAAAGGTCCATCTAGTCAAGGCTATGGTTTTTCCAGTGGTCATGTATGGATGTGAGAGTTGGGCTGTAAAGAAAGCTGAGCACTGAAGAATTGATGCTTTTGAACTGTGGTGTTGGAGAAGGCTCTTGAGAGTCCCTTGGACAGCAAGGAGATCA
>NW_011494680.1:8186502-8190228 GCF_000754665.1 Bison bison bison
TCACCGACTCGATGGACATGAGTTTGAGTGAACTCTGGGAGATGGTGATGGACAGGGAGGCCTGGTGTGCTTCGATTCATGGGGCCACAAAGAGTCGGACATAGCTGAGCGACTGAACTGAACTGAACTGAGACACATCCTTGATAAGTTAAACACCATGTCTTTTGTAAGATCTTCTTGTTACAAAAAACATCAAATATACCTAAAAGCAGAGAAAAATAGCATGATAAAACCCTAAGTGTCCATTCCCCATGAACTTCCCAGATGGCTCAGTGGTATAGAATTTGCTGGCAATACAGGGGACATGGGTTAGATCCCTGGGTCGGGAAGATCCCCTGGAGGAGAAAATGGCAACCCACTCCAGTATGCTTGCCAGGAGATTCCCACGAACAGAGAAGCCTGGCGGGCTACAGTCCATAGGGTCACAAAGAGTCAGACACGACTATAGCAACTTAGCGACTAAACAGCAACCCATTACCCAGCCTCCACAATCATCAAACTCAAGTCATGTCATTCCCAAGTTCATTCATTTGGGAAAAAATGTGGATACACATTCCATCCCAGGATGGCTTTAGGTTTTGGAGACACAGGTCTGAGTAAGGCACAGTTCTGACATACACTGGGCTTGGAGACTCAGGGGAAATGAACAGTCAGTGTTACAACACAGGGCAGGAAGTGCTGTGGTCAGAGAAAGCAGACAGGCCGCTCACCCATCCTGGGCGAGATCCCAAGGAAATGGCATCTAAGGTGAGTGGGAGATGGCCCTTGGAGAGAAAAGGAGGCCTCCATGGGGAAAGGGGTGGGACTGCAGTAGAGGCAACAGTCTATACAAAGAACAGGAATGTGAATGAACAAGGGGATTTTAGGAACTGAAGGAATCTTAAAATGATTGGAACTTTGAGTATAAAAGAACAGTGAGAAACTTGGGTGAATCAGCAGAGTACCAACAAATCAGGAAAGGTCTTCTATGCCCCACTGAGTCCGGCAGAGACACCAGGAGCCACTGAATGGTTAGATGGAGAGAGTAACATGATCACATTTGCCAGCAGAGAGATCACCCCTCATGCAAGGTGGGAGTGGATTAGACTGGACAGAAGCTCAGTGTAGATGTCAAGGTGGGACCTGTGAAGGAGGTAGCTTTAATTTAATTAATGAGCCGGGCAGTCCCATGGGGAATGCTGAAGTGCACAGTTGGGAGGGCCTCAAGCTCTAGAGCTTCCTCTGTGGATTCTGCTCTGCATTTCCACTTTAAAAAAAAAATTTTGATGTGCACCATTTTTTAAATCATTACTGAATTTGTTACAATATTTCTTCTGCTTTATGTTTTGTTTTTTTGGCTCAGAGCCATGTGGGATCTTTTCTTCCAGACCAGGGATCAAATTCTCACCCCCTGCACTCTTAACCCTTGCACCACCAGAGAAGTCCCTGGGTCTCCACTATAAGGCAGGGCCAAGGTTTGGGTCTGGGGTTAGTGTTATGTGTGTTTAGGATTCAAATGACAATGGCATTGGACACTTAATATACACATACACACTGGTCTGATATTTTGGCCACCTGATGCGAAGAGTCAACTCATTAGAAAAGACCCTGATGCTGGGAAAGATTGAGAGCAGGAGGAGGAGGGGGCGACAGAGGATGAGATGGTTGGATGGCATCACCGACTCGATGGACATGAGTTTGAGAAAACTCCAGAAAATAGTGAAGGACAGGAAGCTTGGGGTGTTGCAGTCCATGCGGTCACAAAGAGCTGGACATGACTTGGAGACTAAAAGAACAACAGCACAGTGAAGAAAGAGAATACTGCTGATCGTGAGCGTCTCTGTCACCCGCACCAGTCAAGCTTGCACTGGTCTCCACCAGCTCTTAGGGTTTTAACAAAAGAGTTTTTCATTTCTTGAAGTTACTGACATCAAACCTTGAAAAGTCTTGGAATTAAATATCACAATATAAATCCTTTTTTTAATTTATTTTTTTATTGAAGGGTAATTGCTTTACAGAATTTTATATAAATCCTTCTTGACCCGATCCTTTTATCTTCTTTTTTTTTTTCCTTTTATCTTCTTAAGAGAAACTTTATATGAAGTGAAAAAGAAATGCATGATTTACAAATAGACTATGGCTGTCAATCATTTTGGAAGCTTTGCCGCACTAAGACTGAAAGCTTTCTTGCAAAAAATAAATAAATAGAAACTTTGGACATCACACAGAGTCAACTATATTGAATTTCATTTCAGAATAACAATATTCTGCATTCCGTGGATTTAGCTTAACAAAGGTGTCTGACTTTTATGAGGCCAACTCTCCTAAAGCTTTGGTGTAAATCCCTTACTAACTAAATTATCAGAGGCTTCTCTGTTAGGCCCTAAAGTACTATTCCTTGCGTCGTGCTCAGTCACATCTGACTCTGCGACCCCATGGACTGTAATCCACCAGGCTCCTCTCTCCATGGGATTTCCCAGGCAAGGATACTGGAGCGAGTTGCCATTTTCTCCTCCAGGGGCTCTTCCCCGACCCAGGGATTGAATTTGCATCTCTTGCATTCCCTGCCTCTTTACTACTGAGCCACCTGGGAAGCCCCAAAATACTACTCCTTAGGTTCAGGTAAATCAGGCTATTATAGAATTTTTATTATTCTTTTAGGACCTTAGAGAACTAAGCAATTTAGTAGGGAAATAGAGAATTAACAGCCATTGATGATGAATTGACTTAGTACCTATAGAGTTGAACTCAGTCATTCAATCTCATCTGCAGGTCTGGAAGCATAACTAGTCTTGGAATCTTCACTACTCACTGAGTATGAGAAGAATGAGACATTGGAATTTTGATCACAGAGAATCAGTGTGGTCAGATGTACTTAATTACAACTGGAAACTATCATAGTCATCTGGAGACTAGGAGTCAACACCATCGCTGTCATAGATTACTGTCATTGGTGTCGGTAAATAATAAGCACATTTCCTGGATGTGGGGCCACAGAGCATTATACCCAGGAGTTGTAGGATGGGCCGCAGCTCTGCTTTTTCTTTGCAGGGGGTGGGGGTGGGGTGGGGTATGGTTGCTTTACATTGCCAATTTGGTTTCTGCTGTACAATGAAGTAAATCAACCATATATGTATACATATCCCCTCCCTCTTGGACCACCCTCCTCCCCACCTTCCCCACATCCACCCCTCTAGGTCATCACAGAGCACTGAGCTGAACTCCCTGTGTTATACAGCAGCTTCCTACTAGCTATCTATTTTACACATGGTCGTGTATAAGAGGGAGAGGGCAATGGCACCCCACTCCAGTACTCTTGCCTGGAAAATCCCATGGATGGAGGAGCCTGGTAGCTGCAGTCCATGGGGTTGTTGAGTTGGACACAACTGAGTGACTTCACTTTCACTTTTCACTTTCATGCGTTGGAGAAGGAAATGGCAACCCACTCCAGTGTTCTTGCCTGGAGAATCCCAGGGACAGGGGAGCCTGGTGAACTGCCGTCTATGGGGTTGCACAGAGTTGGACATGACTGAAGCGACTTAGCAGCAGTAGCAGCAGTGTATAAGAGAACTCACTGGTCATAGCAAACACCCTCGTCCAACAACACAAGAGAAGACTCTACACATGAACATCACCAGATGGTCAACACCAAAATCAGATTGATTATGTTCTTTGCAGCCAAAGATGGAGAAGCTCTATACAGTCAGCAAAAACAAGACCAGGAGCTGACTGTGGCTCAGACCATGA
>NW_011494680.1:8190328-8190704 GCF_000754665.1 Bison bison bison
GCCAGCTCTGGGTTCTTTCCGCATCTCTCACTTCCCTCCTCGAGTGAGCCGTTGGCGCGCGTCCAGAAGTCTCGGGGATTTCCGGGTCCAACCCCTAAAATAAACTCTGCGGAGGTCCAGAAAGTGGGGGAGGGGAGAGAAGCGTCCGCACGCGGAGAATGAAAACACTATGAGAACGACCCCGTTCTCTAGGAAAAGGTAATGAGGGAAGCTCAACAGTGAACTTGCTCGGAAATGCAAACCCAGCTCCTCTCTCGCCGGGAGCATACCAACGACCGAAGGACGAATCAGCCGGAGCGCCCGGCAGCGTCCCAGAAAGGGCCTCATGAATGAGAATGGGTTGCTAGGTTTCCTCGCTCCCTTCTGACACCCGCTT
>NW_011494680.1:8190804-8191421 GCF_000754665.1 Bison bison bison
GACGCCAGCGCCGGGCAGAGCTCGTCCATACCCGTGAGTACTGTGGTCTCACAGTCCGTGACCTCACCGAGACGCCCGCATCCCGGGTTCCTCTCTAACTCGGACTGACCCACTCTATGTGGGACCAGCAAGGGGAGAGCGGGAGGGCAAGCGGGAAGGTCAGACCCGGCAGCGCAGGTTCAAGGAAAAGACGCCGGCTGCCCGCCTCACACCCCTCCCCCCAGGAGACCCTCGAGGCTACTTTTCCGGGACCACTTTCTTCCAGAGTCTATGGAAGAGGGAGGGGTCCTCGCCCTCCGCGAGGCGGCTTCTCAAACTCTCCATCTTTACGCGTCCCTCTCCTCCGGCTACTCCAAGCCTACCCGGGACAAGCTTCAGCCCCCTCCTCGCGCTCCCACTCCCCAGCCCCCGGCTACAGCGGGCTCGGGTGGCCAGGGAGGAAATGACGTGATGTTATTTTAGGGTCAGGTCGGCTTTCAGCTTCGGGGTTTAGCACGGCCCCAGCAGTCAGACTGAGTCTCGATCCCGAGGGAGCGCCGGGGTCTTAAGGCCTCCGCGCCCGCAGAGCTGGGCGGCGGATTCCCCCCACCCTCCAGGTCTCCTCCTTCCTCGGATTC
>NW_011494680.1:8191521-8192884 GCF_000754665.1 Bison bison bison
TAACTTCACTAAATGTTAGTGGACCAAGAAGCTCTGAGAGCTCCAAAAACCTGAACAAGGTAGGTGACCTGAAAGCGCCAAAGTTCAATCCCTTTACTTCGTAAATGAATTAGATGAACTCAAAGAATAAGAATTTCCGAAGGTTAGCCGTCGCGTTGGTAGCAAGGTAGAGTCCTGAGCCCCTGAGTTCTAAATTAACGTTTACCCATACATACCAAGAAAATAATAGTTTATCTTTACCTTAGCTTCTTAGATCTCCCATGCAACAAGTGGAAGGTGAGAGGCCTGCCTCTCAGCTGGAGGCCTGCCTCCAGGGTGTGCTGGAGGAATAAGATGGACACAGGGCGTGTGGAAAGGGGGCTGCAGATGGTGCTAAGTTCTGGTCTCTCCTGACCCCAGTACCCAGCACAACCGAAATCAAATCGCCAGTGCATTTTCCTCCAGCCTGAAGGCCCTTCAATCTCCTGCCTGTAACCAGGCCTCCCCTGGACACTTCTCACAGGCCCTGGTGACCTCATCTGTCTCTAGTAGAGCTCTGGGCACTTTGGAAGGTGGACCAAGACAGAGGGAAAGAGGCAGGATGAGAAGATGAGGCAGAGTGAGAGTTCCGAAAGTGAAGTAGATTTTCAACCAAATTCGAAAGAACCAAGAGAGGTGAACACAGACGCTGCTGTGCACTGCACCTCACAGGGAACGGGTCTCATGGGAGACCCTGGGAATGTTAACATTCCCATTCTGATGCGGTGGGTCAGGATAGGGTCTGAGATTCTGGTTTTCCAACAAGCTCCCAAGTATTATCCAAGCTGCCGGTCCAAGGACCACACCTTAAGTAGCCCTCAGTTAGAAGGGGGTGGGAGGAGAAGGCGGTGGGGCGGAGAGGGAAGAGAGGGGAGGAATGAGAGGTGGGAGAAACTAAGCAGAGTCCTTTTCCTCTTGCTCTCACCGACTTCTCTTGCACCCCCAAAGTAACGCCTCAAAATGCCGCAGACTGGCACTCTGCACTTCCTCTTCAGTCTGTAGCCGGACCCCACAGTGACCTTGTGTGGTTTTTGTCTCTCTCCTCCCCCGCCTCGCCCTGCCCGCCGGCCCCGCACAGCTCCTAGGTTCGCCCGCTGCCCCGACGCTGCTCAGCCTCCTCTCCGGCACGCTCTCCGGCTTCGCGCGCTTCTTCGCTCTCCTCCTTCGGCGACCCCCTCCCGAGGCTCCCCTGCGGCGCCGGGACTTCTCCGCCCCGATCCCCGCCCTGCCAGCCGCCGTGCTCTCGCCGGGGCACGAGGAGCGGCCGGGCCGCCTCTCGCTCCTGCTCAGGGCAGCTCTGGCACTGCCTGGCCGACCCCCAGGGGGACGTCTGCCTCGGGAAGTG
>NW_011494680.1:8192984-8195679 GCF_000754665.1 Bison bison bison
AGCTGAGCACTGAAGAATTGATGCTTTTGAACTGTGGTGTTGGAGAAGGCTCTTGAGAGTCCCTTGGACAGCAAGGAGATCATACCAGTCCATCCTAAAGGAGATCAGTCCTGGGTGTTCACTGGATGGACTGATGTTGAAGCTGAAACTCTAATACTTTGGCCACCTGATACAAAGAGCTGACTCATTTGAAAAGACCCTGATGCTGGGAAAGATTGAGGGCAGAAGAAGAAGGGAAGGACAGAGGATGAGATGGCTGGATGGCATCACAGACTCGATGGACATGGGTTTGGGTGGACTCCGGGAGTTGGTGATGGACAGGGAGGCCTGGTGTGCTGCAGTTCATGGGGTCTCAAAGAGTAGGACATGACTGAGCGACTGAACTGACTAAGTGTATATATGTCAATCCTAACCTCCCAATTCATGTTCTCTATGTCTGCACCTCTATCTGGATGCCAGACATACGTGTTTATATATGTTTTTGTTTTTCTCTATCTGACTTACTTCACTCTATATGACAGACTCATGGTCCACCCACATCTCTACAAATGACCCAATATCATTCCTTTTTACGGCCGAGTAATATTCCATTGTATATACATACTGCATCTTCTTATCTGTCAATGGCTATTTAAGTTGCTTCCATGTCCTGGCTATTGTAAACAGTGCTGCAGTGAACACTGCGGTACATGTGTTTTTTTGAATTATGGTTTTACTTGTCCTAACAAACATCATCTAACCTCACTGCTCTGCAGTTTCCTCATTAAATAGAAGGGGGGTGGGGGCAGGGGAGTGGTGGTTAGTTAAGTAACATACATGAGAATGTTTTGAAAATGCTCAAACCTCAGGGTAAAAAGAATTCAATCTTTTTTACGATAAAAGTAAGTGTGCAAAATATAGTGGGAATTTTGTTAGGGGACTGCCTATTCCTTCTAAGGAATATTTTGTTTGGTGTATATATATTTATATATATTAAATTTTATATTATAAAATATTATATAGAATTATATTATATATAATTATTCTAAGGTTTGCCAATTTTGTTTATCTTTTCAAAGAGCTAGTTATTACTGTCATTGGTATTTTTCTAATTTAGTCTCAATTTCATTTTTTTCTGCTCTAATCTTTGTTATTCCTTCTTTTTATAGATATTATGGGTTCGATTACAGACCACTATAATAAAGTGAATCACATGAAAAAAAAATTATATAATATATATAATTTTTAAGTTGTAATCATCCATAATTTAAAACTCTACTAGTGTAGACAAATGTAATTTTTATAGAGTTAGAGACTCCCAAAAAAAATCACTAAAGCTTCAAAAATGAGTTTTGAATTTTTCTTTTTAATTTTCTGATATGTAATAAAAAATTCCCTTCCTGATCTCTGGAGATATGGAATATTACAGAAGACAGAGTGCAGGCTTTAGTTTACTTTTATTTTCGTTTCTTTTCTTTTTCATCCTCTTAAATGAGCTAACAAATAAGAAAGATGGGGAAGATTTTGAAGTCTTAGGACTGTGGTACATGGATCCTTTTTTCTTATTATTTACAAATGCTTTAGTTCATTTACATTTTTAACTAAAATATTCAAAATTAGAACCATGCAACCCTGCAGTTGTGAACTAATACGATTGTTGCGGTCATGGAAAAATGACTTTTTACAATGACAGAAAATTAAAATATACAGTATGGCTAAACCACAGCAAAATAAAATTAAAAAAAATAAAGTTCAGGAAAAATAGGTCAGCTCAAAAAATTAAATCTAATTTAAAATTCCACTCTTGATTTTCATTTTAAAGACTTGCATAAATTTTTGGTAAAGAAGTAGTTTAATTCCACCATGGATGTTTCCTTTATGAAATGTACTATTTAGGGGTGAATGACATTTCTGAATTTTCCTTTTGAAGGGGGTGAGACTCTGTTCATATTGACTCTGCAGTTCAGTAAGCAACATGAACAGTTAGGAAAGCGGATTCCCCATCAAAATCAGGGATTCCCTAAAACTTCTGGAGTCCCTAGGAGCAGTCCTTTTAGGAATACAGATTCCGAGATGATTCCATTTGGAATTGTTTCTTAAACTCTTGGACTGTCATACAGAATCTGGCCTAAAAGGAAGACCGGGCTTTTCGGAGTGATCGGCACCGCCTGCGGCTGAAGGTCTCTCCTCGGATAACTTCTCGGATCGAATTTTGTGGCTGCTTTAATACTCCGTGCTCTGATCTTGCCAAAACGAGCAAAGGAAGTGGCTGGGTTTCAGCACCCGATGCCTCCAGCCTTCACACCCCCGCTAGTTGGAGAAGCCGGCGGTCCTTCGCAAGACAGGAGCCAGAACTGGGGGGAGCGGACTGCTGACCCGAGGGAAAACACCACTCTAGAGAAGAGGAAGAGGTGAACTTCTCCAGAGGCCCAAAGAAGCCGGGCTTTTATATTCTGCCTGCACATGTCTGCGGTTTCCCTCACAAGCGTCTCTGTCTGGGCTCACAGGACCGCAGCGCAATGCCTAATGAAGCGTGCAGAGGAAGGGGCGTCCAGCAACTCGGGAAGAAGGGCTGGGGCGGGAGAAGAGTCAGGTTACAGGTTCCATGTTCTCGAAAAACCACTCGAAAACCTGATCTAGAGACTCAAAATCCGGGACCCACGAAACGCCTGTGGAGCGACCTTCGGGGCCCCGGCAGCCGGGCGCGCTCTGCAGA
>NW_011494680.1:8196902-8196984 GCF_000754665.1 Bison bison bison
TTGTTTTTTTTTTTTTTTTCTCTCTCTCTTTTGCTCACGACCTGATTTTCTACTGGGCCTCGTCCTGTACGTTTAGTGTCAT
>NW_011494680.1:8198448-8199387 GCF_000754665.1 Bison bison bison
CCTGAGGAGGTGGGGGGCGAGCTGGGAGAAGCACTCGGGGGAAAGGAGACGGTGGGGACTGCCCTCCTGAGGCGGACAGTCCGCGGCCGGACTCTCCGGGTAGCAGCACTTGTGCGCGCGGCCCACCCCTGCGCGCACACTGGCTCCTCCTTCCCACAGCTCCATTCATAAGGTCCCACGCTCCTCCCGCACGCCAGGGTCCCACCCAGTCTCCGCGAACCCCAGCGTAAGGAATAGCCGAGGGGGTTCTTCGGCTCCCACTCTCCGTACTTCCTAATCAGGGGCTGGAGAAAGAGACCACGGTCCGGGCGTGGATGGGAACCCCCAGCTGTCGCCGCAGAGGAGCGCGCCGCCGGTGGCGAGCCCTGGGATCGTGGAGCCAGGGAGGGGGAGAGAGGGGCGGGGAGAGGCAGAGCCGAGGGAGGGAAAGAGCGAGAGAAGAGGGCGACTGGAAAGGCCGAGAGCCAAAGGCAGAGGAAAGCCAGGGAGGGCGATCGCGGGCTTAACTAGGGCTGCACTTGGAATTATAATAAAAATAAGGCACTCGCGGGACGCATGCGCACAGAGGACGGAGGCTAGCTGGCCCCAGCCACCCCTCCGGCTCTCCCGGTGGACGGAGGAACCGTGAGTACCCGCTAGCTTAGCGGCTCCTTCTCCCTTCCGGACTCGCGCTCAGACCTCGGATCCCGGGGCGGTGGGGGCCGGGCTGGGAGCGCACCGGGGCCAGGACGGCGGTGGCGGGAGCAGGCCTGAGTCAGTGCGCAGCGGGTGCCGGGCGTGGACTGTGACCGCGTTTCCAGGGTCTCCGCCGGGGAGTCCGCAGGATTCGACCCCGGTGGCCCGGCGTCAGTGAGTGGGTAGGCTACTGACACCCGAAGCGGATTTGGGAAACTTCGGGCGCCGGAGGCGGGCAGTGCGCCCACGGGGAGAGGAAGTGGA
>NW_011494680.1:8199614-8199991 GCF_000754665.1 Bison bison bison
GGCCCCCCCCCCCGCCACGGAGCCCCGGGGGTCTAACGCTGTGTTGGCCCTGAAGCTCTTGAAACCTAATGGACAGAACTGTTGGCACCCTTCGCCCGCGCGGAGGGGGTGGAGGCGGCGCGGAGGGTGTTTTACTTGCAGGAACCGCGCGGTTAGTAGCCCGCGCTCTTCGGGCTGCGCTCGGAAGTTGGAACGAGTCTGGCGCCCCGGTTGCGGAGATCTGAGCGGGCCCGGGGCTGGAGTGGACCTCTGGGGCGGCGGCGCGAGGCAGGGAGTGGGCTTTGGGGGGTCGGTGGGCGCCGCGACTCCCCTCCTCGGATTGTGGGGGAGTGGGCAAGGGAGGGGTCGCGGAGGAGGCGGGGCGCCGGCGGGGCTGG
>NW_011494680.1:8200212-8208061 GCF_000754665.1 Bison bison bison
GCAGCGGGCTGGAAGGAGTGGGCAGCGGGTGTGGGGGGTGGTCTCGGTGCTGCGGGAGCCGACTGGGGTAGGGCCTGGGGACCCGAGTGGCTTGCGAGCCCCCGGGATTGGCCAGCGATCGGGAAAAGCCTGGGCGGCGGGCAGGGGGCGAGGCCGGGAGTGTAGCTCTGTCCCTGCGGCCCCCGCGGTTGACCGGCTGCAGGAGTGGGCGCCGAGGCCCAGCTTCAGTCCATGAGGAGGAGGGCGCTCCAGGGGGAACTCACCCCGACTTCCCTTCTTCACGAGAATCCGGCCGAGGCCGAGCGCTCTTTGTCTGCCCCCGCCGAGCCGATTGGCCAGAGGGCGCCTTGTGTCCCGACCGCAGCGGATGCCTGCGGCGCCGGCGGAACGCCCCTCGGCCACCAGCGAGCCGAAGCAGTCATTCGCCCGTGGGGCTCGCGCTGTCCCCGGAGGCGGGGGCACCTTCTCGTCACCCTCCGGCGTCAGCTCCCCTCTTCTGGAGCGCAGGGCCCCTGCGTGGCTGGGCTTCAGTTCCCTTCTGGTGGTTCCAGATCGCGAAGTTGACCAAACAAAGGTGCGAGTTGACGAAATGGGTGTGACTTATTCCCCAGACTTGGCAAAGGAAATTTGTAATGAAAAGGGTCTGTCTGTAAAGTATTAGCTTTTTTTTTTTTTTTTTTCTCTCTCTCTTTTGCTCACGACCTGATTTTCTACTGGGCCTCGTCCTGTACGTTTAGTGTCATCTTTTGTATCACGTATCAGTATTGCGTAGGAGGCACAATATTTCGTAATAGGTAGAAGTCTTGAACTCAGGAACTGTCTAGATTCAGATCTCCGTTTAGCTCTGTGACCTCAGGCAAGTTACTCAACCTCCCTGTGCCATAGTTTTTATCGTCTGTAAAATAGAGATAAGAAAAGTAGGTATGCCATGGGTTGACTGCCAACATTCAGTAAATTCCCTGGAAAAGCAAATGGCAACCCACTCCAGTATTCTTGCCTGGAAAATGCCATGGACAGAAGAGCCTGGCAGGCCACAGTCCCTGGGGTCGAAAAGAGTCCCACACAACTGAAGCGACTTAGCACACATCCAGTAAATTAATGCAGTAGAACCCTGTTCAGTTCAGTTCAGTTCAGTTCAGTCGTGTCCGACTCTTTGCGACCCCATGAATCACAGCCCGCCAGGCCTCCCTGTCCATCACCAACTCCCGGAGTTCACTCAGACTCACGTCCATCAAGTCAGTGATGCCATCCAGCCATCTCATCCTCTGTCGTCCCCTTCTCCTCTTGCCCCCAATCCCTCCCAGCATCAGGGTCTTTTCCAATGAGTCAACTCTTCGCATGAGGTGGCCAAAGTATTGGAGTTTCAGCCTCAGGATCAGTCCTTCCAATGAAATAGAAGATGTCCATCAAAATTAGGAAAATGGAAAAAGTTTTCTGTCAGTATCTAAATGTAAAAACAATACATTTCTACATTATATGGACCCTTTTATTTCAAATAATTATTATATTTATTTATAAACTTCAAATAGCATTTTAAGAATAATGTCTCAGGACCTCCCTGGTGGTCCAGTGTCTAAGACTCTGTGCTCCCAATGCAGGGTGCCTTGGTTCAATTCCTAGTTAGGGAACTAGATCCCACATACCACAGCCAAGAGTTCCAATGGCTCAACTAAGATCCAGTGCAGCCAAATAAATAAATAAAATTATTTTTAAAAAGAAGAAAAGATTATCTCTAAACTTCAAAGTATTTCACTTTGTAAAACAAATATGCATTAAAACTATGTTTTAGGTCATGCTATATTTGGAAAATCCAATGTGTGCATTAAAATACTACACTGAGTCCATTTTAATTAAGAGAATGTGGAAACTTGGGAGCTAGAAATGCTAACTTTCCTAAAATCCAATCACAGTCGCTCAGTCATGTCTGACTGTTTTCGACCCAAGAACTATACAGTCCATGGAATTCTCTGGGCCAGAATACTGGAGAGAGTAGCCTTTCCCTTCTCCAGGGAATCTTCTCAACCCAGGGACTGAACCCAAGTCTCCTGCATTGCAGGTGGATGCTTTACTAGCTGAGCTACCAGGGAAGCCCGATATCAAAAGTACAGAATGATAAAAGTCAGATTACTCACTTACCTCCTTCACTTTACAGGTGTGGAAACATTCAGAGAGGTTAAGGGCCTTGTCAGACATCTCCAGCTAAACAGAGGCCAAAATGGGATTAGAATTAGATCTGACTCAATGTCCAGGGCTCTTACACACCATACAGGTGATTTTCTGTTGACTGCAGATTAATGTATCCATGTGTTCAGTCCCTCTTGCACACAGACCCCAGGACTGCCAGGCTCCTCTGTTCATGGGATTCCCCAGGAAAGTACTGGAGTGGGTTGCCATTCCCTTCTCCAAGGGATCTTCCCAACTCAGGGTTCAAATCTGAGTCTTCTGTATTGGCAGGCGGATTCTTTACCACTGAGCCACCTGGGAAACCCTTGCAGATTGATGAACCTCTAACAAATAGGAAACCAGAAGGAAGAAATATACAAGCATGCGTTATCTTCAACATAAGAAAGGCCAGGCAGTAATGTTGTTACAACTGTCAGACCCCTTAATCGTGGTCCCTTCACACCAGGAGATATGACCACATGACTTGTTCGAGGTATGGAAAGGTGTCAGATTAAAGCAGAGACAGCATTAGAATTTCATATCCCACATTTTGCTGAGGCAGTCCAAGCATGGGTTGAAAAAGAATTTCCAGACACAGCATTTCAGAAGGGAGAAGTTTATTAAGGACAAAGAGCAGAGATAAAGTGGGCACTGTGAGCACAGCAGTCTGACCACCTAATAGACCGGGGAAAGCCAGCAGTGTTTGTGGGTTAATAGTAAATTTTTACAGCCTCAGACAAAATTCCTGCTGGAAGGTTGGCATTAGGTGATTGGTTGGGGTGCTATAGGGTGTTTACTGGAGTGGACATCTTTGCCTAATTGGGAGTCAGAAAGCTTGTCAGTGATGATCAGGGGGCTTTTGGCAAGGTTACAGAGTGGCTCGGTCAGCTTCAGAGGTGACCTTGATTCTGGGCTTCGCTTCTGTGGCCTTGGTGCGAAGCCTTGCCCCTGTGGCCTTCCGGGCAGGACTCAACACATTTGATTGATTAATCCCTTGTAGCAGTTTTACATTAGAAAACATTTTTGACCTTTTCTTAGATTTTTAATCCCCTTTCTTCTGGCTTTGAAGGTCTTTAGCCTGTAAGAGAGCTTTTTGGAAAGTCTTCCAAGATTGGGCTGCCCAGGTGGCTCAGTGGTAAAGAACCCACCTGCCAATGCAGGAGACATGGGTTCGATCCCTGGATTGGGAAGATACTCTGGAGAAGGAAGTGGCAACCCACTCTAGTATTCTTGCCTGGGCAATCTCATGGATCCAGAGGAGTTTGGCTGGCTATAGTCCATGGGGTTGCAAAAGAGTCATACACAACTTAGATTACATACAAGGAGATTTTCTTATTCTAGATTATGTAGACAAGCAAGAGTGAGAGAAGTAAAGAAGTTTTCTTATTTTAATGCAGTGGCCCAGGTGGCTGGTTTCATTTCAGACACTTGAACATCAGTTCCAAAAGTCCTGGTGTTCTTTCATTTCTGCATGGAGCCGGCTCATGACATTCACCTTTCACTAACAGATGCAGCTTAAAGGTCCAGACTTCACATAAGTGGTTTAGAAATGACATGATGTGTATACATGCTAAGTCACTTCAGTCATGTCTGACTCTTTGTGACTTCATGAACTGTAGCCTGCCAGGCTCCTCTGTCCATGGGATTCTCTAGACAAGAATACTAGAGTGGGTTGCTGTGCTCTCCTCTGGGGAATCTTCTCAACCCAGGGATCGAACCCTTGTCTCTTAAGTCTACCTGCATTGGCAGGTGGCTTCTTTACCACTAGTGCCACCTGAGAAGCCCCCAGACTTCACATAAGTGGTTTAAAATGACGTGGCACAGCCTTTCAAGTGAGTGGTCTTGCAAAGTGATTCACAGGAATGATGTATCTACCACGGAAAGTCCTTCTAGGAACTGCATCTGCGTCCTTGAAGGAGACCATGGTTCTCTCCAGTTGTGAACTGGATATCTTACGCTCAGTTTTGCATTTCTGTACACTTGTTCATAGATGGAAATCCAGGGCATTAAGCAAGGAGTGACTTTCTAGCAGGCTCCTAAGTCAGTTCAGCAGAACTGAGTTTTGAAATCACATGTATCAAGTCAGATCCCCTTATGATTATCATGTGAATCATGGTCCAACTGGGAATACAGCAGATTGGTTTCCTACAGCACCAGGTGACTCACAGGGTGAGCTTCTATTCAGATTCGTATAGTGTCAGCAGCAGCTAATAGGGGTCAGTCGAGTCAGAGCCTAGCATTCAGTACATTACATGTGAGTCACTGACTCCCCAGCACTGCTGAGATGGTCCCTGAATGTTAACTTGAGCAGCCACTTTAAGAGACAGCACTGCACGGCGTGAGTGAGTTCACAGTACGACTGAATGGGCTTCTGCAGCAGCTGTTCACAGCCAAGTCTGATGTGACTGAGTGCTCAAGGTAGTGTTCCGAAGTTACAAATTCATAGAACCCAGCTGATTTCATTCTAGCTATTTGTGTGGGGAGTCATTTGTGAAAAGCGAGCAATATGCTCCATTACCCGGCAGTGATATTTCACTGGAGTTATTTCAATGATTATTACAGCTGATTGATCTTGCTGGTTTGGGAATGCTCAATTTCCAGTTATTAATCAACTTTACCCTATAAAATCCTTCTCAAGTATGTATCAGTGTTTGGATTTTAGACAATGGCATCTCATGCAAAGTCACCTTGCAATTGGACTTCCTAATGTCTTGGGTTGACTGTGTGCACCTCAGTCCCACAGTGAAGTGGAGGAAAACACCTTGTTTTCTTGGTTTTTCTCTGTTTGTGCGCCTGTCACATCTGATGCTAACTAGATGCTGTTTGCTCCAGAGCCAGGACACAAGTTTGCGGTACCCATCCATCCTTCTAAGGCAGCAATACATGCAGCGCTCCCAAGCCTTCTGGGGCTGTTTGACTAGATCCATGCAAGCCTGTATAGCTGTTCTGATGCAAATTGGTGGAAAGAATTGTTCAACCCACACCCTACCCAACCCTTGTAGATGACTTTCATGTCTGGGGGGAGGAGGTTGATAATGAGATTTAAGGTTTTGTATTTATTTGGCTGTGTCCCATCTTAGTTGTGGCACATGGAATATTCATTGCATCATGAGGGAACCTTCCTTCCCACCTACAGATTCTTTAGTTGTGGCACCTAGCCTCAGTAGTTGCAGCCCTTGGGCTTAGTTGCTCTGCAGCACGTGGGATCTTAGTTCCCTGACCAGGGATCAAACCCATATCCCCTGCAGGGCAAGGCAGATTCTTAACCACGACCACCAGGGAAGTCCCAAAATACAAATAATTTTTACATTAAGTTTCCTGTTAGGGCTTCCCAGTTGACTCAGTGGTAAAGAATCTGCTTGCTGATGCATGAGACACAGGAGATACCGGTTCAGTCCCTGGGTCAGAAAGATCCCCTGGAGGAGGAAATGGCAACCCACTCCAGTATTCTTTCCTGGAGAATCCCATGAACAGAGGAGCCTGGTGGGCTACAGTTCATGGGGTTGAAAAGAGTCAGGCATGATTGAGTGACTGAGCTTAAGATGGAAAAGTAGTCCTGGGGGGTGGTTGGGCAGTTCCAGAGTTGCTGGCCTCTTCAGCCCCTGGCCAGGGGAACAGCGCTGTGGGCCTACATTCCTGAGGCCAAAGACCCTGCTCAGAGTTCGGTTGCTCAGCATGGTGGGGGCCATTGGAGCCGGTTTTGCTGGTCTAGCCTCCAGACTCCGAGAGGTCTGACCTTCTTACAGCAGTAAATGCATGAGAACTGTGGGGTCTCAGGACTTCCTTGGTGGTCCAGGGTTAAGCCTTGGCCTTCCACTGCAGAGGGCACAGTTTTGATCATTGGTCGGAAAACCAAGATCCACATGCTGTGCAGTGCGGCCAAAAAAAAAGAATTACAGGATCTAGTTTTACAACAACCTCAGTTCAGTTCAGTTCAGTTCAGTCACTCAGTCGTGTCCAACTCTTTGCAACCCCATGAATCACAGCATGCCAGGCCTCCCTGTCCATCACCAACTCCCGGAGTTCATTCAAACTCACGTCCATCAAGTCAGTGATGCCATCCAGCCGTCTCATCCTCTGTCGTCCCCTTCTCCTCCTGCCCCCAATCCCTCCCAGCATGAGTCTTTTCCAATGAGTCAACTCTTCGCATGAGGTGGCCAAAGTACTGGAGTTTCAGCTTTAGCATCAGTCCTTCCAAAGAACACCCAGGGCTGATCTCCTTCAGAATGGACTGGTGGGATCTCCTTGCAGTCCAAGGGACTCTCAAGAGTCTTTTCCAACACCATAGTTCAAAAGCATCAATTCTTCAGCACTCAGCTTCCTTCACAGTCCAACTCTCACATCCATACATGACCACTGGAAAAACCATAGCCTTGACTAAACGGACCTTTGTTGGCAAAGTAATATCTCTGCTTTTGAATATGCTATCTAGGTTGGTCATAACTTTCCTTCCAAAGAATAAGCGTCTTTAAATTTCATGGCTGCAGTCGCCATCTGCAGTGATTTTGGAGCCCCCAAAAATAAAGTCTGACACTGTTTCCACTGTTTCCCTTATCAGTTTCCCATGAAGTGATGGGACCAGATGCCATGATCTTCGTTTTCTGAATGTTGAGCTTTAAGCCAACTTTTTCACTCTCCTCTTTCACTTTCATCAAGAGGCTTTTGAGTTCCTCTTCACTTTCTGCCATAAGGGTGGTGTCATTTGCACAACCTAGAATTTATCAAATTCTCATTAGAGCTAAGTCTCTGCTGCAGCAAATAAGACATTTCTAGACTTTTAAATGACCTGGAAGTTCTGTACTGTATTTGTGATAAAATGAAGTACTTGCTTATGAACAAAAATATCTGAACAGCATACCAGACCAGGTGGAATAAATGTGGGTTAAACAAGGGTGAAGAAAATGGTACAAGAGTTATGAAAAACGTTCGCAAAATCTAATAACATGAACAACTTGCCTGTTCAGGTTAAACACATCATAAACTAACCTCCAAAAGATATCTCTTCTGTTATCTTCTAATGATGTATTCAAAATCCTGAGGGTATTAAGCTATAAGTTCTAATTGTGATAGAGCACTTATCTGTTAAAATATATCAAATGTAGCCTGAGAATGAGGAGACTGCATAGAGAATATTTTTTAATGGAAATTGTTCCTTTATGAGCCTTTTATGCATCCTTTAGGATGGGGTTTTATTCCTAGTTCCCTATGTCTGACTGCTTTATGTGGTCACACAAAAAGAGATGAATGACTATGGTTCCCTACAAACAGTCTAAAATGCATAAGCATTAAGCATTCCAATTCACTGAGAATTTTTTCAGTTTTGGATCTGCTTGTTCAGCATATCTGCTGCTGCTGCTGCTGCTAAGTCGCTTCAGTCGTGTCTGACTCTGTGCGACCCCATAGACAGCAGTCCACCAGGCTCCACCGTCCCTGGGATTCTCCAGGCAAGAACACTGGAGTGGGTTGCCAATTTCCTTCTCCAGTGCATGAAAGTGAAAAGTGAAAGTGAAGTCGCTCAGTTGTGTCCGACTCCTCGAGACCCCATGGACTGCAGCCCACCAGGCTCCTCCGTTCATGGGATTTTCCAGGCAAGAGTACTGGAGTGTGGTGCCATTGCCTTCTCTATCTAGCCATCTAATACTTAATGCCGGCAGGGCATGAGGTGGTGGGGAACCTAAAATTCAGG